>NC_084952.1:22035523-22369755 GCF_949316205.1 Platichthys flesus
CTAAGACTTGCACAACACACTCATGCAATGGTAGGTAAATTTATCCTCTGCATTTAACCCATCTGGTGCAGAACACACAGAGCAGTGAGCAGCCATGTACGGCACCCGGGGAGCAGATGTTGGGGGAGTAAGGTGCCTTGCTCAGGGGCACTAGACAGGGTAGGGAGAATCCTCTTGGATTTTTGGACATATCAATCCAGGTTCGTCTTTTGTTGTTTCTCCATGGAGTCCATAGTCCAAGTTTCTGCCACTAGACCACCGCCTCTCCCATTGAAATGTACATGAAAACCCTTAGTTCCAGCCAACACAATAGTGAGGTCGGTAAACCATTATATGACCCCCCCAATCACAGACTCAGAAAGAGCGTCGATTAAATCCGGGGTCACTGTCACTGCTGATGATCCTCTGTATTTTCTCTGGAGGAGGTGCATGTCTGAGAGAGAGGTGCCGACTTTATCCGCCTGGCAACTTGAACACCAGTTAAGTCTCCTTAAGCCCATAGACAGTCAGGAGAATTTGATGTGTGAACACAGCAGGGGATCCGCCACTGGCTGAACTGCGAGCAAATGGGTGGTGGTGGTGGAAGGTTGATGATGCAAGCCATTCACATAGAAAACACAGACGAAGGGTACAAGAGAGTTCGTGCTGTTAAGAGCTGAAGATGGGGTGATGTAAACATGATCTTGTGATCTCTGCAGCGGAGTTAATACTTCACGTCCTTCCTTCCGCTGCTGCACCAAGATGCTCCACCTTTTGTCAGAATAATGCAGAGGATGCATTATTGTTAACGTGTCTGTACTGGGACTCTCCTGCTGGGTGGTGCACGTGTGAAAGGTAGACTGCAGGTAAAGTACGCAATTCTCTGGACTTTATCTGCAGGTTAAATTAAATTATTACATTAAATGTCAACACATTTGTGTTTAATCATTCTTCCATCCCTTAGTTCTGTCACTTAAACTTTAAGGGTTGTTGGGTAAGCTGGAGCCAATCAGAGCTGTCACCAGGTGAGGGACGGGGAACACCCTGGACAGGTCGCCAGGGCATCACATGGCTGAGACAACCATTCACATAACAACCCAGAAAGCATGCAACCTCCTAACAAAGAGACCCTCACCAAACCGAGAGTTGAACCCAGAACCTTCTGCTGTGTTTCTTGGTTGTTGAATAGTTTGAGATTTATTCTATGAGACTGTTTGCCCCCACAAATTTCCCTTCCCTGACCAACGATACAATGACTTTATGATGAGATAAAACCAGTGGCTGTACAGATCAATGGCAGTGAATGAAGCCCCTGTCCAGATCAAACTTGGATTTCATGCAGTGTGGGACATTAATGATGCTTATTTCATTCTGTCTGGTCCTGCCCAAAGCCCAGCATGACTCTGATACATTAATATGAATAATAATGATTCCCTTCAAATCAGAGCCCCTCAGGTTCAGTGTGAATAATTTCTACCAGTCAGTACTGTGTCAGCAGTCTCATATGCATGCATGTCACATCAGCATTATACTATTAAATACATTACATACATAATTGTTCCAAAGTAAATCATCTGTAGAGGAGGCCTCCCTGAAATCCCACCACTGGTCCAACAAATAGTCCAACTTCTGATCCATCAGCAAACTCAAAATACTGTCAGTGGCACTGCGGATATCACCAGCATTCCCCTGTTTCTAACTAATCTTTTTACCTCAGTGCCATCCTCTCCGTATTAGTAAACTGATACAGCTCCTGGCGCAGGATGACAGCCGATAATATAAAAACAGCCAATCTATCCCCTAGAAATTATCAACCGGCCCTATTTCAGTCGCTGGCACTAGAGTGCCAGACAACCCAGTACAAACAGCTAAATACGGACTCCGCAGGGATACCATAAAAAGACAGAAGGTAGTCTTGTTCCAATGATAGCACAGCGTCGGAATATTTTTAATGCTGAAAGTTAAAAACACAACTCCTGTTTAATTTGATCCCACAGCTCCATTATTCAGGGCAGTGGGGAAACACCAATCCCAACTAGGTTCCTAAATATAAACTAACAACCTATTTAGAAGGTAACGTAATGAAGTACGCAAACTCCGGCCCATGTTTACCAACATTTTGAAGAAGGGACAGACGCAGTAAAGTGAGGTGGTGAATTGAAGCAGATTATTTCACTATCGTTGCTTTTAAAACTGATCTTTAAGCCCCTTTCAATTGTAAAATATAGGAGTAACGTCAAAGAATTACAGAGTTTTGTAATTGTAATTGAAACTACAACAATGCATGGGTGCACTTTTGAATAACTTCTTTTAATGTTGATGCAATGTCAAAGTCCAGTTAAAGAAGAGCCTTGTGCATGGTATGATCTCTACAGCAATTTTCTATCACAGTTTTCAGAAGGCCACATTTTCTGCATTATTCTTTATTCACAGAAGTGGATTCACCCAGTACCCAAGGTTTTCTAAGTGGATTGTGATAACAGTATTGCCAGGTTTAGAACTTGCAGGAAACAAATAGTAGACAGAGGTCGAAGCTTGTAGAGATAATTAGAGTTGAATGGACAAAAACAGGGTGTGAGTTTTAGTTGGTGAGTAGCAGGCAGGCAGACAATCATCCAAATTCCACAAACTCCAAAAAGCAAAAGGAAAAAAAACAGGAAACAGCAGGGAGCAAAACTGAAATACTAGGACATCTAAGGATGTGAACAAACAGTGACAGTGGAGAGTGATGAGACCCTGACCAAGAAGCAGGGACATTGGAACTGCAGAAAATCAGCCGGAGGCAGGACAAGGTGATTAACTTCAAAGTAAAACAGGAAGTAATGAATCCAAATTCCCAAAACAAAAGCAAGGAAAATAGCCGCCAAACTCCCAAATATAAAAGACCGAAGTCCATGTTTGATATTAAAAGCTCCACCAAGTCTATAGATTCAACAATGAACAACTCCTAAAAAGATTCATATAGATAATTAAAAGTATCTTAAAAGGCCTATGGCAGTCTCTTAACATGCAGAATCAGGGCCAGTGCACCATTATTAAGATTAAGATTAAGATCCATTTATTAGTCCCAAAGACATGCACAAACATGCAAAGGCACACTCATGCAGGTAGGGAAATGTAACTTCTGCTTTTGACCCAACTGATGCAGGACACACAGAGCAGTGAGCGACTATGTACGGCGCTCGGGAGCAGGTGTTGGAGGAGTAAGGTGCCTTGCTCAGGGGCACTAGACAGTGTAGGGAGACTCTTGGATTTTTGGACAGATCAATCCAGGTTCGTCTTTTGTTGTCTCTCCGTGGAGTCGAACCAGAGATGAACCAGAGACCTTCTCTGCCCATAGTCCAAGTTTCTGCCACTAGACCACCGCCTGTCCCGCCTTTCCCCCCTCAAACCACTTCCACCACCTTGTTAGACTCAATGTATCAACTTTATCCTAAAGGGCTGGTACTATAACTGTTCATTGTTAACATCATTACAGCATCATTTTTGCAGTAATGTTAATATTATTATCACTTGAACAGTAAGAAAGTGCTATAAAAATGTTCCTGCTCTGTCTCTCCTCTCTCTTCTCCCTCCCCCCATTTCTCTTCTCTCAACCCACCAGGTCGAGGCAGATGGCTGCTCACCCCGAGTCTGGTTCTGTTGGAGTTCTCCTCCCCGTTATAAGGAAGTTATGTAAGGCCTTGAAATATTGGATTGAACCGAACTGAAGGTTGATGCACATTATGTTGAATAAGGCTACAGGTCAGTCTCGTCCTGTTGGCCATTTTATTCACTTAAAGGGATAGTTCACCCAAAAATATAAATTGACATTATCTACTCACCACTTTGCCGATGGAAGGGGGTGGTCAAGTGTTTAAGTCAACAAAACTCACTGCACACAAGCTCTCACCCAAGGGTAGCATCGCTGAATAGCTGTAGTTACTGCAGCCAAGTCTTTCTGATGTGTGACGCTGTCACGGGTCACGGGTCAGGGTGTACAGACACTTGCATGACACCACACCAGTGTATTGAGGCATTTTATTATTCTTTCTGTTGTTTTCAGATGTTTAAAGAAGGGGTCCCTCAGTTACTTCACTTGTATTGACTTGGCTGCAACACTGTTTACCCCTGGAACTCCAAAAGTGCTTTGTGGACTTTTCACCTCTCCATCGGCATAGTGGTGAGATGACAATGAGTACATTTTCATTATTTCTGTGAAATATCCCTTTAAAAGTTACCAAATTTAGTGATGTACAACATCAGCAAAATCCTCAACTCTTTGAACTGAATGCAATTTCAGTGCTTCTAATTACTTGTGCTGCCGGCCATTCACCAAGAAGGTAGGCCACATATTGTTTTTGCCGTTTGTTGGTGGATTAAGTGAATTATCTACAGCTACTTGTAAATTTCATTTTACAGTTTTACTATGGCTGTTTACCCTTATTTCCAATCCTTATTCTAAAATAAGCTCTTTGCCTCCAGTTTCCAGCTCAAGACTTAGTACACAGACATGATTACTATTGACCTTCTAATATATCTCTTGAAGAAAGCAAAAGCATAACAATTTCGTAAACTTCTTTACTATTAATTTATTCAGAAAGGGGATTGTTGGACTCCTTGAATCTTATAAGGCTAAGGTGTTTCAAGTGAATAGGTCTTAGAAATGCAATAATTCTTTTGAAGCTGTTTGTTCGAGAAAGAAACCTGTAAATTTTGTATTGTTAAAAAAGGCTCTTTCGTGCTTTAACAGAATATTTGTGTGTTCCTTCACTCGTCATATTTGATTGTGGATGCATTCAAGAAGTCAGACTTTATGTTTTCTCCCTGGTTATTTTGAACTGAGAGCACGTTATGCCTCAGGACCAGAAGTGTCATATGACTCCGGAGTCTTCATTTCATTTCTGCTTAAATAAATTAATTTTTTTAGATATTTTTAAAGATAGGAAAAGACAACTATGCTTATACTCTTATCTGTTTTCAGTTTTGTCTTTCCTAGTACACAGACGAAATGCCTTCAACTCCCAACAAACACACCAGCATGTCACACAGAGGGCAAAACGGTGAAACACAAAGGTTCAATTCAAGTGTATCATGTTTGTAACTGATGAATTAGCTGGTTCATTAGCGCTGCGTTCCCCTGCTGCGAGTCTCTGCACGACTCAGAGGTGAAGGAGGATAAACACTCTCTGAGCAGCTCAAAGTAACTTTTACTGAGTGAAAAAAAGTCTCTTCTAATGAGTGCAGGGAAAACACAGAGGTGAACAAGATTGGGTGCAGAGTTTAAAGTCTTTTTGAAAAGCAAATAACAGGGAGTTGGGGGCTGAACACAAATGTACCGTTTCGCTCCAAATGATCTTGTGTTCCCTCTCTGGTTTGCTCACTGTTGTTTGTTCTGTGACTTCCTTTATTTGAAACTTGCATCTTTGAAAAAAATGCAACTAACACTTTAATTTTAGGAACATTTTGCGACTGCTATGATCTAGAACCATGGACAGACTGTTGCCTAATGGATTTACTTCTGTATTAAAAGTAAATAAAGCACAATTTCAGTCATACAATTGTAAAGCCCTCTTTCTCACGCTGAGGAGTGTTATACAGACATATTTAGATGCCTACGGTGCAGGGGTATTCAATAAAAATCCAGGGAGATCCACATTTTCCTAATTCAAATGTCCAGAGTTTTCTAATATCTTGGTAGTGTTATGGTTCAGTGTGATAAAGGTTTAAATATGAGATGTCTGTGTGTCATTGACAACTGTCAAATATATTGTTATAATTTATATTGTTATATATTTTTTGCCAATATCTACTGCCAGTTTTCTCATTGAACTGGAGGGATTATTAATTATTATGAATAAGCTGTCTTTTCTGATACCATTTAAAACCTAGAATACACAACTGAAGGCTTAAAAAAATGATTCTGTCTGCCTCTTTATAAAATAGAAAATGTAATTCAAGATTCCATGTTATTTTTGTCAACACTTAAGTCTCAACCAATTTTAACACATCTTAAGAACTGAATTTTGTTTCTTTCCCTCTTCTGTGACGTCTGAGTTTTGTTGTTCAGTGAGAAGAGTGAGCTCGAGCTTCTCCTCGGGTAATCGGGTAAGATGTGGTGTTTTTTGACATTTCTGCTTTTGCTACCATCTCAGAACATTTGAGACATATAGGTTCTGAAATGCCAATTGATTTGGCTCAGTGGTGACAGGTGAGATGATTTAAAATGCGTGCAATTGGTCCATGAGTTTCCTTAAATATTGCAATAAAGGCAACTTAATCTATGCCAGTAAAACAACATGAATAATTTATTGGCTGTAGGTCCAGGTCTGGGAAGGACAGCGTCTGGATATAGATCCCGGCTGTGTTCTAACCAATATTAACCTACGCACTAGCTAAAATCAAAGTCACTTGAGTAATAGTAATAATGGCAAATGCCAAATTGGTTAGTTACCAAATTAAGCTTTACTTTGGGAGGTTTCTTATGTTCGCCTGTCATTGAATAAGCATTTATTCATTTAATACATGTGACATCTTTTTCTCAGAGAGTCTGACCTGTCATTGTAGCAAAATCACAGGTGTTGGTATTAAATATGGATGACTGTTCTGTTGAGCTGTCGCAGTAACTGTGACTGTGTGACAGTGAGCCTGCAAACCTGGAGTTCAGCCATCACTAACTTTATTATTTACATCTGTGACATGTGAAGGCGTCCCCTGTGAAAAGGGCTCGTCAGATGTTTCAGTTTGACACAATCAGCCAAACACACATTGAGATATTTTCAAACAACTGAATGACACATTACACCTGAACAGAACCGAGCTTAGACAACGGAACACACAGTCATGCTGGCTGCATTTACCACTAAACATAGACAAAACCACACAAACCAAGAGAGAGCATTAACACAACTCCACTACAACAACAACTGAATCAGCTCCATTTCACAGTAGTCGATGGGCTGTATATGTTACGTTAACCTTACGTTTAGGCCTTGATAAAGTTACAATAAAGGTAAATTTAACCTTTTCTTCCAAACTTGGTTTTTGTTAATGGCACCACTCATGCAACCATTTTCTTTCAATAATCTGTGACATTAAATGTCCACAAGTTTTTTTTCTTTCCAAGAACTAATTATGTTTGCTAACATTACTAGCAGAGTTACAGTGTATGTGAAACACAAGATGCTGCTATCTGCGACCTAACAGCTGAATGAACCTGTGAATAGCCAATGTTATATGGCAACAGTGGCAACAATGTTTTTACAAATAAGGGTTAGGGTTCCAAAATGAAAGATATCGTATATTTGATGCAGCCGAGAGGTCAATGATGTTGTAGAAGTTGATGATGAAGGAAGGATTCCGGGGACCCAGTAGTTTCAGTGTAACAAAGTTTATTACAAGAAATTACAGGTCGGGACGGGCATCTACATACCCGGAGACACACAGCCAATAGTGAAAGTCTGACTTGCAGGAGTCTTACACACAGTTATATAGGGAGTTTAGTTCCACCCACGACTTCAAGTATAACGCATCCCACATGGGATTTCTGACTAGATAAGGGCACATCTTTGTGTCCGAACATGAAGGCACACTGGTCAAGAACCTTCCTTCTGAGCCCATCTGTTAACTGTTAAGAGATGGTTCCCTAGGTCAAAGGTCATCCCCCAAGGGGTAAAGTAAATAAGACACCTGGTGGACTCCCTGAGAATGTCTTTGTGTTTGTAAGCATATATCCACATGTTTTACTCTAACGAATATACGACAAAGACTTACTGAAAACAAAAACTATATCAATTGGTCTTTGTTTATGAAACCTTGTAGACAATTTAGTTTTGGTTTGTCTTTGGATGTTTTTTGTCACAGTTTTCACTGTACCTGGAAACTGAGAGAGAGGCAGAAGATGGAAGACTGAGAAACAATAAGAGCTGAAGAAGATGCAGACAGACTGTGGTTCATGAAGCACTAAGACGGATAAAGACAAAGATGTACATACACACACTCACACACACACACACAGACACACACACACACACATTGAGATAGGCAGCACCACATCTGTTATTGGAGGTGCAGCTGGACAGCAGATTGAAGGCATAATAACACAGTCCTGTAGTTCTGACACCAGAGTGTCCCAATCACATCCATCCAACACTGGGCACATACAGACACGCACACACACACCTGCAAAAAATGTCCCCCTCCCACGATTGAAGTAACAAGACAGTGATGTTCTATGGATGAGTGCGCAGCAGCGTGAAGATGTGTGACAGGCCCTACTTCCCTCCAACCAGCCACAGCAAAGACATGACATAGCACAGTGGACGGCAGACTGTAGACAGCCAACACCGCACCATGTTATTTATTGAGCAGCAGCCCAGTTAGAGGCTCTGCAATTGCCCAGTAATGTAGCAGCCGCAACACGCACTGTCATGGAGGTCTGATGGGGAATGATGGCTGTGAGCAAACAAATGTGTCAAGAAAAAGACAAAAAGAGTCTGGAAGAAACACTGATCTTGTATTTTGTAAGTCATCTCTATAAACAGATTATTCATGTGAATATGCAGAATCCTTCTCATTTCCATTTATAGACACCTACAAAAAGTATTACTTTGTTTGTATTTAGTGTGGAGAAGCGTTTAACTTGTGTGAACATATCGGACTGTAAATAGTGTCTGGGGAATGGAAGATGGCGTCTTGGTCTGGTTATCTGCTGTCCACACCAGAAGCCCCTATGTATTTGCGGTCGCCCCTGCGGCAACATCATTATAGATGTGAATGGAAAATAAGGAACAGGAGGAAGCTAACAGAAGCAAACACAAATGATAATGCTGTTTCATCAAAGGCAATTTATATAATCCTCACTTTTCTGGTGATCTGATGTCTCCTACTGGTGTCGACTGAACTCTATTTAAAAAGGTTACAGATGCTGCAAAACCGCTTCATTCACCATTGATGAAACTGTGCTGCAGCAATGATTAATGATTTTTTTAGAGCCAAAGTTTAGACTTCAGCTGACTTCATCATAAGGCTCATATGTGAACAGAGTATCCTTACAACGCATTGTTGCTGTTGTAACAAAGCGGAATTGGTTGGAAGCTGTATAATGACTTTTTGTTAAAGGTCAATTTGCTACAAAAAATAAATTGTGTTATTTACCCCTACAATTCATATTTGCAGAGGTTCAGCAGTGCTTTGTATTCCATGTTAAACTGTTGTACAGTGTAGAAGTCAGTATTGGCCAATTCTATATATTTTCAGAATAGGTTCAATGCTACTTCATTTTTATGCCCAACGGTAACGTATCAGGCACACTCACTCTGTTTATCCATTTGAAAACTGCAGTATCATTGAGTTTGAACTAAACCAACAAATGTAATTAAGCTTGTTAACAGTAATGACTAACCTTTAAAGTGTATTTTTGTCGAATGGGCTGGGAAAGCACCTCCACCTTGTTGGGCCACAGTCCAGAGGCTGAACACCAGACACTGGAGCCGACGGTGAGGACAAAGGGTTGTAAAACTTTTGGAGGGAAAACATTCTCCAGCAGGCCTGAGAATCTCCCCCTGGTGGTTGGAAAATGTCCTGAAGCGCCTTCAGGACCCCCGCTGAGTTCCAAGCCCCGCCCACTGAGGTCCAACTCTGACACTCAATTGGCTTAAAGCCAGCATCATCCTATGACCAGCACCTCAAGGAGGCAGAACCTCTCAGGTAGAATAAAATCACTGAGACATCAATAATCGCTGCCATTTTCCCTGCTCTGAAGACGTCAACAGACCCCTCCGGGTCTTTCCAGATGATTTAGTTGCTAAAGGGGGCAACCAGAGTTATTTTCTTTCATTTCTTTCATTTTCTTTTATCTTAAGTCTGATCTTACTTTGATAGAGACTATTTTAGTTTTTAACTTGAAAAGGCCGTGCACAGGAACTCACCCGCTCGCTGGCCGAGCTCGGAGACTTTCTTTCCAAATCCACAGCTGCGTCAACCGCTGCTCATCCCTGCAGAAGAGACGAAGCCGAACTTCGTTCCAAGAGCAAGAGACTTCGCTCTTTTCGGCCCAGCGCTGACCTCCGTTGTAACCACGAGACCCACCGGAGCACCGCTTAAGAGGCCAGGACACTGATTTGTTTTCCAGGAATCCGCCCGTTCGCACGCATCCTGAAGTTTAACGACAGATTCACTGGACTTCCGGGAAATCCGCGCCCCACGTGCAAGCAACACCGCGGAGGTCACAGTAAGAGGCTTTATTGTCTGGGCAGAGACTAGTTTAAATACTTAGCGTGTCATTTGTTTGATTGTATGTTTGTTTGTAGATCGCTGATCTGTTTTTAGTCGTGCTACACGGCGGGCCGAGACGACACATCCGGTTCCTTTGTTTACTGTGTTTTTGAGAAGAGCGCGGTACAGAGCCGGCGCTTCCTGTTTGCGTGTTACCGTCAGAGATATTGTGCGGAGATTTACATCTGTTAAAAGATAAATCTCACGTAACTGGACTGCCTGCTTTAGTAGTTGTCTCTGACGATGTTTCCTGATCTCTCTCTCTCTCTCTCTCTCTCTCTCTCTCTCTCTCTCTCTCTCTCTCTCTCTCTCTCTCTCTCTCTCTCTCTCTCTCTCTCTCTCTCTCTCTCTCTCTCTCTCTCTCTCTCTCTCTCTCTCTCTCTCTCTCCTCCTAAACCTGTTTTTACACACGTCCCGACCTACATTTATACCTTTCATGTTACATGGAGAAATCTAGATTTAACGAGCATTTATACATCTCGACGCCATTCGGCGCCAAAACCACGAGATAAGAAATCTCTTTGTCTTAAAGATCCCCTTTGTTAAGGTCAGGGAACAGTAGCCATTTTGCTTTTCGCAACGTGGCTTCACTAAGGTAACCTCCATCTTGGAAGTACGTGAATGTAACATCACCTTGAATTCGGCCAGAGGACGTCACCACGTCATTACGCCATAGCCACTCCCCTTTCTCTTTCTTCCACACACACACACACACAGACAGGCAGACACACACGACCACACACACACACATAGATACTCCGTATTACATGTGTGACAATTGTGATAAGTGCTGCTGCTGTTGTTACCATCTTTGAAATATTGGAGTTTGTTAAATGAAGAATCATTGAAATAACATTAACTTTATTTCCCCTTTTTAATAAATACTTTTGTAATTAAAGTATTTGTATTGCTGTGATTATTTGTGCATATGTATGTGTATACAGCTGGATTACTATAGCCTGTGTTCGAACTTAAAACCCTTCATTGTTTATTATATAATCATTAATACTAAATATTGAGATTATTAATATAACCTATATCATTGAGACTGATATTTAAAGATTGAATTGTTGGTCCCTGTAACCAGGGTGGTGCCCCGCGACAATAAGCAATGATTACAGATTTGTATTATTCTTAATTGATAATTTTATTGTTTTCATTAATTATTTTAACTATTATTAATGGATAACCGTATCATTTCTAATTAACTGGTTACTATTCTTAATTAATAGCTTTATCATTTTTGATTATTTTTAAGAAATAATTGTTATTTTAATAATCATATTTCATGATTATTAATAATTAGCCAACGTCAATTCTACTCCTACTATTGCACAACAACCTGTATGAGAGGATTAGTCGGGTCAGGTAAGCGATTAGCTGATTGATCCTCAGGTTTAAAAGACAGCAGAGGAGCTGCCTCAGCAGGAGTCACAGAGAGTCACAAGGACTGAGACAAACAGGACAGACACCATATACATGACAGACGCTGGGCTGCAAAGCCAGGCCCCAGCAGGAAGTACTGGGACTTAACGTTGAGATTAATTTACGTTTGATCACGTGTGGGTGGTGTCAATAAAATGCAGAAAGCAACACATTGTCTCTGGCTGTGTGTTGGAGAGCCACGTGGCATGATAAGCTGCAACATCAATATAGAATAATAAGAACAATATTGAATCTACAGAGAACTAGAGGGGCACTTGGAGAGTGTATACCTGAAAAAAACGAGCAGGAAAAAAACATGGATCGCTCACTTTTATCCTGTTTTACCAAACTTGATGGGTTTTCTTGGCCTATACAACACCATTCCATCAAGTTTCAATGTTATTGGTTTCCTAGTTGCAGAATCCTGCTATCAGACAAACAGGCAGCAAAGAAAACATAACCTCTTACGCCGGGTTCACACCGGACGATGAAGCGTCGCCGAAGCGAGGCGTAAGCGCAGCGCTGTGAAGCGATCGTTTCGGCGTCGAGTCTATTTGATACGATATTGACGACATATTTTATATGATATAAATGATCAAATATGCATCCCATTTTTATTCACCTTCGGTTGTCCAGGAGTTTTGATTTTACCACTTTTACCGACCACATTATGAAATGTCCCCCTCTGCCCATCCACTACAGCCACACAAGCAGTCATAAAGATAAAAAGAGAGGGGGGGGGGGCTACGTATTCTCCACATAGGTTTGAGTGGAGAATACGTAATTTACCCTCGACACCCGACATTTAACGGAGCAAACAGCTGAGAAGTTTGTCAACATGGATGACATTAAATTAGAGAGGTACAGTGAGTTGTATAATCCTTGGAACATGTTGTGTAAAGACAACACTAAAAAGGACACATGTTGGGACGCTGTTGCAGTTAATTTTGGAGCAACAAGTAAGTATATGCTTGAAAAAAATTTTTAAATGCCGTTTTTACTGCAGGCTTATAACAGCGGCGTCAGTCTGTTCAAAGTGTGTAACTACACTGATTGCTTATTAGGCTCTTGAGTAGTGCCAAAACATAATGGACACATACAATTATGCAATGTCTGCACAATGCAATCAGTGGGTTTTGCACCAGAGGAATGAACTTTTACTGCAGCAGAGAGGACATGGAAGAAAGTGGGAAGACTGAAACTGGTGCTGGCTGAACAGGGAGAAATCAATATATAGGATGGAGCAGAACTTGTTATTGACGTGTTTGTTTGGGGTGTTGCAACGCACCCACAGAAACTTAAACTGAGATAATCCAACAACACACTATATCCTTCTCATTTTTTTTAATCTAAAAGTATGACACAATTACAATTTTATCAATTAAATTCCAAAATTATCCACAGTTGGAAGAACTGCTTGACTCTTTTAGATGTAATTCCTCAAAGAAATGAATGGACACTTTATTCAAACTTTTCTTTCACTATCTCCTGGTCTCCTTCTGGTGTCTCATAATTCATAAATCTATTGCCCTTATTGCAAATATTTACTTATTCCCTCTTGCTTCCTTCCCCTTGTCTTTGTGCCGTCACTCATCACTATCTCAAACCTTTCCTCCGACCACCCCCCTGTCTTGTCCACAGTAATTATATGTCAGCCATAATATTTACTGTACTTAGACCCTGACTAATGCTATTACAGTGCCTTCCCTGCCATCCTTGCCCTCCCAGTCGCTGATGGTTATCCTCATCAGTACTGACCCGTCACGTATCAGTGGGAATTTTCACAGCTCATTTTCTGCAAAGCAAATAACTCCTCAGTTATTTCCTGACGGTGTCTCTGATAATTGGCAGTGACTTTTAGAACAAACCAGAGTCAAAGCAAGCCGTGGGAGGAAAATTCAAACAGATCCAGCAGGGAGGAGGATGATAGACAGGGAAAAGGATTACAGTCTGTACTAACACTGATGCAATGATGAGGATAATATCGCCCGTGTCATATCGTGGATTTGTCAAATCCATCACAAGTCATATCTTTGTGGGAGGAAGTTTAATACCTCCACCGAGTTCTTTGTAATAAATCACTCTGACTTCTATGTTCTATTCAGTGAGTAAATATTAGTAAAGTCGGTCACAGGCAACAGGTCTGCAGCACCCAAGTAACACTCAATAAAAAAAATCTGTAGTAGGATCAGACTGAGAAATATGGTGGGTTTAAATACATGTCCTACGTAAAAAAAATGGCTGGTTCTCCACATATTAAGATTAAGATTAAGATTCATTTATTTTTCCCAAACGCATGCACAGACATGCACAGGCACACTCATGCAGGTAGGGAAATGTAACCTCTGCATTTAACCCATCTGGTGAAGGACACACAGAGCAGTGAGCGACCATGTACGGCGCACGGGGAGCAGATATTTGGGAAGTAAGGTCCTTTGCTCAGGGGCACTGGACAGGGTAGGGAGACTCTTGGATTTTTGGACAGATCAATCCAGGTTCGTCATTTTGTTGTTTCTCCGTGGAGTTGAAGCAGAGACGAACCAGAGACCTTCTCTGCCCATAGTCCAAGTTTCTGCCACTAGTCCACCAACCCTAATATGAAGATTTATCAAGTTTTCCCACCTGAGATAGTACAAAGCCGTAATACTTTAGTCTAGACTGAAATATCTCAGCTGCTACTGGATGGATGCCAATGAAATTTGGTGCATAATGTCCATGGACGCCAGTTGATGAATTCTGTTGACTTTGGTGATCCCCTAGCTTCACCTTTAGCATAACTACAAGGTTGACATCTTTGGTTTAGAGTAAAATATCTTTAAATAAGAGTTGGACGGATTGCTTTAAAAGGTTTCCACAGATGTTCCAGGTCCCAAGAGGATAAATTGTTACTTGTTTGGTTATGACTTTTCCATTTGCTCTACCAGCTTGTTAAAGTTTAAGATTGACTTATTCGGTGAGACATACTGACATCTACAGGGAGGATTTGTAGAAAATCCATTGGATTTGTTCCCCACTGGATTAAATCCAGTGGGGAACAAATCCAATGGATTTTGTTTATTTGCTGACTTTAATATTGTGTCTATAAAGTGTGACAATTTGCTAGAATTGTTACTTTACATGTCATTTAGCTGACGCTTTTGTCCAAAGCGACTTACATTTTCAGTACACTCAACATTTATGAGGAGCCATTTAGGGGTTCAGTATCTTGCCAAGGACACTTAGGCATGCAGATGGGAAAAAGCGGGATTCGAACCAGCAACCTTCTTATTGCAGAGCACCCACTCTATCCCCTAGGCCAGTGGTTCTCAACCTTTTTTCAGTGAAGTACCCCCTTCGAAGAAAAACTTCTGCCGAGTACCCCCTAACCAGCGCAAAGCAAGGATCGAAAAGAATACTGACAGGTAGCTTGTTTCCGTTTGCTTTGGGGAGGCTTTTCGCATCGTGTCTTGAGATGACCTGAATTCAGAAAGTTTCCTCTTAAAAAACTCAGGTGGCTTACCAACATGAATTTCATGTTTTGTATGGAGATACCGCTGAAGATGTGGTGGCTTAATGCCACTGCTGGCTAATCTCTCCCCACAGAAAAAACAAAAAGTGTAAATAACCCAATCTATGTTATTGTTAATATTATTGAAGTGTCTTTCTGTTTTTTTATTGTGACATATTTGCTCGCTTTAGGGTCATACAATTTCATTTCCGCTTTTGTATTACAAAAAAAAAAAAAAATGTATTACATGCTTTTATTTTGAAAGGGTACCGGTAGAGACGCGGACTTATTGTTATGAATCATTAACTTCACAACGGAAAACTTTTCCATTTTAGCGCCCCTCCGAAGAGGCACTAGCTCTCACGGTGTTGTTTAGGGAAGGCTCTCTGCTCTGGTTTCGCCATCTTTGGTACTTGTCCCTCCGTGATTCAGCAGCATTTGCACTTCAACTCGACTCCATTGTTGAAGTTTTCAAGGCAGGTGATGACAGGTGATGACAGGTGGCGTGTGCCAGGTTGGGTCAAACCATCGGTATGGGGGAGACTCTGTTTTATTAGGACAATTAAATTGAAAAGCCTACTGAATATAAAATTTAGTTCATGAACTTACACTTATATTTTATTGAATATTTGTTAAATATTTTTGAATGGATGCTAATTTTAAATATATTTAAAAAAAATCTCAAGTACCCCCTGGAGTACCTTCAAGTACCCCCAGGGGTACGCGTACCCCCATTTGAGAATCACTGCCCTAGGCCACGCTCTCCCCACGTTGAGGCCCTGACAGGGTTAAATCTTAGAACTTTTTGACTTCATAACATTTTATCTCACTCAGGCATCAGGTCTAAGTTTTAATTTGTCCATGACTTTAGTTTATGTTGAAATACTTTCAAAAACAGTTGATTTTCCACTGTTGTGCACACAACCAAATTCATATAAATTAGTTTGTTAAACAGGGTAAGTACAACATGCTAAGCATTAGCGTATTAGCATTATCACTGTTGCAATGTAATCGAGCATATTCTAAGCAGCTATGCATCACTGTAGCTTGGTACAGAATGGCTGTGCACATGGCTTTTTGCGAGTGGAAGATAAATGGGCTAGGACTTTAGGACTTCTTTGTACCATTTGTGACCAGGGCTTTGTGACAGGCAAACATTTTAGAAATTGGACACAAGTAATATCACAACAACAAATGATGCAACCTGCTGTTGGACACCATATCATTAGTCACAAGTGGACCCTAGATAGTTGCAAGCGAAAGAGCAGAGATGATCCTCATGCCACAAAGCACTTGCCACAGTTAGTTGAAGGGAGGAGATATTTGATTTTTAAAGACTGAATTGACTTTTTTCCAGATGAAAATACACATTTTATATTACCTGCCTTAACATGTCCTCAAAATTGCTTGTTTAAAACAAGGTGGACTTACAATTCTGGCATCTTAACACCCCAAGACATTTCTCAGACATCCTCTTCAACAAATGGCAAAACCCTTGTGAAATCGTGCAGCTCGAGATAAAAGGTGAGGCCGCTTTAGACTCAACAAATATGCCATGAACAGTCAACAGATAATAGTCATCGATTGGCCTGATCATGTGGCCACAGGCACATGGTCAGACCGATTATGACAGTCGGACAATAAATATCCAACCACTGTTCCTCTACTTCTCTCTGTGATCCTCAAAATCAATGCAGAAAATCATCACATCATGACTGTAATGGTGGATCCTGATCGTGGAGGGTGGTGATTAATGGTGATCGTGGTGGCAGCTGATCATGGACAATAATTAGAAATTGATATACAATATGTCTACTCACCTATTCTATTATTACATGCCTCCTCCATTTCATATGGCATTGCTGCTCCCTTTATTTCTTTCAGACATTTGTTTATGTATATTAATCTCTGAGGTCCCTACTTATTTGTAAGTAGGTTAATAAGGTTTTTTGATGGATTGATTGATAAAGGTGCAACAGATCCCTTATCCAACTTCAGTGCAGGTGTGAGCAGCTGCAAACCAAATAGGCCAAACAGGAGGTACGTCAATAACCACAGGGGTCAGATGAGGAAAGGAAAGCACAACACTGGCTCTTGCCAAGTGAGATCAACTTAGCGTGTAGACTCAATCATTAGCAGGAAGCTGTGATGGGAGTTTTCACAAAACAATCAATGAAAGCAGAAATTGAATTGCTGCCAAGTACAAATTTGCCAATAAGCAGGGGGGCTTTGGGAAGACAATATCAGTTTCTCAGTCTGTATATGTTACATTTGCAATGCCATTTGGTACAGAAATGTTTCCTTACAGGAGATTCCCTGACATTTGTGCAGTGAAATACATATCAACATTTTCCAGTTAAATTGGTAAAACATATTTTTGACAGTCATTCATGGGTCCGGCAAGATGCATCCTAATAAACCTGGTGAATTCAGTACTGTCCCGTTTGTGCCACCATGACGTTCGCACACACGATTTAGAGTGAAATGTGAAAATTTGAGTTTAATGACATTAATGATCCAGGCATTCCTGGCCAAATACGTGAACTATTAACTTTACAGTAAGTGTGGAAGGTGGTAGTATCCCAATCAAAAGTAAACCTGTGTTGTACATGCAGCCTTACATATATCAGCTACTGTGGCTTTGTCTTGTCAAGAAACAACATACAAGTACTTTGCTCTTTGCTCCAAAATATCGGCACTTGAAATATATAAAATAAAATAAAAATAAATAAAAGTATAATTGAAAAAAATTGTAAGTAGGTACTTGAGCAAGGTGCCAGAGTAAACTATATTCAGACATATGTAATAGAGTTTCCTTGCATGGTCTCTTTTGACCTTCATACATGTATACATTTGCTAAGTAGAGTAAACTAGTTTTAAATAACTTGAACAATATGTGGACTTTATCCATCCCTCCATGAAACAATATTGATTATTACAGAATTTCAGTTTGAGGATATTATTAACTAGAAATTCCATGTGCTTGTTCTTTGACATTTCCCACTGGGCAGATTTGAAAACTAACAAATTTATATTGACATATTTCGACGATACTGTATGTTATTCAAGGAGTTTGGAATTGTGTCACAAACCCCTTCACTGTTGAATATATAGTTACAGTACATCAGTCTGCTGTGACAAAACTACAAATCGTGGATGGTACAAAATATCATGAAATGGAGGTATGAAAGAAAGCACTGAACCCCTGTCTGAAGCTGGACCTGCTCTCAAAATGGCTGCCACTTAAATACTGACAGGTCACTTCACTCCCTTCGGAACCTTCCAAAGCAAAAAACTTGCAAACGAGTGCAGCTATAATCTTCTAAAAGTTGTCCTCAGAGGCAAGCAGCATGCTTCAATAACCCATGAATTTGTGTTCTATATCTCTCAGCAACAATTCACCTCTCCTGCAGGCTCGCCCTGACCCCACTCTCACTTACATAAAGTCGTGCAGGGGTGAGAAAAGAAGTTTAAATTTCTCTCTAGCTCTCTTTCTTCCTTCTTGACACCACGTTTACTTTCACTTTCCTGTTGTACAACATGATGCAAGATTCTGAGTGTTGTCCAGGTGAAACTGTCACTGTGTGCCAATGTCCCCACATTCAAACAAAAATACCCACACGATTGTTCTGGTTATTCATCACAGAACTATGACAGAATCATTTGAATAGGATACAAACTTCTGTAATATACTGAAAAAATAGGTTTTGTGCCAAACTGTGTCTAAATACATCAGTGCCTTGTCAGATTCAATCCTATTACTTTGTGGAGAGGAGAGGCCAGTATATACAAATCCTCATTTCTATAAGATACTCTTGCAAAGCCAAACCTGTATCTCTTCAACACTGGCTCAGTGCTGCAGAATCATTTTGAATTCACCACTGTCAAAATCTGTCTCACTACTTCAGCCCTTTTTTCCCATGATGATGTCACTGAGGGGATAAAATATATCCCTCACTTTCCGTTCAGATTTGATGATGATGTTAAATAGTAAATGTCTGGAAGTCTCTGATTTCTAAAGTCTTACTCATGGGAACAGCTTACAGGTTTTTATGAGCGTAATCGCTATAAACATAGTTCTATAAATATAGTTAATAATAAACTTACAATGATACCAAGATTAGGGTAATCCTTCGCTGTAATTATTGGCTGCTACTTTGGAAAAAAGTCAGAAGAGGTTAAGAAGAGATCTAACAGTTTAAATATGTCTGAATTTATCTCTGAGCACGAACATGTTTAACAAAGACTGAATCTATTTTTATCATTATCTCTCTGTGCTGGCTGACATCTGCAGGGCCACTTGACAAACACTAGGGACACTGTATCCACCATATGTGCTCTCTCTTACACTCATCAGCCACTTGATGTTAATAACAAATAAGAGCACATAATATAATTGATACAGTATATTTCCATGTATAATGTCTATCAATTTATATAACAAGGATTGATTTGGTTCCTTTAGTCATTCTTACAGAACAGAACATGAAGTATAACAATAGGATCTTGGCAACTACAAGATACATTGGGATTAACATCCCTTGAGGATTTTTTTCTTTTAGTTTTACTTAAAATACATATCTACATGTTATGCTTGTTGTTTTATTCCCCAGGTAGTTGAGAAGCATCACGACAATTACTTGGATGGGAGATCATTTGATCTGGTTCAGACATGCATGCTTACCAGATGATGAACTCTAATAATGACTCTCACTTTCATCTGTTGATACCAGTTTAAAATGGAAGATGGAACTGATCTACTTTCGGTCTTCATACCAAGATTTAATTTGTAGGATTGAAGACTGCAGTTCAGCATTACAACAAAAGATCTTATTGAAGTAAGATTTCTGTCTGTGAAAAACCCTTACCCCCCCCCCCCCCCCCCCCCCAGCTACCTCCTCTCTTTGCACAATCCCTCCCAAGGTTACCTCAAAATCTCAGTATCACAACCATATGTCATAACGATCATTTCAGGTAGGAGATGGCAAACCTGTCAGCCAACACAGTGCATCTCAGGTCAGAACAGGAAATGGAGGATCTCCTCGAGGGAGTTCTGCAACCTGTGAGCTCAGAGTCATGAAACAGACGGAGGCAGCTGGAAACATCCACAGGCTACTTTTCAGTTGCCTTGCTCTCTTTTTCCATTCTCTTGCTTTAAGAGGGTAAATAAATATAGTCAGGAGTTTCACCAGCACTAGTGCTAGCACAGCAACCTGTCTGTCATTTTCTGATCCTGCGAGAGACTCCTAAAGCAATGCTGCTGTATGGGCTGAAATTGAAATAGCCCATTTAGACACGATGACCTTGTGTTGCTAACTGTATTTATAGTTATTGGAATGATATGGATATTTAAATGCCATCATCTGACCCAACAAAAGAGGTTGGTGTACAGAGAGAGGAGGAGAGAACCCAGGACAGAATCTTGAGGGACATTAGCCTCATAACGAAGTATTACCACTCAGAGCCTGCTTCCACCTTCTCTTGCACTTGCACTGCCTTAGCTACAAGAGCTCTGGCTTCAAGTTTAACTGGGGCTGAAGCCAATGGCTCAAAGTGAGCATTCAATAGAGTTTGGCTAAAAGAAGGTTAACAAGAGTTAAAATTGCCTTTCCGTGCACTGGAGACAGTTCGTAGAGACGGAATAAAGTTTTTTCATTAACTCATGGGAGATAATTAGTAACCTCCACCCTTTACATTCTAACATTGATTTCACCATCGTCTATTTGCTCTGTAAAGTTAGGGTTAAAGAAATGTTTTAACTTAAAGATAGTTATGACTTATTGATGTTGGGAGCTTTCATAAAATAAATAAAAACATTATTTTTCATGATTATCATCCTCCCTTTACTTTAAAAATTCAGTGCACTGAGCCAAGTGAAAAACTGCTTTTATTTGACATATACTTTTGAATTAAATATTAGTGAACTGACTCCATGGCCCTTGTTTAAAGCCCAAAAGATGGAAAACCAACACGATATTTCACAGCTTTAATGGGAGCTGAATGTGTGATGTTAAATGGATCAGAAGTAAAACCCTTCATTCCAACCATGGTGAGAGTGTGTGTGTGTGTGTATGTATGATAGACAACTTTCCCTGAACGGACCTCTACATTGTCCCAAACCAATGCCTTCACATACACACATAAACTGATTTACGCACACACACACAAACACACACACACACACACACACACAGTGACCTACAGCGTGTGTAGATGGATGTCAGTGACTGGCAAGGCTCAAATACTTCATTGGAATGTTAAGGCCAGGAAAACATATGGTGGTCCTGAGACACACCAGCAGATGTAATAGCTACTTAAACCTGGAAGTAAACTGTAATTGTGTGTTTTGATGTGTATCTGCCTTGCTGCAGATCTGTGTGTGTTCCATCCAGTATGCCTTGCCTCAGTTTTAGAGTGTGTGCATGTGTGTGTGTGTGTGTGTTTGTAACACCTACTGTCTGTAACTGTACTAATGTGAAGTGGCGGAAAGCTAAGAGGTTTCCTACACGCTGCCACTGACCATGTGTCACCACATACACAGATCGAGACAGAGCGACAGAGAGGAGAATGAGAGAAAAGGGAAGGGGGGACAAAAATAGAACAGAGAAAATAAAAACTAAAAAGTAGAAGGTTTACCAGACTTGCATGTTGGGGTTTGCCAGGAGAGGCTGAAAAGGACAGGAGAGGAGAAAGAAAGAAAAAGAAAATAAACTTCACAACAAATCCTAACTTTTTTTAAAGATTTGTATTGCATGCCTACACTGAGCCATATGGACTCACAATTATGCAATACTGTATTCACTAAAAGCTGTCGCCATTCAGTGAATGTCAGGAAGTTGACAACAGTGAAAAATTTGGCAGGATCAACAGGACACTAAAAGGAATTGTTGAGCCAAAGGAGATAAAATTATCATTTCCTTCAAAGTGTCCTCACCATTTTGCCAACATCCGTCCATGAGTGAATGTCACTGTTTGCAACTGGGAGCACGTGGAGGCAGCATCTGTAGCTCTCTGGGGGAAAAATGCATCAACTGTGCACAAGCAGTGCACTGTCAGAGTCTTTAGTACTTAAAACACGCATCAATCTCAATGTTATAAAATGTTGGTTGATTGCAGAGTTTAACTATAGGGATGCAGATGCTTAAATCAAGGGAAAAATCATCTGGAAAAAGTCAAACTAACTCATGTTTTCAGAGGTTCTCCCTGGGGAATGTCTGCAAAATGGGGTTTCTCCGGAGTTTACTTTTCACATATGAGGACCGTAGATATTTGGCTGCAGAGATCACATGTTTGTGTTTACACCACATCAACACCAGTGTCGGCCCGTCTTGTCAAGGGGTCTCGTATCTCGTTGTCTTCTTATATGAGGTGGTAAGAGGCCAAAGGATAAAGGTAGAGGCAAAAATAAAGAGATAAAGAAGACACCAATAGGAGGTGCTCAGAAAAAGGATAAGACACCCCTCCCCAAAAAAAAAGACAGAAGGGGCTATCATTGTTGTCTCCTTCGCTTTTATTTCTATGAGCCTATCACATAGTCTTTATACTCGCTCCTGACAACCTCTATTATATACCCAGCTAGGATGAGTGCATACACAGCTGTTTTTACTGTCTGAGACCTCAGGCTAAATAACTATTGTTTTTATTATTTCTACATCAATGCATCCCACAAAATAAATTCTTAGCAGTATGAAACCTCTTTTTTGTGATTGCCTAGCCTAGTGTGTCTTAAGCTGATTTGGATGTTATGAAGTGTAGAGACTCATTTAAAAAAAAAAAAAAAAAATGAATAACTTCAAAAATACAAAACTTCACTTTCAAATGTCTTGAATCCAAAAGTGAAACAATCCCTAGAATGTCCTTGGATTTGCATGTTTCTTCATAAAACTGAACCATCAGGATTACAAAATACAAAACTCCTTTTCAATGACTTCACATTTGACACTTCAAATTAAGTTTTATGTTGTCAGTCCCTCAAACACCCCGGTGTTGCTGCTGTGCTGCTGCTTGTCCTGCTTGTTGTCAACACTCAGATATGTACAGTGATCAACATTTTGTTCATTACATGTCAGAAGAGCTGTTGTGGTGCCTTCAGCCCTCGCTTGTTCTCAGGACGTCTTGCTTTGAGCCTCTTGTCAGATGTTCCAAGCAGCGCACAGTTATTTTGGGTACCTTGCTAAATGAAAAGCCTGCTACTGCTCCTGTCTGGAAAATGTAAATTCCCTTGTCATGTCTGGAGAGGGATGTGTCAAAAGCAGAGAACTGGGGTTTTGCTGATTCTGCTACTGCCGCCACCACTGCTGCTAGGACGCCTACTGTGAGAGTCCAAAAATTAGACGAAACATCTCAAAGTTCAACTGTGAGAGCTGACAAGACATAAAGACATCACATGGCCATGCATTGAAGTTCTGGGAAACTGTTGTCTCCATTGCTCATGGAAGGCAAAGTACTAACACTCAGTTGCTTTGTGATTGTTACAGCAAACTTATCTATTTTTAGGCGAGCGCACTTCTGAAATAATCCAACTGTCATCTTTATCTCTTACTGCTTATCTTGTGAGGGCTGGAGCCAATCCTACAGGAGACTGGGAAAGTTGGGGTACACCCTGGATAGGTCGTCTACATGTTGCTGTTGCATGACGTTTGAACCCAGAAAGTGACAGTGCTTCACTGCATCACCATAAATTGACACTGCAGCATCCTGAGAATTCCCGATGGCTTGTCGGGTTGAGATGGAAAACATTTGACTGTGAAGCTTTTTGCCCAAAACTGGCCAGTGACCATGGCACCTTATTTTTTCTCCAGGCGAACAACCCCATTTGAAATATCTTCACATAGTGTATATCAAATGAGCTGATGTAAAATTTGGCACATACAAGCTCACCAGAGAAATAATCCAGATGACTTTATTGATCCCTCAACTTTTGATATAGCGCCAGTGTCAGAGTCACAGGTTGCCATTTGTCATTATTGATAGTAGGACCCACGCTGGGACCAAACGTCAGAGAGAGGCAAGAGTAGACTAAAGAAAGAGAAGACTGTTGAGTCTGTCATTGGGAGGAAATGATAACCCTTGCGCTGAAGTATTCTTGTTTAGTTTCTCTCTGCATCTGTGTCTTTGTCAGTGCACGAGAATGCACCCTAGGGACCCAAGTTTTCAAATATCACTTCCTAACAACGTCAGTGAGAGATTAAGATTAAGATTAAGATATGTTTATTCATACCAAACACATGCACAGACATGCACAACACACCCATGCAATGGCAGGCAAATTCAACCTCTGCATTTAACCCATCTGTGTGCAGGACACACAGAGCAGTAAGCGACCATGTACGGCGCTCGGGGAGCAGATGCTGGGGGAGTAAGGTGCCTTGCTCAGGGGCACTAGACAGGGTAGGGAGACTCTTGGATTTTTGGACAGATCAATCCATGTTCGTCTTTTGTTGTCTCTCCGTGGAGTTGAACCAGAGACGAACCAGAGACCTTCTCTGCCCATAGTCCAAGTTTCTGGGTATTCCTTTGGAAGCATCAGTGGGTGGACACTCATGGATCAGAGTGAAATACCTCCCCCCTTGGCTGAGTGCCATGGAAAGTTTTGTTAAAATAGCTCCAGCCATCCCACTATCAAGGTTACTGTTATATATACGTTCAGTAATTTAGCATGGCCCTCAAAGAATGTCATCAAATTTGAAATGGCCCTAGAGAGGAAAGTGGTTCTCCACCCCTGAACTAGTGACATTATTGTCCGAAATCGTTTTGGTTTATGACCAAATTTCTGCTCGGCGAATGACACTCATTAGCCTTAGCAGTACTTGTCTCACCATGGTAACACCTTAGCATTACTGTCCCTAAGTATAGCCCCACATACACATGGCTCTTGAACTGTACCACAAATCTTATCACTGCAATCAAATACAACACTCACGACCTTCCTCTCAGGTTGTCTTTGCTGGTCACCCATGGGTTGGGGCAGGCAATAACTGATCCTCTCTCTTTTCTACATGGCTGGCACTCAGACTCACCCAAGCAGACTCCGCACTACTGATTTACTGATTCCCACTTTTTGTTTGTGTGAAATAAACTAGCTGAGTCATGGTCGACCTCACTTTGTTGC
Organism: Platichthys flesus; assembly: GCF_949316205.1. Lineage (NCBI taxonomy): Eukaryota > Metazoa > Chordata > Actinopteri > Pleuronectiformes > Pleuronectidae > Platichthys > Platichthys flesus. Next base: position 22,060,780 of record NC_084952.1, read on the forward strand.
AAGCCTGAGCGACTTGTGACAGGTCATATCATCCTGGATGCTTAAGTGAAGATGTCAAACATGAATGAAACTCAACCACCAAGTACTGTTGCTAGGTTTGGTGGTTAAGTCGACTGAGAGCAGGAGCAAAGACCCAGAAACAACAACATGAAATAATGATTCACAGCACTGACACCAGGTGGTTGATTTAAACAGTCAGTGCATCCTTCATCCCTGACTACTACACTGCAGTCGACTGCTCGCTGTTTACTCCCACACCCCACCCCTCTCTGCTCCTGTTTGGTTCCTTATCAGTCACTATCTACCATATGTTTCTGCAGGCCTGTCTCTTGAAATGATGTATTTTTCATATCTCAGTGATTAATGTGTTCACTCTCCTTCTTTATATCCCTAGGGGTTTGATCGCTCTCCCTGCTGAATCTTTGGCAAGCTGCTTAAACACTGCGCATCAAGAGAAACTGTGCCACCATAAACAACTAGATAACTATCACAACAGCAATTATTTTTCACTTATTGAGAACATTCTAAAAAGCTTTCTAAAAGTACACCTGTTTTGTACATAGGCTGCAAGATGCATGTAATATTTGTCTACAGTGAGGAACAGTAAAACACAAGTCATGTGAATCAGATCTTACATGTTATTAGATAATGAGATGGAGATTTGTCGAACAAAACAAAACAGATTTCCTACTATTTTTCTTGTGTTTGTGTTTTTAAATTTGTAAGATCAAAGGTGGAGAGCAAAAGATAAACAAAATAATAGAAGGTCCTGGCAGGAATCAAAAGATGATCATACATGGCTTGTCTTTTAACAGACAGTTGTTTAGCTACCGTGACACTAAAATCGATATAACGTTGTCTCAGTAAGAAATAAAAAGTACTTTTGCATTAAAACAAATAGTACAGGGCTATTTCTCTGAATAACGCCCTAAGGTGTATCACTATACAAGAGAGGAGCTTGTGCCAAAAAATGTTGTCCAAATAAATGCAAGCAAAGTGTATACAGCTACTTTTCAACACAGCAGATGTATTAAACAAAAAACGAGACCATGGCTGCTGTACTGCATGGAATTAAATTACATGTAAGTAATTATTTGATTTGACGATAATAAAAAAGTTCCTTAAAGCACCACAGTTGAGGCTGCATTGTATATTACATCCTCTGTCCAAATGTGTTCTGAGTTTGTCCAGAGGATGGATCCAGCAGAAAGAACATTCGACTTACCCCTCTGGGAACATGGATGTAGAACTTTCATAGTGATTCCAAGCACCTAATGTGATGGAACTTTCCTGGAAGCTGGTGAAAGGAGAACTCAGGCAGCAGCTGATGTCTTATGCAGAGGATTTTAATGTAGACTTGATGCATCAAAGAGACCAGAAGGTGGAACAATATACAAACGCTAACAGAGTTACATGAGCAACTGTCACCCCCAAGTCGATAGATGTTTTCCACAGGATCCCCATATATCTCCCTCTACGTGCGTCACCCATTCTAACAGCACATCCATGAATGGCTAGAATTTCTGTTCCTCTCTATGTAACATGTAGGTGTTCGCATCCCATTGAATAGTTCAACCTAAAGTATGCATAACTGAATCACATTGTGTCCTTACTTTTGCCACTGGTGAAATACCCAAAAGAGTTAAGTTAGTGAGAGTTGATGTTGGTGTCTCTCTGTCTGGAACTTCTGAGTTAGATATGAAAGTCCCTCAACGTAGACACTACAATGTACTGTTGATTGGCCTTTTATCTACAACCTGACCTTGGGTATTGCCTAGAGAGAGAAGGGAGGATGTGTGGAATTAAGACAGGCACTATTCTCCTGCACAGAGATGATGTGAAATTTAAATATACACTTATATATAGTGGGATATACAGTAATGTGTGAGGATGTTAAAAAATTCCTTAGCACCTCATAGTTGCCATCATTTTCCAGTCTGGACTTAAGTGTTGGGCTGACCAACCTTGCCAAAAGCCAACCACTGGCACGGCTAAAATATCTGCAATACACTATAAAACTTTAAGGCCATATGGTGGTGGCTGTTTTTCTAAACAGCAAAGAACTCGATACACCAGAGGCAACAGAGTTTACAAGAACAGTAGAATAAAGATCATAACTGGAACAAAGTCGTGTGGAGTTTTTTTAGTCAAGAGTCTTTTGTGAGGATTTTTGATGGTTTGGAAGAGATTGCTGATCGTTGCATGTATAGCACCTACAATCCTCTAACTTGTATGGAAAGAAAGAAAGAAAGAAAGAAAGAGAAAGAAAGCGCTTTGCAGCAAACTGATGGGAAAAACATGCCATTGAGGTAGCTTTTTTCTGTCCTTCTCTTTTGGCCCAAAACAATTTGGGGGACATGACCTTAGAGCAAACTCCAACATATCTCAAATAAGATCTTTCAGATACGAGACTTGAGATCAAGGTTGGATTGGACCACTGCAGCACCCCCTCTTTTGGACATCCTCCCATCACTGCAAAGCTTTCCAACCCTATAGCGGCTCTATCTCCCCTGTGACGGCAGCAGGAGTGGCTGCAGTAATCCAGTTAGAGGAAAGTCGCTCACTCTAAATACCAGCCACAGAGATTATTCCTCTGGGTAAAATTGCACTGTGCACAGTGTGTATGTGCTTGTGTGTGTGTGTAGGTCCTGAGGGAACACACAATGTAATCACAGGAGGCGATTACTTGGTAGGAGTCAGGTGTGTTAGTGTGTGTGCGCAGAAGTCCTATGAGAGCAACACAATGTAATCACAGGAGACTGTTACAGAGTGGCTGTGGGATGTGTATTTGTGTGTGTCGTTGTGTGTGTGTTTTGGTTGTGGTGATAAGAGCATACGTATGCACAAAGAGAAAATTACTGTACTGCAGATCATGTCAGAGAGGCTACAACAGTACACACGCACACACACACACACACACACACACACACACACACACCCCACACACACACAAACTATCTGCATCAGCACTTTGTCTAAAGCATAATTATTTTTTAAACTCTGGACTTTCTCTTTGAGCATCAACATGATTTTCCCTCACCTCTTTTGTTTACCATCAGGACACCTTGCGGATATTATTATGAGACTTCACAACATTTTCATATTGATGCAGTTTAGATTACACATTAGTGTTTGAAATGTGCATTAATCAAGACCTTCTAACCATACATACAAATATACAGACATACCTAAGTACTATAATTAATGTTATTGTATAAATAATAATATCATTAACGTGACATAAATTACGTTATTTTCTGTAATAATGAAATATTACGTACCATTTCTCATATATTTAAATGTCATTAATGTGATATAGAAGACTGAACCTGGATCTGCAGCAAATGATCCAATCCAAGTGGTGCGATGCCACAAAGTACTTTTTACATGTACATAAGTATAATTTTAATAGATCTTTACTTTACTAATGTAGATACATTTTCACTACTTACCTTTTTTCTTTCTATGTCACTGCATTTTTTTTACAAAACCTTATGTCACATTTTTTTCAAATATTTTGGGAAATGATTAATAACAAGGGAAATAGGTTCCTTGATCCAATCAGAGTAGGCAGATATCCTTAGAGCCTGCCTCCTGCAGCAGCATCACTGGTGAGGAAACACCTGCTACTCAGCCATAATGTTATACATGACGTTCTAGGGGAATTAATAACACTCTGCAAGTACTTTTAATTGTAATACTTTAAGTATATTTAAAACCAAGTACTTACCTTACATAGTATGCTTGAGTACTTCCTCCTCCACCGCTGTCTAGTTCATTCAAATCTTCATTTAAACTTTGAATATATGTAACAAAGTTTCTCTTCAATTTTGGTTTCAAATCAAATTATTGCTTACATTTAATATTGTGCACATAGAAGCCAACATGCACAATAAATCCTGACCCTGTGGTGCCTCCATCGGTGTATTGTGGAAAGATCGTGCAAATTTGATTCTGCATGCTCCAAAGTGAGCATCTTAATGAAACTTAATTAAACTACCAGAATGCATTGTGCACGATGCCTTCCATGTCTCCAATGCAAACTTTCCTCTGCAGCTTCCACTGCTGGTGAAGTTAACAGAAGGCAGGTGGGAAACTCATTTCCAAGCAAACTTCTGTTCTGACAAGATCCAATTTGCATCAATTGGTGAACATTACATCTCTGTCTATTTGTAGTATATTTGGATTTTCTGAAAGTATTTTTTTCATCTCTATCAGACTTTTTCTTATGTAGAATCATTTTTTCCGTTTCTCTGTAGTTTTTCCTTAACCTTGTTTAGGATTGAGAGATTTTAAATCCTAATTGATGTTTTCCTGTTTTTTATTGTGTGTTGTTTTTAATGTTTAATGTTTTTTTCCCCTATGTTGAGCACTTTGAATTGCACAAAATACACATTCACGAAACACAACAGAAATCCCAACAGAAAAAGTGGACGTCTGGATTCAAGGCATCCCAGAAAATAATAATCACACTTTACACCATACATGACAGTATTAGACAACCAATATAGAAAAAGAGTGTCAGTGAAACCTGATCCTTCTGTCCGTTCCATTCCAGTCTGTGGACATATTTTACCAACAGTAGATGACATACACATGCACGTCACAACTTTAGCCAAGCGGACGTCTCGGAGGGGTCTGTGCGAACCCTGGAGGACATGGGTGGATGACAACACTTATGTCAAGTGCAACCATGAATTTACCTTGACTATCCTGTGTAAAATTAATTTCAAAAACTGTAACCTCAAATCAAAAGTCTCTCCACTGCCCACCTCTCATGTAACTTGTCACATTATCTCAAGACAAGCCACACACTCAGAGTTTTGTGTGTGAAATCCTCGCTTCACTTTTGCTACACCTACAGAGCACTGCTTAGCAGCACCTGAAATTCTCTCTCTTTTTCCCTTGTGCTTTCCTCCATGAGAGAGTGTACAAATGTCCGTTATTTTAGATTTGAGCGATTCAAAGGCATGAAACATGACTACATAGAACATTTTGTTGTAACTGCGGGGTCCTTTCTCTCAGCGATTGCTAGCACTAGTTCTGAAATCAAATCACATGAATACTTCACAGTGTGGCAGCGCAGAACCTCTCAGAAGGCCTTTTACCTTTAGTACCAGCAGTCGACTTTCATCTTAACTTCATATACGATTTCATTTCTTGGTGCTGTCTTTTTTTACATTTTTTCTTTTGTGCCTTTTCCTTCTCCTTCCAACTTAAATTTTCTGTCTGTCAGTTTCCCTTCCATCTGTTCTTTCTGTCTTTCTTCCCATCTTCTTCTAACTCTCCATCTTTCTTTCTTTCTGTGTTTCTTTGAGCCCCCTTTAGATGCACAGGCTGGGAGCTTAGCTCAAAGCTGAGGAGAAGCACTAACTCGATTGCTCCAGAAGAACTAATAAAAGTCACAGATGCACGAAGAGCCCCCATGAAATAAAAGTATGAAGACTGCACAACTTAAAGAGATAAGCTGCAGGGGGAGACACAAGTGGAGGAAGACAAAGCAGCAGCTGCAATATGACATTTTAAAGGACACCCAGGCAAATCTCAGCATTAGACTATTAGAGCTTCCAGGCAAGCGTACAATATGACAATGTGTCTGAAGACTCAAATTTTACTCGCAACAAAAGTTTCGCTTTAATGACTTATATTTCACACACTTCTTCATGGAAGTTAGTAAAGCACTGACTTACTGTACATGCTGGCACCAACTCAGCTGCCTCATATGCACAGTAGATAAATGTCTATCGAAGCTGGAAGAACTTTTTTTAAGTCCTCGACATAAAACCATATACACAAGTGTTCATAGGGACACATTTACAGATACCTGACTCTACTTCAGAGATGTGGTTTGGTACAGCATTGCAAATACAGGCGAACTTGTCTAGCATGGTAAACACAGAACACACCCTAGTTGCCAGATGCTGTCACCATTCAGAACAAGTTTGACCCAACACAAAGTCTATGGTGGTCAAAGTTGGATGAGAGTATGAGAAGCGTGTGGCACAAACAAGCTCCAAAGAGAGAGAAAGAAATCCAACCCCAGAAATGGCCACATTTATACCTACTAAAATAAAGTTTTTATTTAATCAGGTTGTGTGATTTATTTATTCATTGTTTATAGCACAACAACATCACACTTTGACAATATTCTGTCTGTTGTTTGGTAGTTTTTCATAATATGAGTTATGGATTAGTGTTGAATATAATATTGTATAATTAAAACAAACAGTCTGAGCTCTTAATCTGCATAATATAACATGAGATGCTGTAAATAAAACAACTATTACCAGGCAATATTTCACTAATCTCTACATAGTTACATAGTTTAATAATTTAGGGGGAAATATATTTGATATACAGTTTAAATTAACATACATCAATATGCTGATATTATTCTAACACAGGCGTTGCATGAGTGACACTTAGTTTGACAGGAGGAAAGAGGAGGAAGTCATCCACCACTTATACACTTTACATAAGAGTTTTGACACATGGGTGGGGTTACGAGGTTGCTAGGGGAGGACTGAAACATTATTTGAAGTGCTCTCTCCTATTCACCATCTTGTGTACGTTTATTCGAGACTGAAAACCCCAAAGCAAAGAGAAGAAACCAAGAAGTAGCACAGGGTGACATTCACTGTTTTTATTGCCAGGGTTTGGTGTCAAAACCTAGATTATTTACTTCAGGATAAAGTTTCCGCAGCTTGTGACATCCATTCAGACGCATGACAAAATTACAGGAAAGCCCCGTGGACTTAATTCCTGCCAGGTTCCTGCTATGCTCACTGACTCTGTGGGTGTGATGTACGTCCACGTCAGTTTTATCATGTTTTGTGTGGATTAAAGGTTGATGCACGGAAATATTATTATTTAATCACATATTTATAAACTGTTACGTCCATGTCCTTTTCAATCACACCGTGAAACAGTCAACATGCAAATTAGGATGGCATTTAGCAGATTGCACACCTTCACCAAGTGCCAACAGTCCCTTTAAATTACGCACAGAATCTTTCATGTTCGTATACATACACATCAAAAGTTGATTCCCTTCTGAATCAGCATTATCTCAGCTCCACATTGGTGGTAGTCAAATCTTTGTTGCCCTATTTATTGCAATGGAGCAGCTGAAGAAGTCCTACCCCCCTATGAAACCACATTTAAATACCAATAAATACTAATTTAATACCAAAGTTTTTGCCACCTCAACTGCTCTGGATAGTACCAATGATGTCACCCGGTTCAATTTCAGGTAACACTTAATTAACTTCAGCTTTGTTTGACCCGGCGACAGCAGCAGACAGCGAGGGTGGACACACTGAGGGAGGTGCGATTCACAGTTACTTTTATTTTCGACTTATCAAGGCTCCATAGCGTCTGACACGCTGCTGCAGGTCATCGTCAAAGAAGCAGCAGTTATGTCACATTTCTTTTTTGCTTTGACTCATCTCAGCTGCCGCGCCTCGACCAGTCGCCCTGTCAGTATGATGTGTCCAGTGTGTGCAACAAGCTTTTTCACTGAAGACATTTTGAAGGCTCACCGCAGTCGAAGCCCAGCTGCAAATAGTAAGATGAACGATGTCTGAATTCCATTTAGCTGCTTCAGCAGTCCAGTGAAACTGCTTTGTCGGCTGCAGTGTCAAACTTTGGACCACAAGGACATGTCTTAACAGATGCTGGGATGGAGAGGTAGAAAGACATTTTAAAAGGTGTAATTAGTGAAGGTTTCTTTAAAGAAAAACTTGAAGTACTGAAATCTAGCGAGTCTGCTCCACTTCTCAGTTAGTCACATGTAAGGTGGTGTGACGTAGTAAAACACAGCTGGGTAGCTGCTGCTGTTGGCTGGTTCCGGGGTTGAGAGCTTATGGAGGTCATCCGGTTGAGAAAGAGAAATCCATTACTAATCTCAGGACTGTGTAGGACTGCAAATCCTAATAATGCCACAGGCCCCCTCTGGCTGGTCAAGCAGTGTCCCCCCTGTGGCACTGAGGCAAATTTATTTCTCCTTCACTGAGCCAGTGGGTCGCTCTGCCCCACAGGGGGCATGACTGTGCTGTGTGCTGTGTGCTCTGGGCTTTTTCAAAGAGGGTGAGTGGTCATGGTTTCAACAGGTATCTCTTTGTTACCTGAGGGTAGAAAGCTGTGTCATTTGAGGTTTAGACACTCACAAAAGAATGAAATGATCAGTTTCAAAGAGGAAGGAAATAAGCCCGGCTGGAAGGGTTCCGCACTCCACTTTTGTTCAAAGAAGAATAAATCATGGCTTGACCTCGGCAATTGTCCAACATTTGTTCATTTCATCCAACCTCCTACAGATAGAGCCAGTGTTATATATGAATTTGCTGATCATCAGCGCCCCTGCCTCTCCACGCAGATCCATGTGTAGATATCAGCTATAAAATGAGGGCAAAGTTTAATGATTTTACTTTTTGCAGTCATTTGGTGAATTGAACAAGTTGCTGTGAGAAATGTGGAATCAGAAGTGCGACTTTTCTTGTATTGTTCACAGGAAAAACACAAGCAAAGTAAGAAAACATCTTCATCGATTTCACAACACAACACAACACATTATAAAAAAGCCCTGCAAATAGACGAACGCGCTGCAAATAGAAAATATTCGACAACGGAAGTGTTTCCAGAGGACAGCTAAAAGGGATGGACACTGCTGCCACAATAGACATAAAAACGTCCAGTACACCATATAAATTCGGTTCCTCAAAGGGGTCGGCCACCCGCGGCTCTTCAGCCCGTCTGCAGTGGCTGTACTTTACTGTATTTTTTGCTGTACTTTTTGCAAATGCTGAAATTAACGAATCAGTTTTCATATTATTAACGTGAACGTAACGATGTGTGTGTGTGTGTTTGTAGTGAGCGGACCGGCCCCGGGGCACCGACCCGCCCACTCACTCAGAAGAGGGGGCAAAATGTCTCTTCTGATAGTAAAGGTTTCAAACCCCTGCACACTATGGACAATACATGGTCTCACAAACAGGGGCTTGCTTGTTAGCGCTGTTTATTCAGTTTAACAGGAGAAGACGGCATGTCTCTAGATCGGACCATCTTCCACACAGAGCCACGGGTTCCCGACCCCCGTTTTTGTAATGTGTTGTGTTGTGAAATTGATGAAGATGTTTTCTTACTTTGCTTGTGTTATGTCAACTTGCATGTGTTTTCTTAAGTTGCTGTTCGTTGAGTTCTCAGGGCCAACGTAATAAAGAACTCGACTAAAGATAGTCATAAAGCTGTCTGAGCCACTTGGTGGCATCTGACCATGCTGTAAACACAACTGAGCTGGCCTCAGTAGATATCTGAAACCTAAACACTTATAGTACACACCATGATAACTTCAGACATGATAAAACAAAACAAAAAAACATAACGTGCATATTCGATTCGAAGCAAGATATACCCACAAGAGACGGTATAGTCTCATGCAAAAGTTATGAACAGAGCACTGAGAGTTCTTAGAGGTCGAGAAAAATAGAAGGTTAACACAATTTTTTATTCTAAAGGCTTAAGTTTGAAGCATTGCATTTGTACAAACGTTACAAGATGAGAAAAGAGGACAATCCTGGGCTTTCATGACTAGACGCCCATTTTACATCATCTAAATACACATTCACATTCAACCACACAAAAGAAATGTGTGAGTCATGAAACAATAAGGCAACGTCATGAGAGGACGTGCTTTAGAAAGCCTGGCCAATGCTCTGGCCTCTTCCAATGCTCTGGCCAATGCTCTGGCCTCTTTAGTGTGTGAACAGCTTTACAGTAGCTGGATGCTCTCTCTGCATGCGAGCGTGGGCGGAGGATATGAGCTTGTGTTCACCTCTGTGTAGTTTCAGAGCCGACTATACCAACTTTTTATGCGTGTGTGATGAGTCCTTGGTATCCCTGCTTGGAAGAACTTTGCCCTGAGAATATTTAAGAAGTGGAAATGGCTTTGTCTCTCCACCTTATATCGCCTGCTTTTCTGGGGCGTGCACCTGTATGTGTGTGAGATAACGTGGTGTTGTCCCGAGCAATAAAAATAGCTTTACTTAATCCTTCAGGTTTCAATGCTGTCGCCATACCTCACATCAGCAGAGCCGGGCCGGGGGAAAACAGGCAGGAAACAAAATAGAAGAGAGGTGCGGGAGAGGTGTCGTAAGGAGGGAGAAGACAGGGAGAGGGGAAAGGACATGACAGGTGAGGTGAGGGTATTCGGATAAATAAAGCAAAAGCAAACTCATCTGAGGGTTAAAAGCAGGTAGACTGAGGGTCAAAGACCACCTGTGATCTCACCACACTGCTCCTTTTCAATTGTATCTGAAGAACAACAGTCAGTCAGCCAGTCAGTCCATTAAACAGTGAATCTTCATCAATTATTTACCCTCAGCCCTTGTCCTTTCCACCACAGATTGCAGGCTTAGTGCGGAGCCCTGTAATCACAACTCTGCTGAGCCAGCTGGGCTGAAATAGTAATGGAGGATACGTAACATCCAGAGCAAACAGCATGTTGGGATGTTGCTCGCATTGTCAAGCCATCAACACCTACAGGGTCACACATCCCGCTGTGAGTCACCCATGTCGACCCCGGTTTTAAAATAACTTGTAATGGCCTGCAGAAGGGCCCGGTAACAATGTTGCACGCAAACAAACACATTCAGGTTATGTACAAGTGTAAACAGGGCACAGGCTCTTCATGTACAATTACATCTCCACGCACTGGACTGGCTGTGAAAGAAAGACACACAAACATCAGGTGCATTGTTGTAACGGTTACTATTGACGTTAAGTTGCCCATATATACATCATTGAATACGTCTCTGACACAAAGTACTGGTTGTGTGAGAGATTTGAGTAATTATAATGTTCATTTAAAGGCTACGCAAAGGCTGATATCCATTGAAACTCTGGCATACTTACATTAATTTGCAGTGATAACTGTGTTGATTCTATCTGTGCATGATTTCATTAAACCATTTTGGTCAAAATTCCCTCTGGCTGTTTCTCAGAGAATCATCATGTTTCTTCCAGTGACAAAAGATCCAGTAAAATTTGTCTTTCAGTTCATGGATGAACTTCAAAGAGCAACTGATAATGGCTCATTAAATACGCTCTGCCAATCTGCAAAGAAGCGTCCCCCCCACCATGTCAAAACTTAAAATCCACGATGAAGGATGAATACTGTGATTGTCATAGGTGTGTTCAGCTTTTGTTTGATTTCTCTGAAAGAAAGGAAGTATAACTTTATACTGGAGGACTGTGTGTGTGTGTGTGTGTGTGTGTGTGTGTATGTGTGTGTTTGGTCCAGGTTTTAGCTCGTGTGTTTGTCTTACTGTACCCTTTTCATTTCTTGGGTCCAGCTCCTGCGGAACAAATTACATCCGCGAAAGGTTACTCATCTCTATCTCCGCTGTGTGTTAATGTGGCGACTAATTTCCCTCTGAATCACAGATTGCATTGGTGACTCACAACTGCATTTCTTTCTTCTTTTTTAATTCAAGAGCAAAGTAAAGAAAAAGTGTGAAGATCCGAAAGCTGAAAGTAAATAGTGAAGTTTGCAGGTAATTCAGTTGCAGCATTGATAAGAAAGCATTTGTTTTATCATGAGCACTAACTTATTCAGCTCTTATCACAAGCTGTGAACCTATTCACAATGACTGCAGTATACAACAACCCTAAAAGACGTCCGCAGCAAAAAGTTGCACTTCACCTTAACTCCAACATAAAGGCACAACACAGTCACACAATCGGTCACATTCCTTCCCATTGATATGTTTGATTATGAACCGTGTTAACAGCAGAAATAGGACAAACCTGATACTGTTCAACTAACGCAAAACCTATTTCTGATAAAGACAAAGCCTTGAAAAGCTGGAGAGTTGAGAACAAATTGGTGCAGGGACATACATTGATGATGTCACACAGACACTTGTTGTGCTTCTTTAAGAGTTGTCATCAAACAGTTCACTGAACAATACAATGATCAGGTGATTGATAAAAAGATGTAATAAATTAAATAATTGTTTGCTATCCACTTTGGAACAAAGTGACTCAAAGACTTTAACCATTGTTCTATCATGGGTTAAAACACAAACTCTACTTGATTAGGGTCAAGTCCTTCCTTAAGGTTAATAAACTGTCATCATCATGGCTACAACACAAGGTTAAGGTTATACAGAGTTCATTGAAAAAAGAAACATCCGTTCTCCTCTACCCATTCCTCGCCCCCATCCTCCTCTTAGCACAGATTTTTGTCGCTCTGTGTAGTCGCCACCTGAGTGTCACCTTAACTTACATCACCAGAGCCAGGCGGGGTTGGGGGGAAGACGCTGGAAATGAAATAGAAGTGCAGGAGAGGCTTAGTTAAAGAGGGAACAAGTGGATTGGAAAGGACTTGACAGGTGAGGGGAGGGTTTTTGCATAAATAAAGCAAGACTAAACACATCTGAGGGTCAAGAGTGTCCTCCACCCAGTCGACCATCCTCAAGCTCCTCCTAACTTTGTCTTGGTTGCCCTGACTTATTCCTTTGCACCTGTCGTGAACAATAAACCTAGCTCAGGGTCATAAAAAGCTACTGGTACGCATGACCCATGGGTTCCTTTTTCACAGGGCCTTCACTCATAAATAGAACTTCATGAAAAGTTGTTTTTATTTATGTCCTGTCCACACATTTGCAGATAGTTTGGGCCTCTCGGCCACATGCAAACAGAGTTTTACTTTACTAGTCCTGGGATTTTAGAAACACCTTCCAAAGTGCAGATTTTCAAACACTGTTTATCCATGTGTAAATGGAGTATTTGGGAAACAGATTTCTTCGGGGATTCCGACTGTTGTATGTGTATTTCAACATTTTAGGCTGTATGCAGGAAAGGTCTTAGATAAGGCGAGAAAACAGGTATCAAATCATTGGTAAAAATAAGAAAAGATAAAAAAACATGACCATCGTTTGGTTTTGAAGTTACAAAGGAGAAAATTGATATTAATCATTGAGGATGTTCACAATGTTCTTCTCTCGTATTGTACAGAATCATTGATGTAGACTTTATCGCCACAGGTCATTTGAATCTATAATGTTGAAGAAATACTTTGTAAAAGGATTTTTTTAAATACAGGAAAATATTCTTCATAAATATATCTTAGTACCGTTGAGCCAAAGTAGATCACAGTCAAATAGACTGATAATCTGGCACATGTTATTGGTGATCTTTGGCTAACAAATATTTGTCCTGTATTAAGCAGGTAAAAGAAGAGCAATGAGGATGTGTTGCATTTCGTTTCCCTCCAGAGTTTTTCACAGCTATTAGTTTGCGGTCACTTTCATCAAGCTTCACAGTTTCAATAAACACATTTTCCATTCACTAAGACTCTTCATGTGATAAACACAGTTCTTTTGTGATTTATATTTGAGTAACTGTCAATGTTAATTGTTAGGTTTCTGTTAATATGTGCCAGTATACTGAAGTCTATGATTTAATATGAAATGACTGGAGCGTGCTCAATAAAAGTGAATCACTTCCGGTTCAAGTAAACATCTATAACGGCTGTGTGTGTGTTCTACCTCCGGGAAACAAGGATATCGGTGCCCGGTTAATCAACCCTTAATGATGGCAACCCTAACAGGTTATGGGCCCAGTAGGGAAGGTGGAAAAATGTATGTTTCGACGGAGATGCAAAGAAGTATGATCTGTGGAAAAAACAAAGTTTTTGGGCCATATGCGACATCTCGGACTGAGAGCGACCACCATCAATGAGCCAGGTGAGGAAGACGACGGCAGCAATGATGGTGAGAGAAATGAAAACGCTTACGCCGAATTGATTCAGTTTCTAAATGATAAGAGGCTTTCATTGATAATGAGAGAGGCAGCGGACAACGGGTAAAAGGCGCCACAGACACAGAGGGGGCATTACAAAGGAAAAGGGAACCCTCGCATGATTAGCCTCTACACAGAGTTAAGGTCTCTGGTGAAGATGTCCAACGTAAGTGTCACTGTGACGGCCATCACAGCATTGAGAAATGCTGAGGAAACTCTGACTGTACATTGCTATGATTCTTAAGGGGTTGCCTGATTCATTTAAGCCGTTTTCCATCGACATTACACAAGGGGGATGAGAAGTTAGCTTTTTGTGAGTTTAAAACCAAGTTGAGAAGCTCCGAAAGCACAGAAATAACGCCAACTTGAGCGAAGACAATGTGATCAAGGAAAGCAATTGGGTGAAAGGGAGAGATAACTCCACGATCACCTGCTACAATTGCATCCAGAAAGGGCATATGGCCAGGAAGTGTACCATCGCATGCAACAGTAAAGCCCAGAGCTGTTTTTGCAAGAGCTCCACTCATAAAGACACAAACTGCAGACGAAAAAAGAGACAATGTAAAACTAGCATCCTACGTGGAACGTCAAACATAACCACGGATATTGAAAAGTTTAAGAAGTTTGATGAGACGTGTTAGCTGACAGAACAAGAACAAGCGGTGTCGCCTTGAAGAAAGGTGAGGCAGAGATCGACCTGACAGGCACAGAGGGCCATCGTGTGACTGCAACACTGAAGGGTGCGCTCTACATACCGTCCTATCCACAGGACATTTTCTCTGTGAGAGCAGCAACAGTCAACGGTATGATAGACTTTATTATCTAAACACTGAAGATGATGTGACTAATGATGATGTATGTTATGGTTGTTATGATATTCAAACATGACAGGAAATACTCGGTCACTGCAACTATGATGATGCGTCTCAACTTGAGAAGGTAACAGAGGGGATGACAATCTAGGGCAAGGTTTATAAATCTAACCCAAATTGTGAAATCTGTACACAGGGAAAATTTGTTCTCAGTTGGAACAGAGAACCGGATGATAGAGCTAAAGCAGCATTTGAGCTTGTGCACACTGATTTAGCTGGCCGGTTTGAACCAGTGGCAAAAGACGGATTTAGATACACATTAGCTTTCACTGATGACTATTCAGTGGCAGTATTTGTGTATTTCCTGAAGGTTAAAGAATGATACTACTAAAGCCACAGAGAAAGTCATTGCTGATATGGCACTGAATGGAAATATCAAGCTTATGTGATCAGACAATGGCACAGAGTTTACGGCAACAGACTTCCAGTCACTACTCAGTAAGAATAAAATATGAAAACTTCAGCACCATCAAAATGGGACAGCTGAGAGGAACTGGAGAACACTTTTTAAATTGGCCAGATGCATGTTACTGGAGAGGAATCTACCAAAGCAACTGTGGACTTATGATGTAATGACTGCTGCTGTCATACGCAACAGATGTTACAAGAGACGTGTAGGACAGACCTTACATGCTGACAAAGAGAAAACCTAACTTGTCATAGATGAAGATATTTGGATCTGTGTGTTAAACATTCTAACATGAACAAGAAAAAGTTAGACTCACGGTGTGACAAGGTTTTTTTTGTGGGTTATGACAAGAACAGTCCATCATTCCAGTCTATAATCCAAACCCAGGCTGTTGAAGTTTGTTTCAAAAGGTGTAGTTGAAAGACAGACTCAGACAAATCTCTCGACAAGCGATGATGATATTTCTGGGAAGAGATTTGTATCCCGATGCCAAAAGATACAGTGATAGACCAAAGTTCAAACAGGACACAGGAAGCCCACACTGAAACTACTCACACCCAGACAGGAAAGGGAGGAGATAGTCATAGTACACGCTATCCTGACAGAGAGAGGAGAAGCCCTCAGTACGTAAAGGACTACGAGTGTACAGTAGTCCTGTGTGATGACCAGTAACTATTGAATATTGTTACAGAATGTTGTCAAATGTTGAGGTTTCACATAAAAATGAAGTCCTTTGCACAGGTTGAACCACACACTCATAAATTACTTTATTGAATTGATACATGTTGTGGGGTCATCGGTTTGTGAATGTGCTAGGAATATACACTCCATTTAATGCAAGATTCAGTAGGGAACCATTATTGTTGTTTACAGTCTTATGAGTTTGACTTATTAGGGGCGTCCATGTTTATTGTTACTCAGGTTATGACCAAACGTTTGTGAAATAAAGCCTCCCTCCAGAGCAGGAGACCTTAAGCTGTTGTTTGGTTTTATTTTTTACGGTCATGAAATAAAGTTATGACAAGTTATGACCTACGACTGTGAGTGTGTTTGGTATCTCGTTGAACTGAAGTTTACTGAGGCAGGAGGCAGATTTAAATCAGAGTGAAAAAACAGGTGTAAAGCAAGGTCAATATATTTTTTTGTAAAGTAAATATATCTTCAGCATTTTGGACAGGGTGCCCTTCAAGGCAGTCGTCCCCCAAAATACTAATGAGGCCGAAGAAATGTCTGCAATAAGTTAGTGAAGCAATTCAAACCCTGGAACATGGAAAATAAATAAATATGACCTGTCGGCATGTGAAACATGTTCCTAACTGAAATTAATTGCCAGGCAGCAGCAGAAAGTAGAGTGAGGCTTCTTAGTGTGAGTCCTCCACGGCTTCAGGTAACAGGGCTGTGACATTCTAGAAGTTCAGAGGCGCCTTAATGAGATTGAGGTCTGTGCACGGGGCGAGTGGGAGAAGGCGAACGAGCGACTCACACACACACAAACACGGTCGGGAGAGGTGTGGCTACAAAGGCACAAGATAAGAAAGGAAACTAACTACCCTCTGTATTGTTTTGTGTGATTCGACACCTCTCACAGCACATGCACAGAAACACACGCGCACACACACAACCCCAATACCCCAACAGTATCACATGATGCTCGAGGAAGCACAGGTGATCCGCTCAGTTCCTTTTTGGATCCACTTCAGCTTTTAAGAATGACTATAAATTAAACAGCAGCTCTACAGATCAAGTGTGTGTGAGTGTGTGTGTGTGTGTGTGCACCTGAATTAATGTACTTGAAACCAGCCCAAGTTCTGTGAACATGCATGCACTGTAGCTTCTCTATCTATGTCATCTGCGTACGTGCGCGTGCAGCATGGGTGTGAACATGTGGAAAGACGAAGCCTGGTCGTGGTTTTGCAAAACAACCTTATGACAATTTAATGAATTAAGCAATGCTCGTGGGTTTCTCATTGATGGATCGAGTTCGGCTTGTAGCAGGTGGTGCAGGAGCCAAGAAACACATTAAACCATAGAGGTGGCAGGGGAGACTGTGCGGAAACGCCATCACATTAGAGAAGAAAAACTAGAACCTACTGTACACCTGCTTCTGTCTGTCTCCTAGTCTGATGCGTCTTTCCAGCTACTGGATAAGCATGTCTTATTCAGAATCTCAGTTAAAGTCCCAAAGCTTTGTTCCAGAGCATGATATAAATCATCTGGTGAGATTGACAGAATTCGCTGCTGAAATGACTTTTTATTCCTTTTCTCCTTTTTTCAACCAGTAGGATAGATGAATAGTGCACTTCTGTACTGAGGGGTGTACTTGCAGAGGAAAAAAGAGATGATGGTGTCCAAAGATAGATACATTGATTAACCTCGTGCTCAAACCAGGCAAAACATTATTATCATTAGAGCTGATAACACAGATTATAAAACGCATTGCAAGGTAGTAAAGAATGCTTTAATTCACATCACTCTTGCGTCTTTGCACTGAATTAGAAACCTGTAAATACATGTATATGAGACCATAGGAAATAAGGAAAGGACAGGCAGCAAGATAACAAAACCACTAGATTTAAAATACAAAATTTAGTTTATGCTTCTAACAGAATACAATGTGGTGCAAGAGGGGCAGGAGCCTCCTCTGTAAAATCTATTGGGGGGTGGCAGCCAGCTGCCTCTACTTCCCTGATGGCCTCCAGCTCCACCCGACCAGCAACAACACAACACACACATGACGGGACAGAGGCCCTGGGGCAAATATACATGTATATCTGTGTGTGTTCAAACAGGTTAATACAACAACAAATCACTGCTGTGGCTCAGTGTACAGAGGACAGCTTCAACATCTGCTGTGTTGCCTAGCAACGTACCTTTTTATTCATTTGACTGAATCAGCACTGACTGATGAGGCCATGTTAGCAGTGATGTATGCGCACAAATAAGAAGACTTCATATTAACAGTGATGGAACCTCTTAGCTTAGCTCCGCATGTCCACCGGCGCTTCCTACTTTAGCTTTGTCAAAGGTCCCTTCCAATGTCAAACACTGTTTATAAGTAACAATAAAAACTGCCCTGCCACACTGCACTTTAGCCTCAAGCATGTAACGCATCACCAGGTTCACATAAATCTGACCGATAATTGTTTGCTCTAAGACAGTTCATCTCGGAGATGAGTTTGCTGTCAGGGTGTTAGCAATAGATGACCTCTGCATAATCTATCCAATAATAAACTCCAGGCGTTTTTCAAGGCATGCTATTATTAACATAGGGATAATTGATGTGTTCCAGTGATGCCAATAGTGGGCTGCGAGGCCAGTAATCACCTAGCAACCGTGTTGGACGTCCATTAACTGTATATTAAACTGGGCTTGCCGAAGTAAGGTAGAACACACAGATGTGGCTCTGAACTAGCTAACATGAAATATCTTGCAATGTCCCATTTACTTCTAGTAATAATATCACTGTTTTTTTTATTGTTTTACATGTTTTTGTGTAAGGCCACACACACACAAACACACAGGGAAACGCAGGCCCCTTCTGCCACTTTCTCTCTACATCTGGTTCATAATTTATTAAGAACACATTGATATGCATGGCACTGCTCCGCTCCCGCTTCATTTATATTCACCACACTGGTACATCAAGGAGAGAGAGAGAGAAAGAGAGAGAGAGAGGATCGGCGGAAGAGAGACAGATGAATTTACACTATGTATAGTATAGTCCGTGTATGTGTGTGTATATGTGTGTGTGTGTGTCAGGTGCATAACAGATCTGCTGCACTGTTGACCTGCAGATCATAGTTGACGGCCACCAACGCTCTATCTTGCTCCTGCTTAAATCAATTCCATCTAAATATAGATTCATACCGTTGATTCAGCCTAATAACATAGTTATGAGGGTTTTGTCAGATCTGCCCTCAACTTGCGTGGCGGTGTTTGCATGAACCTGTACAGGACCAGTGCTAAATATGAGATGGTTACATCATTTAAATCCTTGCATTCATCCACGATCCGTAACGCTTGTCTTTTGAGTGTCACAGGAGAGCAGGAGCGATTCCCAGCTGACATTGGACCGGAGGTCTCCAGTGTATTGCAGGGCCGACATACAGAGACAAACGACCAATTAAATTCCCACCTACAGCAAGAGTCATCTAATATCCTACATGTCTTTGGACTGTGAAATGAGGCTGGAGTATCTGGTGAAAACCTGGGCATACTTGTAAACACAATATCCCAAGAATGATTTGAGAAAGTTTCTACAAATTTGGAACAAACATTCAGTTGCACTAAAGGATGAGTTAGATTTCGGATGTTGAATGTCACAGTTCAAGGTCGCTGTGACCTAACAAAGCTCAATTGTTGCCGCACAGCTGTGGCTCAGGAGGTAGAGCGGTGTGCTCTAACCAAGAAGCCGGCACTTCAATCCCGCTCCTCCTTATTCCCCTTGTTATTAGTAATCAGAAACTGTATCATTTTCCAGATGGGGGAAAGGGTATGATTTCAAGACTGTATTTGTCAAGTGCACAACAATTACATACAGCAGTCGCTGGCAATGACCTTCTGTGGTCACAGGCTACCTTCCAGCCATGCTCAAAACCTAACAAGCAAAAACTTTTGGGAATATAGAAACTTAATTGTAATAAAACTGAATAAAATAAAACGTACATTATAAAATAAACAAAAATATATTACTTAGTAGAAAGAATGATTGAGAAAGTAAATACTGATTAATTGTAGTGCAAATGTTTAAGTTTTAGTTTTAATTCTGTTTGAAAAATTGATCACCAGTTACTTCATATGTATTGGATTCGGCTGCAACACTGGTCACCCGAGCCTCCAACAGTGTTTTGTGGACTCAAACACTTCACCCACCCCTCCAGCTGCACAGTGGTGAGTAGATGAGTGCATTTTCATCTAGCTGTGAGCTATCCCTTTAAGATTTCTGTGCTGGTTCTGTCCCACTGTGTTCATCAATCTTGCAGGCAACAGTCAGTGGAAAACCCTCCATTGTTCACACCAAACAGCAGGTAGACACAGCAGAGAGAATCTGTTGATTATAGTGAGGCATGTATTAGCCAAAAGCACATATTTTCTTACTAGTTGGTGGGTACCAAAGCAGAGCTAAAAATAAATAATTGGCTGTTTGGCTTTTTATTTGATTTGATATAGACGATGAAGAAGAAGAAAAAGGAAACAGGGTGTGAGATAAGGGGAAGAGCGCAGCATGAGAACATCCCTGGAGTGTTCAAGTGAGGGGCTGTACGACTCTGCTTCCAGTTAAAACAACATTCACCACCATTATGAGCTGCACTTTCACATTTATTCACATTTTAATAACTGTGCAATATGCATCTGTCTGTGCAATATAAACGGTTCATGTGCAATCCATTCACTGTAAATATCCTCACACTGCATATATTGCTTCCTGTCTTTACGATGTACATAGTAGTTAAATTACTTATTTCCATATTTTTTGTATATTCATTACACTTAAGTATTGCATGTTACTTAGTACTTGCTGTTGTCTTTTTGACTCATGCTGCTGTAACAACGCAAATTTCCCCACAGGGCTAATGTTCTTACGTTCATTGGTGTCTTTTATGTGTATGACATCTCTTTTGAATACTGTGATATTTTTTTTTATTTGTATTAATTTTTTCATTTTGTCATCCATCGCATGTTTGAAACTTCATCAACATGCCCACTGTCACGTATTATATGCACTATTATTTGTATTTACCAAGGAGCTGGCAGGAGAAATTCCACAGAAGGTCTTCAACAACTGACTCAGACATTTGCGCTCTCACATACAGCCCCTTTCAGGAGGTTATCTGGAGTTCAGTGCATGTCTGATAGCTGCTATACAGTAAATGGTTCGGTCGGCCGGGAGTCGAACCGGGGACCTGCTTGAGGCGTGTGCACCCATATGGTCTTCACCCAGGGAATATAGCAGGACGTGGCGTCTGCTGAGTGACATGAGTTGACTTCAGGCTATTGTAGCCGGCCAAAGTATCACTTCTGCTGGCATCAATGCTAAAGCCAAGCTAGCTCAGCAGCGTTTTTAATATAACAAATCTGTAGGCCATGTGAAGAGCTTGAGCCCAACAATAAATAAAACAATGGAACAGTATTAAAACAGTGAAGAGAATCAGGCAAGAATCATGAGTGGTGGCTTGAATCTTGCAACATTCAAATTTTCAGGGAATAAGACGAATGCCAAGAGTGTAGTAGGGACTCACAACAACATTAAGTTTCACAATGAAATTATGCATATTCAAAAGTGTGCACTGGACATAACTATTGATAAACTTGTTGAAATCAGATTAATGTATATATATAATTTTTAATGATGGCCCTTTACCGCTCTTATTTAAGGATGCAAGAAATAATATGTTAGCAATCATTTTATATTTAGACTGATTTCTCCTCTATAAAAAATAACACATCAAGTTTCCCAGTCAAGTATCGAAAGAGATGTAGGAGTGTCCAGAAGAGTCTTGAGGAGAAAATAGGGACAATTCATGGAAAAAATTGGCAACAAACAAATTTTTTGGCAGGGTTTGCACTCAAAAGGACATGTGATAGGCGAGTTTGGCCAAATTTTTTTTTTTTGAAGTAAAAAAGAAACAGCATAAATGAGATGTTTACTTAGCCGCAGTACAAAAGAAACACATAAAAGAAGTAAGAACAGTAGCTGCTCTCTATGTATCTGTAATGCATCAAACCATTAGCAATGCACTTAGATGTGTTCGCTGCCCCCACAGTGATGGAGATGCACGTGGCTCACCAGCTGATACACCATAGTGATAAGTGATAAGAAATCTTCTCAGAAATAGAGCTAGGTTTATTCAAATTATCAAATTGAATATGCCCTTTTGCACATTCACCTAGGATTTCACTATATCATTTGAATCTTTCTGTTAAATAGATTCACTTATGAATGTATTTCTCCAAAAGGATTTGTTGAAAAGCAGTGAGTCTGGGGATGAAAGAGATTCTAAAAAGCTGGCACAGTGCTTTTATTGTGGAGGATGACGACAGCATCACTACTGCAGGTCAGCGTTTTGAAAGCTTGGTCCTTCAACTGGTTTCATCAGTTTACTTTTAGGTATAAAAAGGGACAGTGGTGCAAGTTGCTATGGATACTGTAATAAATTGGCGCTCTGTTGCAAAATGCAGCAATAGAGTGAACGATGGAGAGATGAAAGGCAACGGGGGGAACTGAGAGAGTCAGGACATTTTGTCTAGTGATCCAAGGCAACAGTTTTATTTCAGCGCATTCATTATAGTAAAAATGCCAAATGGGGTGAGAGGAGAGACAGAGAAGGAAGGTGATGTACTGTGGGTCAGACAAGGCCATGAGTTGATATTAACTCCAATTTCAGATGATAAAGTGAGATCAATAATACTATATGGAGGGTTGATCCTGATACTAGTTTTTTGAACTGAACTGTCCATGTTTTACAGAGTTACACTAAATACTGGAATACCTAAATGAGAATCCAATGTATGATGCATTCATAAAATACCTTCAAATGTCATTTTTCAGGTAAGAGATGCTAAGCTTAAGAGTTTAGGAAAACTATTTTATGCAAGTCCTTGTTTTTGGGCACTTTCATATTATGTGTCACCTTCAGTTACAAAGACAAATCTCAGAAAAAAATATATGCAAACTCTACCTTCAAACAAAATCATTCCAAAAGGACACAACAACCTAAACAGCCTTGGTATTAGTTGAAATACCTTAAAAGTTTATAGACAAACAAAGTATCATGGTTTTGGTCTTTAAAAGGAAAGTTGGTGAGTTCCCAGGAGTGGGCGCCCCCAAAAGTAATGCCTCAGGCTGCTTTCTGTTATTGACTGAGATATGGACTAGGTGAGCAGAAAAAGGATAGGGGCCGGTGGGAGGGAGGGAAGAAAAGAGAGGATAAAGAGTGCAGGGAAAAAAAGAGAGACGGCCATAGGAGACTAAAATGAAAAGTTAAATTCTTTAGGTTGTATTGTAAAATTGGATCAATTCAACCACAAAAATTGTAACTTCTAACTTAATTTGTAATTGATTGTCAAAAAAGAAAAAAATTCCCCTAAACAAACCTCTAAAAATTTAGTAAATTGTTTTAAGCTCTCTCATTCACTCACAAACACGAATTTGTACCCTTGTGCAAACTAAGGTTTATTAAGGCAACAGGCAAAACTCTAATCATTCGACTTATTGGACTTGACATTACACATCTTACAATGAACACACGCTCACTGCACACATTTGGAGTTTTTTAGTCTCTAAATAATTGAGCGTACGAAGAGTTGACATAACCTTATATCTTTTTCATCAACAGCATCTAAGAAAAAATAAAAACATTATCTAAGTTATTTTCGGAAGTGTTTCATCACAGGAATAGAGCATCTATCTGATCTCTGGAAATATTGATGTATAAAAATGATTCAATTTACTGCAGGGTACAAAGCAAAGCATTTTTTGTCAATGGGAGACAACACTAACCATCGTTATTAACGGAAAGGACTGCCGACCAGGTTCATCTCTCATTCTGACTTCCCAGCTCAGCTTAATGCACCTTTCTCCCCCCACCAGGATTCCTTCTTTTTATCTGTTTGTATTAGGGCCAGGAGCATGTGTATCCTTTTGATGGCTGGGTCACTGCTAGTATCTGCTCCAGTGTTCCTTGGTGATGATGTGTGGGCCAAATGGTATTTAGCCATTTAGCAACCAGTTGATTAATTGGTCCCCCATGTTTATCTAGACTGGAGTATTTCAGAAGTTATCGATTGGATTGATTGGCATAAAGGTTTAAAAGATAACAATGGAAAAAACACAATGCCTTTGTGTTTTTTTGTCCTTAGAGGTAGAGATTTGTGGTTGTGGGATAATGTCTTAATAAACACAAAACATTATCACGTTGGTAATCAATCAATTCATAATAATAACTGGGGTTATGACCATATACATGCTTTATTTTATGTGGCGGGCTAATTTTGAAATGTCAACATGCTAACACCCTTAACTAATTTGGTGAGCAGTACCTGCTAAACATCAGCATGCTAGCATTGTCATTAGCTTATTTACATTTAGTTCAAATCACTACATTTATTTAGCAATCAACACAAAACAAAAAGTATATTTGGGGGTTATATGGAAGTGTCAGTGTTTTACATGTCTGGCAGAGGCCATAAATACGGATTTATACTCATGAATACCCATTTGCTATTGCTGTATATACAATTTTGCCATATAAGAGAGTCAGAATTGAGCATTCAGCACAAATGGTGCTTTCGTCTGAACCTTTTATTTTAACTGTGAAGATTGACACAACATATTTCACTGTAGGTTATGTGAGCAGCACACTGGTCACAATGTGCCATCAAGGACATTTTTGCAGTAGCCTAGCAACAATTGCCAAAGCCAACCATAAAGAAGTATATTGTTGCTCACCCCCTTCTTTAGTCAGTAAATGTTAAAGAACAGTATGCAAATAAAAAATTCATAAGAAAATATTGCAGAAAGTTTTATATTTTAAGCGCAGGTGTTGAGTGAAAGAGGCTTGTACACAGTATTAATTACAACAATTTCGCCATCTGTGTAATCCCTTCTTATCCTCTGATCTCCACAAAAAAAAAAGCTATTTTTTTCTTTATTTGTTTCCATTAGCCCCAGGACCAGGCACACCACTGTTTTCTCCTGATGGCTACTTTGCTGATTGGAGAACCAGTGCAACAACACAATGATGAGGAGTTGGCACGGAAGAGAAAACAAATTAAACCAATGGTTGACCCTGCTGAATACCAAGGAGAGACCCACTATCTAAGTGTGTTTTTACAGTTTTTTAATGCATATAATGTGTGTTTTTCTGTCCCTACATGCTCCAATTGGCGTGCCCTTCTGTAATTAAGTGCACCGAAGAAACCTGTCAGCTTTCTACACCAACCTGTAATGCAAAATGTCATGTAAAGGAGAAACCGACTTTCTTTAATTAGGGTATATGACTTCCACGGCAAGGCTTCTGTTGGAAAACATGACTTCTCAGCCAACTTTGCACTCAACCAGATTTCTAATAGGGATTTTACAGCGCTGCAAATGTGCATGAAAGACAGAAGTGGAAGTCGTCACCCACTGGCATTACAACACTGAAGCAACAAAAGTCAGCATTTTTAGAGCTAGAAGTTTAAATGTAAATTGACAAAACCCTGCAGTTGGAATTAATTGAAAATCATACCTCAAGGCAAATGCAAATTTGTCATAATTTTTGACATTTGATCCCTTCCCGATTGATCCAATTTCCCACCAGCAGGTGATAAGTTGACAGCTTTGCGTCTGTATTTACCTGAGAAAACAACTCAAACAGCCAATTAGATTTGTTGATGTGGCTACAAAATCAATCATCAGTCCTTGACTTTGTTTACTGGTACGTCGTACAGTTACAGTTAATCTGATGCTCAAGCTATCCGGTCCTTGTCTTTAGGCTTCTCTGTCAAGCGGATGTGAGCGCTGAAATAACCCAGCAGGACTGTGGGCCCCTGCTTGAAAACAATTGTCAGCGGACAAATACATTTTTAAGTGGATTCCTTAGAGGAGCCGAAATCAACAATTGTATTTCAGCTCTAGGCTGAATGTTGTGGAAGAATGCAGACGACAGCGAAGGGTTGAAAGCAGCAGAAAGACATTGAAGGTATCGATTTAAAAGTGTAATATGGGCTGTGATGATTTTTTTTGTTTTGGTGCAATTTCCATGCTTTTTGAGCACCTACTACACTGAAGACATTTGAATTAAGCATGCCACTAGTTTGAGTCTCCAGGTGGTTCCTGGTACTCTGAGCTGTTTGGTGCACAGACGCAACCCTTCTCTTGGTGTCAGGGGATGTGTAAACGTAAAAACCTCGTTCTACAAGTAAAACTACAACAAATGAGCGCTCACATAACATCTTTTGCAACTCAATTTAAAAAAAATATGTCCTGAGTACATCTTTGGAGTTTGAATAAAGATATTGTTTATTCCAGGGTTAGGTATGCACTCATTTTCACTCCTCCTCCTGGACCAGCTCTTTGTGATATTCCTTGACCAAGTTGCCATAGTTCAGCCTACTCATATCTCCCCTTTTGCCTGCTGCCGGAGTGGATGGTGGGCCCACACACTCCATCTCAGTTCTTTGGGGTTAGCAAGAACTATATAGAACCAATTATTCAGTACATACTGTTACACACCTGAGCAAGGTTGCTGTGCACTCATCGTAGACTTTCTGCTGTGACACATTTTTGTCAACAAAAGCCTCAGCCCTGACCTTCTTTCAAAAGCCACT
This sequence comes from Platichthys flesus, assembly GCF_949316205.1. Classification (NCBI taxonomy): domain Eukaryota; kingdom Metazoa; phylum Chordata; class Actinopteri; order Pleuronectiformes; family Pleuronectidae; genus Platichthys; species Platichthys flesus. The sequence goes on from NC_084952.1 coordinate 22,087,171, forward strand.
GATACTTGCTTTACTGCTTTTGTCCATGAGAGACAAAGGAGGACCCTGAAAGGTCTATGTCATAACACTGATTTGGTAGGCGTACAGAGATGAGCCCTAGCTATGCAGCCTCTGTGGGAAAAAAACATATTGCTCCAACCTACAATAGTGGTTGTACTGGCATAGGCGGTAAAACTCTAATGCTAGCTGAGGCTAAACACATTCATGATATTTACTGTTCAGTAACAGCATGTGTGAACTTGTTGGTGCAAGGTCTCAACCTACTATGAACAGTTGTTTTGGAGACCTTAAACTGCATTTGTATTGACTGAGAACTTTGGTACCTGATTTGGAAATAGATTTCCTGTAGAATTGCAGGAATGCGTGTTTGCTCAGGTTTTTTTTTTTATGAACAGAATGATGCTTCACAGCAAATGCTGTCATGAAGGCAATCATTCACCCCCCTGCTTTGTGTCATATAGGCAGCTGAGGTTTAGCTATAGCTCTGAGTGGGTGGGAGGCAATTGAGGGATTGTGTTCTATTAGCTGGTTAGATGTCTTTAGGGTTGATAACTGAGGGACACATTAGAAGGATTGCAGTGAAACCGGGATATAGATTTATTTAGTCGATAGCTCGGTTATAATTTGATTTTTAACCATGTTGTATATGAAAGTTGGAGGTCAGTCAAACCAGGTAACCTACTTCCTTACTGGAACTCATAAATGCAGACCACATTTAGCGGAACATCCCACCACACATTAAAATGCACATCTCAGACAATTGTTAATATCTTCAAGAAGTCGTACTTACCAATCAAAACACTGTGTAACCATATCCAACCTGCTACATTTCCATTTATTATAATGATCCTCCTTTTTTGAAAACTTAATTTCCCATGAGATACACCGTAACAAGATAAAAAGTGGTTTTACATTTACGTCACATCTGCAAGCCCCTGAGGAATAATGCCAGACAGAGGAGGATGAAACTCAGTGGTGGGCATCACACTTGTTTCCTGCTCATACACTGAACAACATGTAAAACCTAAGGCTGAACAGTTACATTTTAAGAAATATGCAGTTAGCATCGCCGTCAGCTATGACAAATCAAAGCTCAGTTACACAGGTGCTTGAACACATTTTTACATCAGAGCATTTGCTGTGAATGTAACGCCTTCAGTGTTTTAACATCTTGTATATTTGCCTTCTGCCATTACATATGGATTGTATGCTTATTTTTGTAATACTTTCATCTGTGTTAAGCTGCATTCAAAATGACATTTAAACACACAAATGTTATTCCTCATATTGAACCCTTTTTACAGGTGTTTTATCTTTTTTACCAGTTTCCTGGCTTCAAAGGCACAGATATGCAGCTGCTGCAGGAGATAATTTTCCTCATGTTCCTCCCATTTATACGTTTTGGTTTATGAGTAGAAATTAGGAGAAGCACACCTTCATTTAACCTTAAACTGTGTTGTATTTGTCCACAGTTAAAATGTTGCCTTGTATTTATTTATCTCCATATGTTGTGATAATACTTTCTACTTTTGTGATTTTTAGCAAAAGCCATAATTGATTCTCTTGGATGAATCTGACCCATATCAGTGTGTTTTTTGATTGAACAAATTTAAGTGATGGTAGGGGGTAGATGTTATATGCAGCAGCACCACAGGCCAAATCCCTCCTGGAGATCTAGGTGACTACCCCTCCATACCTCCATACTGTGAGTGTTTGCTGCAGATCTCCCCGGGAATAGCCCAACAGCAGCATGATGCACAGCATGCTGTCACACAAAGCGACATGTACACGTGCACGCACACACACACACATTTTTTGTTCTTGGGGAAGATCTACTAATCTCTGTCTCTCATTCTTCTTCCAATTCATAGGGAACCAACACCTAGTTCACCCCGACTAACACCCTTGTGCGAACAGCAGGTTTTTGGAAACACTTGGAAACACATTGGCGCTGCCTCTAAAGCTTTTATCTGGAGTGGGGTACAGAAGGTTAAAAAGCATTGAGAAACCATGCAAATTGCCACAAGCTTCCCGTGCACCACAGAGGGCATAACAACTAAAGAGGAGCATGGGATAACAAGAGCTTAAAGGACTCTTCAGCGCATATCTTTGACCAACAAATTGCTTTGGTGAACTGTGAAGACTATGAATGTTATGATACAAGATATGTCAAAACGGAACTTATAGAATCACATAGTGGGGAAACACAAAATTCATAACGAAAAAATTAGAATTACCGCCTTGCAGTTGAGTCCCTCTGCCAGCCACTGAGTCCAGTTACAGTCTACATAACTGTTTTTCCCAGACTCATAAAAATGGCCTTGCACCACTGAATTCTAATTCACACAAAGACCCTGACCTTTGACCTTTCAAATCAAATCAGCTTCTCCGTGTATGTAAGTGAACATATCGCTGACTTTGAAAAGATTCTGTCGAGGCGTTGTAAAAAATAACACATCAATGAGGCGTCACAGTGACTGTGACCTTTGACCTCCAAATTCTTATCAGTTGATCCTTCAGTCCAAGTGAGGGTTCATGCCAGATGTAATGAAATTGCCTAAACGTGTTGCTGATACATCATTTTCCCAGCAATGTGACGTCATTGTGACCTTGACCTTCATTCACCAAAATGTAATCAGTGCATCTTTGAGTCCTACTGAAACGTTTTTTTTCAAATTTGAAGAAATTCCCTCAATATCTTCTGAGGTTGTTCCCTTCCCAAAACAGTGTGTGAACACACGTTGAAGTGTTCGCAAGAATGGGGAGAAAGGACAGATAACACGAAAACCTACGTCAGTGAGAAGTAATCACACTGTATCTTTCATGTTTCAGTATATATCTTATTGCATACCTGTCCTTTGTCTGAAAGGACAGGTATGCAATATTCAAGTTCTTCTAAACTGTGGTTTCAGTAGGCCGGAATGCGTTGCAGCTACAAGATGTGTTGTGTGTTTGTAAACTGCAACTGCAGCTTTTAATGAACGAGAAACTCACTGATGTCCCTTTTGCTGTTTCTCTCCTCTTTACAATACATAAAATACATTTCTCCAGCAGTACCACACAGCGTTCCATCAATCATGACACACAAATGAGTAAAACAAGGCTCAGTGAGGAGCGACTCTGCTGACGTGACCTGCAGTATGTGGCACTAAAGCCTGAAACATGCTTCTGCGTTTTCACGGGCCCGTAAGCGCAAGAGCCCTTCCGGGTCCCTTACGTGCTTATGTATCCCTCCTTACGTGCTGACGGGTGTCGACCCCCTTTTCTAAAATTTACGGCAAAGCTCCGCAAGCTCACTCAGCCCGCAAGGCTGTGATTGGTCTGCTCTACATCCCTTCTGGAGCTGCATTTCCGGTTTCATGCCCCATAATACCGGCAGAAATCACGGAAGATTTAGAAGAACGAATATGGACCAAATAGAAGAGCACTTGGCAGAAGATATCCGATGGTATGATCACTTGTAAAACCTGTCACTGACTGGCGGATTTGTCCGCCAGAAAAAGGCTACGAGGAGCCGCAGTGGCTATGTATATAAACAATCGACGAAGAAGAAAGAAGGCGTCTCTAAGGTCGTCTTCGACAAAAAGCATTACTCCGCCTAGTGTTCTGGCGCGGAATTGCTTTGTAAGACGCGCAACGGTTGGGGAAGCATGAATGAAAACGAGTCTTGCGCCACAGCGGCGTGAAAAGACGCAGACGCAGTCGCAGAAGCATGTTTCAGGCTTAACTCAATGAACTGAGGCTTGGTTAAACTTTAAAAAATGATAGCCTCAATAATTAGTTTTTAAGAATTTGCATAATGTTCCCCTTATTTGATTCATCTTATTTAACATGTAGATTTATGTTAATTAGCTCTGAGCCAAATATCTGAAGGAACACCAAGGTTCACAGTGGACTTACCATCACTGGCACATACTGGCACAACATGGATGAAATTAATTTGCTCCTCTGGGCCGCTGCTGTGAATGCGGATTCATTTTCTGTCAACAGAAAACAATGTTTTGTTACTGCAGGCGAATTCAGAAACCAGCCTTTTCCATTTAAATCATCACTAACATTATTCTGGGTGTGCACTTCATAGAAAAATGGTTAAGTATAAAAATGCCATCACTGTCACAGCTATGTTTAAAAAATAACTGTCAAAAATATGAGGAGACTCTTTCTGATATGGAGGCTTACCATCTCTCTTCCCTTATTCCAAATCTTCTTTCATGCGCTGCAGTGTTGAAATCAATGCCGGGTCACCACTATCTGCAGAATTCACCTGCTCAGAGAGCCACGGCCCCACAACTCTGTGTATATGTGACAAAAGTCCAGTCTAGACAGACTTAGTTTTACTGAAAAGTGAGGTAACAAGTTACTCATATTACCTCACCAATCGTAATTTCTGGCAAAATCATGCAAATTGCACTTATCGCCGTACATGAAATACGGCGTTAAGTGCAATTTACGATTCAGTGATGCCACTATTATTTTTTTATCAGAAACACGATTGCAGTCAGTCATAATTGAGAGGTCAAGCATTATGAATCTACTGAGCTGAGTAATAATTTAGTTTCTTTCCAACTGCAGATAGTAATCAACAGCAGAGCACTTCTAAAAAGATAAAAATAGACAAGTCCCACCGAGGAAGCTTAAGTCGCCAGTGCAGCTGTTTCATGCAGAAGGAGCAAACTGGCAAGAGACGTGTTCCTTCATGGGGCTGAGACTCGACTGCCTAGAGACAGAGAGTGGAGGAGAGGGTGAGTCCAACCTGAGCCCTATTCACATGGATAACCTGTGCACGTTAACAAAAGAGTGAATTCGTCAAAACCCTCATGCTGCAAATCCATCGATCTGTACATTCCCCTCCCCGTCTGCTGCTGAGTTCTGCAGGACACCTGACACCTCTTTGCTTCAGCACCCATAGTTGATCTATTAATCTTACATTTGCACTCTGTGGCACAGCTTTGATCTTTGCATTAAACATATATATTAGTATTTCCATCTGTCTTCCATTAAGTTCCGTGATCTGCATCCCTGCACAGAAACCAGTACCCACTGACTATGATGACTTGTCACCAGTATTTCAATATTAACAAGATTAAGCAGAATAAGGCACTGCCATGAAGTTTAACTTCAACAGAATTAGCATTCATTGAATTGAGACAGGTGGAGCACTCCAACTTTACAAGCATTATACACGATTTAATGAAGTTATAAAGTCCAATTGGAGTTTTCACAGCATTTTGCATAACAATGCCCTGGGTGTAAACAAGATGGAAAAAGAAGAGAAGTAGCTTTTGCAACATTAGCAAGAAAAAATCCCACATAACATATAGAACAATGGATATTCAACTATTACAGGTTGGGGTTTTGGCTCAGTGGAAGATATGACCTGAGTCATAATCACACTATGCTCTGTGACATCAAAAAGGATTATTTGATTAGCAACTAATAAAAACAGCATAATTATAATAATGTCTTAATCAGAATAAGATCAGTAGTCATAATATTTGTGTGCATGTAAACGTAGTCGCTGCAGGCTGTTCTGTTTTCTCTATTCATCTCAGCAAGAGATACTCTCTGTTGGATCAAAAACTTTTACATCGACTGATGAAGTGAAAATACAGTTTTCTTCTACGTGGTTTTTTCATAGCACACTACCCATGAGGAGAGTCGCTGGATAGTTTGGCAGCATGTCTGCAGAAGGAGGAATAAATGCCTCTTGTGGAGTTCAGCTGGCGTAGTATTTAACCAACAGTGTGACTGTCAGCCAGTTGCTCTTTTCTTTTCAACAAGGATTGCGGAATACTGGGTGCGTCACTAGTAACTGAATTTTTTTTTTCATTTGGGTTGAATTGCTAGTGTAATGGAACACTTTAGCATTATACCACACTGCATATTATCTCTACCTCTGCATACTTTTTCTGCTTGTGAAACTGTTCAGATTACATGAGAGCCACAAATCTGACTAGGTTTGTCTTCCACCACCAAGAGCTCGAAGAGGCCTTCAACTTGTGTCTGGGTCTTGGCTGGGCCAGGAGGCCTTCATCATTCCCTCTGCAGAAGGCTCTTCGGAAGCTGTATGGTTGTAAGACCTTCCTTGCAAGGAGCAAAGTATACTTAAAAGATTCTCTAGCCTCTTTATTTCAGAAGTCTCACCAGATCAAACTAGAATAATTGCTATCTAATAATATGAAACACTCTAAAAATTTGAATTATATATATTTCGAACTGGTAATATTCTTAATGCACACAATTAAAATTAAATCCATTTTCAGTTTTTAACCCACAAACATTAGCTTACGCCGTTATTTGACAAGACAGCGAGGTGGGAGAGGTCCTCCATATTTGGTGCGTTTGTGACGTTGAACGTGACACACCAGGGGAAAAACACAGGCAAACTCCTCTAATGGCAATAGACAAGGAGGCATTAAAGAAGGTATACCTGTTTAAAAAATCTGCACGTAACTGCTAATTTGGGTATAAAAGAACATGGTTGCACTCAGACACAGCAATTAGCCAGACCCCCACAGGAATCGTTACACTTTCATCTCACTCATCTCGCCCTCTTTCCCCCGCTGTTGTTCCCTCTCTTCTGCACCACAGACGACACTGACCTTTACTTCCCGCATCATTATCCTCACAAACTCTAATTGTGATCACTCTCACGTGTGCTTATTCATACTTATTATCATCCCCTATCATCAGATCGGATTACAATCAATACATCCACAGGCTCCTGTGAGTTGGAAGGCTGATAATATTGTGCTGCTCTCCTGTTCCTCACACAGGAAATTCATCAGTAGATTTATCATCATCTGTGCTATTTCATTTCTAATAAATGAATACGCGACTGTCATTTTGAAGGAAACTGTTTTGTCTCTGGGATGTCTCTGTGCAGTTGTGTTTGTGGTGGGTATTGTGTGTTTGTGCATGTGTTGATATAAATACTTTTGACTTTATTAAGCTCCTGACAGGCTATGATTACATGTTTTTGTACCTTTTGTTGTCAGTGACGGTGGCTGCTCTTGTTTCCTCCGGCGAGGACGATGCAAAAATAAAAACGTCTGTAAACAGTTCCCTTGTTATCTCTCCCCTCCTCTCCTCCTCCCAACCAGCCTTCATCCTCCCCCTTCACTCGCCTCCACTCTTTCATGAGCCATGTGGCAGCCGTGTCATTTATGGCCTTAATGATATAGAGATCTCTTTAACACTTCCTCCCTTCACGTCTTTCTTCCACAGACTTTCGTAGCAGTCAGCATTCGTCGCGGATGTGTGACCGCGCCAATTGAACCTAGACCATTATCAAATGCCGCTTTCAGATGGAGGAGAACTAAGTTTTCAATAAACCACTGTGTGCTTGCATTTGTTCATTTTTTGCATTCAAACAGAGCAACAGTAATCATGTTCAGAACATATGTTGAGTTTCAAAACGGCGATATTCCCATCTCTAACGTTTAAATAAGCTAGGACAATAACTTTCACTCCAAGCTTGTTGGTGGTTTCGAGCCTCCAGTCTGAATATTGAAGTGCCCTTGGGCAAGACACTCCCAAATTGCCCCTGATGGCTGTACCGTCAGTGTGTGAATGAGTTATAGAGTAGTGCTAAATGGAAATGTGTGGTATGAATATGAGTGTGAGAGGATCTTGTAAAGGCTGTGAGTGGTCGTTAAGAGGAGAAAAGCGCTACATAAATGCAATCCATTTACCAGTACATTTAATCCACAGTGACTGACAATGAGGAGAGAACAATAATGACAGGCACAACAATTCTAATTTTCCAAAAGCGACAGAGGTAGAAATATCTGATACAATTAATTAATAACAATAAGAAAAACTACTTACCTCCATCGTAACTGTTCATTATCCACCTGCCCCCCCCCCCCCCCCACTGCAGACTCTCCTGTCGTTTCAGGACCTGCTGTGACCTCCTGCCCCACAGTGACCTCTACTTTCCCACCTTTTCGCCGCCTGACTCTTCCCAAGCCTCACATGTTCCCTGACAGATTGTCCCTGGTGCTTTCTATGCAGCTGTTCAGGCTTTCATGCATGTTATTGCCAGCCTGTTTTTTGGACACCCGCCAGTTTTCCTTTTGCTCCTTTTAACCTGCTTTACCTGCCTGTGAACAAGCACTGCCCATTACCTGACTTCACCGTGGTGACTGTTTGCCCTAGCCTGCCTCTGCCTGCCAAAGCGCAATAAGCTGTGCTATTGAGTCCTCCAAATCTGAGCCATGGCAAAGGAAAGGTTGTCCATTATGAAAAAATGCTGGTAGGCAGGAGAGTGTGAGCTTAGAAAATGACTCCATTTAGTAGTGTATGTACCAGTACCAGTGGTTTCACCAAATTAACCTAGGTAGTTGTGGTATTGTTGTCAGGTGGCCTAAAGTACTGGATGAAGGCTCCAGTCTCAATGGAGGAAATCCCACCATTGTCATGTCTATGTGCATATACTCACCCAAATCTTATGATAACAGCCATACATTTGAAAACACACGTGATTCAAAACTACTTCACTGTGAACAGGAGGATGATGGAAGTGTAAGTGCATCTTAATTCAGTTATCCCAAATATACAGACTAGCTGATACAACCACAAATCCATGCTGGTGCATTCTTTACTTTTAGATATACCTACAATGACAGTTTTGATGGTCCTCCCTATTCTAAGTCCAGTTGATCTAGTGTATAGTCCACATGTGCTACATCTGGTGGTTTGGCCACCAAGTGATTCTTGCTTTGTATATTCATATTCATTTTACTTAAGTCTTCATGAATAGAAAGACTGTCGGATACAATTTATAACCCAGAGGTCAGCCGATCTGCTAACTCCATATGTTGATGAGCGAGTATAACTGTGGGCCCTCTATGCTTTGTAGATAGATGTTTTTGACAACATCTCAGTTTTACAGACGATGACTCAAGCATTTGAAGGCCAAAGCCCCTTTTGTCACACTGTAGTGATTTCAACAGCATTGGACCTAGTACCTACCATTTTTGGAAATGAGATCATTTGATTCTCATCTCTACATATCACATTTCTTGGTCTTCTCTATGAACCATGCACTTGTCTTTGTTCTTCAATATATGAATATATGATATTTTTCTCGCTTTGTAGTCAGTTTGTCACCTATTTAACTGTCATTCACCCCTTCACATTCCTCCTTCCTTATTTAAATTCAATGGCAGTAGTCATAGGACTCGCCTTGCCCCATTTAACTGATGATATGAACCATTTGCAAGTCATTACTGAGAAAGAGGGGTAGGGGTGAAACTATATAAATTAACCCCTGGAGTAGAAGAGGACAAATGAACAGAGAGAACATGAGACAGATATATAAACTGATACAGATAGATACAGAGGAGGAAACAGAACATAGGTGTCATCTATAAAAATGTGGCCCCTAAATAAAGACGTGAATAGTCATCTGTGGGTGATCCTGCATCAGGGTTGACAGGAGTTATTGAGGTTTTACACAGATCAAACAAAGAGGGTAGGAACATTTTAAGACCATCATTTATATGCTGTCGCAATATTGTTCACGTAATTTTCATGGGTCTGTATTAATAATCTGTTTGTTGATGGTCTATGGCAGTGATTCTCAAATGGGGGTACGCGTACCCCTGGGGGTACTTGAAGGTACTCCAGGGGGTACTTGGGATTATTTTTTTTTATATTTAAAATTAGCATCCATTCAAAAACCCTTGAAAAATTGTTACTTAACAAATATTCAATATAATATAAGTGTAAGTTTAAAAACTAAATTTTATATTCAGTAGGCTTTTCAATTTAATTATCCTAAAAAAACAGAATCTCCCCCATACCGATAGCTTGACCCAACCTGGCACACGCCACCTGTCATCGCCTGTCATCACCTGCCTTGAAAACTTCAACAATGGAGTCGAGTTGAAGTGCAGCAGCAATACTGCTGAAACACGGAGGGACAAGCGCCAAAGAAGGCGAAACCAGAGCAGAGAGCCTTCCCTAAACAGCACCGTGAGAGCTTGTGCCTTTTCGAAGGGGCGCTAATACGTAAAAGTTTTCCGTTGTGAAGTTAATGATTCATGACAAGAAGTCTGCGTCTCTACCGGTACCCTTTCAAAATAAAAGCCTGTAATACAAAAGCGGAAATGAAATTGTATGAACTTAAAGCGAACAAATATTTCACAATAAAATAACAGAAAGACACTTCACCAATATTAACATTAACATAGATTGGGTTATTTACACTGTTTTTTTCTGTGGGGAGAGATTAGCCAACAGTGGCATTAAGCCACCACATCTTCAGCGGTATCTCCAGACAAAACATGAAAGTCATGTTGCTAAGCCACCTGAGTTTTTTAAGAGGAAACTTTCTGAATTCAGGTCATCTCAAGACACGATGCAAAAAGCCTCCCAGAAGCAAGCGGAAACAAGCTACCTATCAGTATTCTTTTCGATCCTTAAAGAAGATATTTTAAGATGATAAATATAAAAAAAAAGGGTTAGGCTAACCCTAACCCTAACCCTTTAAGTTGATAATTATTTTGATGTGCACAAATCTTTATTTATATTGAGATAATAATAAAAGTCTTTAGTTATTTTTACATCTTTTTATTTCCAAATAGTTCAAGAGAGACCACTACAAATAAGCAATGTTATGGAAATTGATGGAGTTTTAAATTTGAAAGTGTCTAGTTACAAGGATTAATAAATCCCATTACATCTTTCTTTCAACCAAAAATGCTTTGCGCTGGTTAGGGGGTACTCTGCAGAATTTTTTCTTCAAAGGGGGTACGTCACTGAAAAAAGGTTGAGAACCACTGGTCTATGGAGCCCTTCTTATCATACTAAAGAAAAGCACCAAGCTGTTTTTAATGGGCCCACAGAGAGAGAACAAGCGATATGGGTAGATATGTCCGAGGGGCATGTTGTGGGGGGTTTAGAAACCATAAGAGAGGAAAGGACCTTCTGTAAACAAGCAATAAAACTCTCAATATGGAGATATACAACACACTATGCAGGCCTTATACATTTCATATTTAAACGAGAGATATCAACTGCACAGTTGAAAAGATTCAATGTCCTATGACTCTCTGCAGTGTTACTCGACTCATTTTCATGATGGTTCATGCGAAATACTAAGCAGTGCTCTATAATGCCGGCAGCATAAAAGTTGTCCAACCTGCAAATTAAAGGATCTTTAAAAAGTGACTTCTTAAGAACAAGTACACTCCTGCTGTGCTGCAGTGTTATATTCTACTTACTATATTGTTTAAAAGCTGCACCAATCAATGTGTTACATCAACAACTGATCACATCACAGAGTCATTTCAAAAGGTTCATTAACAGTTCCAAATGTGCAATTTGTTTTACTATCCACCCAATTCTGAAGTTCCCAGATGTGTTGACCATATGACACCTTTTGACTCATTGTCTTGGTTTTACAGCATGAAACTGTTCGTAGAACTGTCACTGCTCTCAAAATGTACTGCCGTACTTCATGTTATGGAAATAACAGCTGACACCTAATGTTATTCTTTGACTTGACTTTTTGCAATACTATTAGTTAAAAATACGATGACAATCATTGGAGCGCCAGGCGCTGCACACACCCAATAAGATACATTTTTGAACTATGCATGACATCATTGATTGACTTATTTGTGATATCACTCACTCTATAATATCATATGACAGGGAATCAATGAATTTGAGTTATTTTGTAAACAGACCCAATTTTTTCGTGAGGATTTATCTATTTCATAAGAACTAACATCTAGCTATAGCTGATTACTGACTCCTTTAAAACAGTCCATGTATTTGCAAACTTTACCACTTTTGCAGAATGGATGCAAGTACATCGAGTCTCTAGTTAAATGTACCTCCTTCATCAGAGAGAGCCCCCTGCTGTGAAAATGAAAGAGAAATTATATGAAGAAGACTATCTGTTCCAGTTTATCTGCATCCCTATTAATGTGTGCTATACAGTAATTTGACTGTATTTTCTGTTGTAAGACAGCAGAGTTATTAGATCGGCTATAAATTGAGCACTTAAGTTGGCTACAATTATTCATTAGCTACTTCTTGAGAACCTTTTCTCTCCATGTAACAGATGGGTTGGGTCACGGTGAGTTAAAGTTCTGCTAATCCTGCTAGCATTTCATTTGGGTTCAGGGCAGAATGCTTCTACGTCACTTCATGTGGGGAAATAGGTGTAATTTGTTTTCATACGAATGTTAAATGCAAACAAATTGAGACTAAATAGCCGCTTTATTGACTTTTCTGGAGATTGTCTGAATTGGCATCTACTCTTGTCTCTTCACCCCTCGCCTTTTAAATCTGATGTCAATTACTTTTGTATACACATTAACTGCCTTCTGCTCATCAGTGCACAACAAAGTGGCCATACAATTGCCTACTGTGTGTGGCCAAGCAATAATAAATGCTATTGCAGTGGAGTAATAAATTCTATGACGTGTGTCCCCCCCTGCAGAATAATGTGTATTGATGAATATGTGCAGTACATAAATCAGTCTTGAATGCACATTTGCCACAAAGCTGTCACACACAGACTCACATGAAATAGTTCAATAAGAGAATGCCCAATTATTGTCATTGGACAAATAATGTCTTTCCAGTTCAGCTACTAAATAACCAATACAGGATGGAATCCTACATGGATGGAATTCAAATGAATTGTATCTAATATATTTAAGTTGTTTCTCATGTGAGCTTTTTTTCCATTTTTTTTTTGATAAATGAAATTTAGGAGCGTGACCCTCTCAAGCATCCTGATTCAAATTTGTTTTTATTTAATTCAATTTAATTAAATAATTAAGTGAGCTTTCAATAGAAATTGTTTTCTTATTGTATTTGGTTAATTTCAGTCAAAATAATATGGTGTGGGGTGCCGGTCAAACAACAGTGCACTTTCACGTTGTTTTTGTTGAGTCTGGGGTGGAAAGGGGGCAATGCAGACGTGAGGTTGTGAATTGAAGCCAGAATATTGATCACCACCCTAACCCCTTTACATTAAAATCAACAGCTTTAGTTGTTTTCACGCAACATTATAATAATATCTCAGCGACTTATTTACAGGTTTTCCCTCTGTCCCCTTATAGCCAAAAAATATGAATTAATACTAATGTAATTGAAATAATTCATTGTTCATGTTTTATGTTTGCTCTGAAAAAGCTCTTAGGGGAAGTTGTACTGTCCAAAGCTAGTTGCCTATCTTGAGTATGTGGAATAGCTTTATAGAGTGACTTCCTGGGACCTCTCTGCTTAGCTGGACTGTATAGGGAAAAAATGTCATACTCACAAACACAGATTGCACTAAAGCACACTGGATAACTTACAATTGTCAACAAGAAGAGAACACTAATCTTTTTTCTTTTCTTTCCCTGCTGTTCTACAAGAGTTCAGTGTGAATGCTGATTAGTAAAGCATGTAATGCATGTTCTTTCCGCTCATACGATATCCCCTTTAGTCATGTCATTTCACATGGTTTCACTTAGGTAGGTGAGAATATCACAATTGTACCTACAGGCACCATCTACAGGCATGCACATACATACACACAATAAACCCACACTTTCTCTCACATAAAACCGTGTTGGTAGGTTGGGCTTTATGGCTATAAAGATATTGGTTTTTACATCCAGAGCCAATTGAGGCAAAGAAAAGGTTGAATTAAGGATTTGATGAGATAAATTGTGACATGCTAGCATTTAGCAAGACTATCACCAGTTCCTGTGTCAGCCATGGCTGGCTCTGCCACTGGGAAAGGTCAGTGCTAATGCTGGCTGGTTAGTTTTCATGCCTCACTCAGTTTCACTTGCTCTTTTTCTCCTCCATACGGAGGTCCCATTTGTTAATTTCCTAAGTTATCTCTTATTTAGACTCACACCACACAGAATGGTACCACAAACAATTTCTCATTTTCCCCTATCTCCCACTACAGGGAAAATCGGAGTGCAGAGAAGCCCCATTGGAGAATATTTTTAACTCCATACTTTGCTCAAGGGCACTTCAGAAGAGTAAGTCTTGCTGACACCGAGATTTAAACACCGCACAGCCATTTGAACAGTCTCTAAACCGCTGCACTCCAGGGTGATCAGGGAGATTTATTAGTCATTTTTGCAGTTTTTCTGTTTTTCTCTCTTACTAAGGTTAATATGGGTGAATAGGCTTAAGCGATGCATTGCTGACTACTCATTGCAGCCTAGCCACCTTGTTAGTGCATCCAGAAAGGTCATAACTAAGACACTGCAGTTAGCTCATAGATTTTAGGCTTCATTTTGCAAAATTGGAAGGTCTCCCTTTCTGTTAGCAAACATCTCTCGTTCCAGCTATAGCCAACACAGATTGACTAATTTTATTGCAAATTAATCCGCAGAATTTGTAAGAAAATGTGTTGTTCTTAAACGTCAAGGTCGACTTCGAAACTAGAGTTTACATAAGTTAATGATTTTGTCATTCACGAGTAGCTACTTAAATATGATCGAGAATTTTTCACTTAGAGCTATATAAGTATTTCTAGGGTTCTTATTCTGGACTGTGGGGCGATGGAATTATTGATTTTAAAGCAACTATCACCAAATAATGATGAAGTTATGTCAACCACTGAAGACTGGATGGAGGCTGTTGAGTGGCCATAAGGAATTGTGAGGATTTCAGTCTTGTAAACCATGTATAAGGTGATCAGCAGCCTTTTCCAGGGGGACCTGTGGTATCTGATCAGTCGCTGTGCCAACCTACACCCAGAGCAAATGTCTGTGCTGGGCCTCTGCTAGCTGTGGTTTTGATAATATTCTGGCAAAGCTTCTGTGGACAGCAGCAGCTTTGCTACATGCATACAGGACAATGCATTGTGTGGTTAGGAAATCCTGCACTTGTGTTTAACGTGATTTATTACTGTGCTGTGACAATTGACAAAGGAGTAGCCTAACTTTTAAGTAAACATACCAATAACAAGGCTGGATCACCAACAGCCCTCTGTCCCCTGGACCTGGAGGGAGCCCAACAGGCTTCAGATTCACTATGTTGGAGCTAATATTCTCTCTATCTATTGCATTTTCTATCTTTATTTTCAGTGTTTTAAAATACAGTTTCACAGTTCTATCTTAAGACCCTGTCTTGATGATATTCCCTATTTTTGGTGGTTGTATTCAGTTATCTTCAACAGAAATGGCTTCTATGTACAACTCAGTAGGGATGAGCGAGTACAGCATTATCTGTATCTGTATCTGTTAACCATATGAATTATCTGTATCCGTATCCGTACTCGGTGTGGGCGGGGCCTAACCCGGAAGTAGGCCGGGTTGTCTTGAAACGGGCGGGGCTTTAACCAGTATGTTATTTTAAGCATGCAATTGATATGGGTTGATCACAAATTGTTATATTTATTGCTGATTAGAGAATTATACACAGCAGCATCAGCATTGAGCTTCAGATCAATGATTTTGATCACAATAGCAAATGAACTATTTACAGAACAAGTTTTGCAACAATGAATACAACACATGCTGTTGCAATTATGAAGTGAAATGTAATAACAAGTATTTTCATAATCAACATAACCTTCTTTTTTAACTTTGACATTTTTTTATGATTTTTGTATTTTTATTTTTTTTTAAATTTATTTCCACACCAGGTGTTTGTGTGTGTGTGTGTTAGTGTGTGTGTGTGTATGTTTATGTGTGTGTATGAGTGAGTAAGAGAGAGACAGAGAGAGAGAGAGGGGGGCGGGGAGACTGTGTTCTACGGATCAAATAGTCCGATGCTGTTTTTCAGATCTGCATTGACTTTAATGAAGACCAGTTGTTCCACATGGCTAGGGTCTAAGTTTGCACGCTGTGGACTGACCACATTTCCAGCTGTGCTAAAAACACGCTCAGACTGGACACTTGTAGGTGGACAACTGAGATGCTGCAGTGCAAAGCGTGTAAGATTGGGCCAGCATTGAAGCTTGCCTGACCAGTATTTCACTGGGTCATCGGTAAGGCTGATGTCCCCATCTGCCAGGTAGGCCTCCACATCACCTGATGGTAAATGTGTCCTCATTGGAATAGCCGATTTCTTTTTCTGCAGGAAAGACAATACTGAAGTGCTGCTGGTGTCAGGTGTCTCTTCTGTGTTTCTTGCAGGTGTAGCCACAGGTTTACAGAGCTCCATCCTGTGGAGTAATGTCCTCTTCAGTGCCTCCACATCCATATTGTCTGGAAAACAGCTGGCTTTATATCTGGGGTCAAGGAGAGTGGCGAGCAGAAATGTGGAGTTTGCAAAAATTGGTTGGAAACGCCATTCTAGTTCTTTGCTCAGATTGGCTGCCAGTCTCCTTGCTGCTGTGCCTAACTTTTCCCTGGACTCAGCCGCAACATCTTGGCCCAGCCCCACTGTGGCACCCTGATCATCATCACCAGCCATGAACTGATCAGATTCATCCTCAAATTCCTCACCAGCTGCAAGACCTCCCACATGCAGTGACCTGATGATGGAGCAGAGGCCATGCAGGAGGGGGGTGACCTCAGAGATGGAGGCGCTGTGTTTTGAGAGTGCCCTTGTGACCTCCTCAAAAGGACAAAGAACAGTGAGCATGTCTGATGCTGACCTCCACTCATTTGGATAGATGATTGTTGGAGCTCTACCCATGTTAGACTCCTGTGTCATAATCTGCACAGCCCTGCGCTGTTCCAGCAGCCGCTGGAGCATGTAGAACGTATAGTTCCACCTTGTTTTTATATCTGTTATGAGCGTGTGCTGGGGGAGATTCAACTGTGTTTGCAGCTCATGTAGTCTGTTGCTGGCTTTGCTTGAGCGATGAACATGGCCAGATATGATCCTGGCTTTGGAGAGAAGGGATGTCACAACCCTGTCCTTCTCCAGTGCTTTGATCACCACCAAGTGAAGCGTATGGGACATGCAACGGATGTGCCCATATTCAGTCAAAGCTTTCACCATGTTGGCTGCATTATCTGAAACAACAAACCGTATTGTGACAGATTGACCAACAGACTCTTCCCCTCTCTCATCTTTTCCTTAAGGCAGCACAGAATGTTGTTTGATGTGTGCTCAATGTCCAGCACACCAACATTTAGCAGCCCTGCTTTCCTCTGTACTGAAGCTTCCCCTACACGTTCACACCAGTGCCCAGTTAGACAGAGATATGCATGTGCGTTGTGATTGCTGGTCCAGAGATCTGTAGTGAGGTTGATGACACCTCCTTCAGCTGCCTTAATTGACTGGACCAACTCCCCTCTCATTGCCCCATACAGCAGGCACTACAGTTCGACTGAAATAGTGCCTCGATGGGATCTTATACATGGGCTCTAAAAAGCCAACAAGTGTCTTGAAGCCTCTCCTCTCCACCACAGAGAAAGGTTCAAGATCAGTGCAGATCATTTTACCAATCATCACTGTAATTTGTTTTGACCGGGGATGGTTTGCTGAGAATGGCTGCTTTGCTGCAAATGCAGTGAGTATTGGTGAAGAGGAAGATGAATGTGAGCCCTTAGTAGCACCCACCTGAACACCAGTGACCTGAGAAGGAAGAGGAGAGGAGGAGGAGGTGGCTGATACAGTGGGCTTTCTAATGTGATGGGCATATAGCAGATGGTTATGTAGAGATGTTGTGTTGTAATGTTTTGCATCTCTACCTCTGCTTAGCTTGGACTTGCAAAGCTTGCAAATGGCTTTGGAGGGATCATTTTCAGACACAGTGAAAGAGTCCCATACTGCAGAAGTCCTCTTGGTCTTTGGTGGAGGAGGACCTCCATCACCAGATGCAATATTGGTCTCAGTGGGGGAAAGGTGGGTGCTACTGCCACCCTCACTGTCCTGCAAGGTTAAGCAAACTCTGACTGGCGGTTCAGTGTCAGCTGAAATACTCTCTGTATCACTCATTATTCTGTATCACTGATCATGAGAGAGAGAGAGGGGGAGTGTGTGTGTGTGTGTGTGTGTGTGTAGCTTAATTTGTAATATTTGTTATACCACTACTACCTACAACGTGTCAGACACTCGGTGCGTGAAGTAAAATAAAACTGGTTAGAGCCAACTGACGGTTTAAAAAAAAAAAAAAAATCCAACGAGAGAGAGAGAGAGACGCGAGAGACGCGAGAGAGAGAGAGAGAGAGAGAGAGAGAGAGACGCGAGAGACGCGAGAGAGACGCGAGAGAGAGAGAGAGAGAGACGCTAGAGAGAGAAGCCACTCAATGCGTAAAAAAATCTCCGACAGGCAGAGACGCAACGCGAGTCGCTTTCTACCAGCACCACGTCTGAACGAACCCACGTTTAACAGAACTCTACTGGTTAATAAGTAAGTACAAACTGAAATAAAAACAAACTTCAAGCTGAAGAAACCCTAAACGTTAACGGAAAAAAACCGCGAACCTGAGTGACTGAGAGAGACAGAGAGCTGTTCTGTGAGTGAGTGAGCAGAGCGGTGTGTGAAGGGGAGGAGCGCTGTGACGCTGTGTGAGGATTTTCATTCAGTCCGAGCACAGATAATGACTCGTATTACTCGTATAATACTCGTGCTCGGCAAAAGTGCTTTATCCGTACCGGATACTCGTTTCAGCCGAGTATCCGGCTCATCTCTACAACTCAGTGTATCAAAGTATCAGACTAAACATATCTTTCAATATGGTTCACATATATACATTCACTGAGCTCTTTGAGGCTGCAGTGTAACAAATTAAGTCATTCAGATTCAGATCAGGAGCTGATGTTCACATTAAACATCAGATGGGGGGGGACATGTGATTTCAGTAACTCTGTGGCAGAGTAAGCAAGATGAGCTTGTTGAGCTCGTTTGAGAATTTCTGAAACGGCTTATCTCCTGTGATTTTCAAACAAAACTGTCTGGAGAGTTCTTGGTCAGAATGGAGCCAAAAAATAGTGAGCAGCAGTTCTGCTAAAATATCTTGTTGGTCTTGTTGGTCAGCATTAATCTATGGACCCAACCTGTTTCCCTTAATACCTACCACAGGTGGTTTGAATGTCAGTCTCTCCGAGCCTTGTTACTGAATATGTTCATCTCTTCATGGCCTCAGTTTACCATTTTTAAATGGCTACTTTCCTTGTGATAATCCTCCTTGTGACAGAGAAAAATTCTTAAACTGCTGTCACGAACATGTTGATGAGTTCAATAAATTTTGGTGAACTTAACGGTCACCACATGGGGCTCCAGTAGAACACATTTGGGATGTGGTAGAACAGGTGAAAAGCAGCATGAATGTGCAGTACATGGAGCAGAATCTTTAGGAAATGTTCAATTTATGGAATAATTCATCTCTCTAAACAGATTTTTTGTCTGAATATGCAGAATATCTAGGCGAGGAACAGGAATTTGGGGCTGGAATCCATCTGGTTTCTGTAGTTTGGTCACATTTGAGCCAGTCCATTCAGAGCGCAAAAGAGGAGCAACACGTTTACCGACAAACATTGTTTATTGGCTTTTTAATTATTCTGCATTCATATGTAGACCTTGATCAGCCAAAATGTTGTATGTGTGAAAAAATATAAAAATGTGTCACTTTCTGTTTTGTGTGAAGAAATGTTTGACTCATATTGATAAAAGAAACTAATCTAACTGTAAACAGTTAATGCCGAAAACATATGTCACTCTCAGCCCAGGAATCTGTTGTCACTAGACACTAGAAGACCTTAAACATTGGCTGTTGCCACTAAAGGCAAAGTCTTAGTCAGACGGTAATCGATTGTGGATTCCTTGAAAAGGAGAACTAAGGCTGTTTTGAGAGCAAAGGGAACTTCCCAGTGTGTTGATCCTTAGTGATTGTGTAGGTGAGGTGGTTGGGAGAGCCCCCTCACCTACACCACAGAGGATCCATCAGTGCAGGTGAGAGCTGTTAGCTGATTGGTCCTCTTGCTTAAAAGGCAGCGTCTGCGTTGCCTCCCGGACACTCTCTGACAGAAAGACATTGAGCTGGAAAGCTTAAGGAGTTTAAGATGCATGTATTAGTCCCAAACACATGCACAGACATGCAAAGGCACACTCATGCAGGTAGGGAAATTTGACTTCTGCTTTTGACCCATCTGGTGCAGGTCAAACAGAGCAGTGAGCAACCATGTACGGCGCTCAGGGAGCAGATGTTGGGGGAGTAAGGTGCCTTGCTAAGGGGCACTAGACAGGGTAGGGAGACTCTTTGATTTTTGGACAGATCAATCCGGGTTCGTCTTTTGTTGTCTCTCCGTGGAGTCGAACCAGAGACCTTCTCTGCCCATAGTCCAAGTTTCTGCCACTAGACCACCGCCTCTCCAAGGAGATATAGTTTGTAGTTTGAATTGATGTTTGTTCGTTAATAAAGATGCTTAAAAGCACAAATATTTCTCAGGCTGTGTGTGGGAGAGCCCCGTGGCAAGGTCTACTGCCACAGTGATTAATGATTGTATGCTTTCAGTTGCAAAAGTCTCAATATCAGCATTCCTGGCAGCAGTACAGTGTTTGTATAACTAATTCAAAGAAAATCTACGTTTTGGTACTTGGGATGGAATTTGTAGACTAAGATTATGTTAGTTTACATGGAGACAAGGAAATGGTCTACACAAACTAAGACTGGCAAAGTCTTTGTTTCTCAGCAGCCAAAGTAGAGAGAGGCATGCAGTTTCAGTTTCTACAAACCTTTATGACAATGTTTTATAACAATTAAAAATACGTTGTTTTGAGAGAAAGGTGTCAGGGCTAATTGGCTCTGAAAACATGGAGTTGTTGTGCAAGGGCTTTGAGGCCCAGTCTAGCTGGTAGTAGAGCAGAAAAATGAGGCACAGGAGAAGCATGTGTGTGAAAGAGGATTTCCTACGGCAGTTGGCAGGGCCATAAGCCAGTTTCTGTTGTCATCTCCTTCCACCTCCGGTCTGTTCCTACAAGCATCCAGTTAATTAGCGAACCAATAACCATAGCGCGGATCAAAGTACAGTGAACGTCCAAAAGAACCATCAAATTTGCCTCAAGACACAATCTTAAAAACAAACCTGGGTCAGTGTTCCACCAGCAAGCCCTTGACTGTACATCTCTGGTGCCCCAAGCTTGCCAAACATCTTTTGCATCCAGCTTTCTTTCTAATGACTCTGTGAGCTGGCTGGAGTTAAACCGACAATTCACAGCTGTTTCCCCCAGACCTGCCAGATCAGGGGAGGGGCATTACCACTTCTGCAGTCTGCTCATCCTAACTTAATGGGGCTTTGAAATCGAAATGTGTCAAAATGTCATTGGATTCGAACAGCCATATATTCTTAAAATGATAAATTCACATTCTGCTAAATAGTTATGCCAGTTATGTAATTACTGTAGAGACTATATTAACTGGCAAGGTTTTGTTTTGACTTGCAAGCATTCTTCTATTCATATGTCACTATTGAGTAAAGTGGACTGGCTGGTTGGTGGTTGAGGCCATACACAACCAATTTAGGCTAACGTGGTTAGTCTGCATTTTATATAATTTAATGATACATAACCTGCATTGATTTATCAACAAATTCAACTCAGTTGGATTAATCTAGTACAATTTCCCGACAATTTTCTTCAAGACACTTTACATTGTAGGGTCAGGACCTAACAATATTATAGAGAAACAAAACATTACCTATAATCAGTAGACACGTGGAGAGAAAAAAACAGCAGGCTTATTGTGTCAGTGCTGTGTTACACTGATAGTACAAATACAAATTCTCCCTCCAATGCTAAATGTTGACTCATATTAAAGCCAAACTTTGTATTTCAAACAGAAGGCTTGAGATTCCAACACTTGTCCTGTTACTGCAGTGATGCACCAACATGACACCTAGATTACAAGACAGCGCAATTTCCAGCCACCTGGTTTCTCATTTTCTACTATTTGCTCCTCATGTAAGGTAAGCTTGCAGTGTGCTGTGAGCCTATGGAGCAGAGGAGATGATTTGTTGTCAACATTCTGGTTTATTACCACCATGCCAAGTTGGAGGAGGGAATGCAGGGAGTGTGAGAGCAGGAGAGCGAAGTGAGAGATGGAGCACAAGGGTAATATAAGGAGGAAACAGAGTGAATGAAATTGGACTCAAAGCTTTACAAGTCCCCCTGAGAGAGAACGGGGAAGAAACAGAGAGAAACCGGTTTTATAGAGTCCGATTAGGTAGACTGAAAGAAACCCTTGTTAAAGAAAAATACAAGCCATGGCCTTTGTGGGATACACATCTTCCCAATTTATGTAACAAGGGAGGAGAATGGGTTTTGTGCACCACAAGATCCTCACAGGATAAAACATTCACATCCCTCTGTATTAAAACAAGCAGATCTTGTTGTAGTCCTGCATATTCTTACCGCCAGTTCCATGAGGAATGAGAACTTAACGTTACTTGTAACATGGAAAGATTTTTATCTCAGATTTAACTTGGCAATCAGGAGCTGTAGAAAAGCCAAAAAACCCAGTAACATGTTTAGTGGTCAAATTTCCTTCCATGAATTTACCAACATTATGGTTTTGAACATGGCTGAATTTTTCAGATGTGTTTCATTTTTGGAGGACTGACTGAAAACAATAATGTAAATGGAGTTGTAACCCTGGGTGTCATGGTTACACTCACAAACCATTGTGAGTGTAACCATTTCCTTTTGCATGTTCTATGTCACTTCCTGTTTTATTTTGATACTCACGCTTGTCTGCTTGTTTGACCTCGTTTTGCCTCACGTTTCGAATACCTTTTCCTGATGATTTTGACTACCATGCAACATGCATAGATGTTGAGGTACCTTTCATGTCTTCTGAATAAACTACATCTATAAAACCAAATATGTGACTTATGCTATGAAACTCTGTCAGATTTTCATGTAATTCATCCGTCACTTATAAATCCAATTGTCATGACCATAATGTTGCTCCTGGTGATGTCACTAATAGATGATTAAAGTCCTATTTTACGGGGCGTGTATTCAAACAACTTTATAAACTGTTGACAACTGAGCCCAAAAAGCACACATATCATCACTGATCTACAATTTTACCGTTACTCAAAGTTAGAGCTTTAGCACCCAAACAAACATTTTTTCTCGTATACCTTTTTTTTACGAAGTGTTGCATAAAACGCTCCAGCGAGAACAGATGCAATGACACAAATTCACCTACATTTCAAACATCCATTATATTACCAGCCATCATAAAACAACAGGATTCTGCCTGCATAAGACTTCCTCAATTATGCATGGCCTCTTGAGGAAAATACATTTAAATATTTAACAGGAAATCAACAAAGTGGAAGTTCAGGTCTGTTGTATCGTCTTCTCAATATATTTGAATATAATCTACAGAAGTGAAGAACTGTACTTCAGTAAAAGTGTTTTTGTTTCAGTGTTTCTTTGAACCTTTTTCATAAAATAAGGGATGTTCCCATATCAATTCATATTGATAAACTTGCATTGTATCAGCAACAGTGGTTAAAGTCCTTGATTTGACTTTCAATTAATAAATAAATATATATATATATATATATATTCACGAATAAAATCTGAACCAGGTCCGAGTTGGGTCATGGATCAGGTCTTATTGAAAGTGTGAACTGGAAGTGTGCCCGAGTTGGGGGATTTTGAAACCAATGAAATCTATAATTGATTTAAAAACAAGGACCCTAGTGTGCTGAGTGCTAATGTCCACTCATCAATGAGGGAACAACTTTACTCAGCGTCTACATCTATGCTAATGTCTCTTCTTGTGCACAGTGGTGCTTTCAGCCAGTCAACTGTCAGCATTCTACAAGCTAACAATGATGTTTTCATACTGATATCAAGCAGTTGTAATATCACCTTGTTCTTGGTTAATGATGTTGGGAATGGAAAACTATGATGAAATTTGACTTGTGTATGAAGCTGAAGAAAGTTCAATGGATCACAACAACCTTAAGGACTGATCCTCTCAAGTGCATCAATCCATTCACTCATTCATTGTCAATACTGCTTTTTCTTTGAGGGTCACAAGAGGCTGGACAGGTCACAAGTGTATCGCGAGCCAACATATAATTACATAACCATTCACAGTCCAATAAACCTAAGATGCATGAGTTTGGACTGTTAGTGGAAACTGATGTGCTAGCAGAAAGTTTTATACAGACATGGGGTGAACACACATACTCCACAAAGAAAGACCCCAGAACATTATTTCAGTTCTGGGCCCTTGGATGTTTGTGCAAAATGCCATTGCAATTCATAATGTATTTGCAATATCTATTCAGGGCTGGAATATAAGGAACATAATAATAAAATGTCAGTCTGTGCTTTGTAAACTGATGAATGTCTTTCTATAAGTCAATGGAATAAAAGGACTAGTTCATTAAGATTTGAAAGACTCAGTCTTTCGTGTCTGCATTATCCTTACATACAACTGTATAAAATATGTAAAGAATTGTCTTGTTATATTTATTGAGAATATTCCTTCATTCTGTATCAAAAGCTACTCTTGTGTGTATAATTAAGCATTTATGGATGTTCCATTAAGATGGGTTACCACCACCCTTTGGACTGGTGTAGTCTCTAATTGAGATCAGATTTGTAACCTGGCCAACAGGAGAGTTTGAGTCCCGACCTGAGACAGAAAAAGAGAGAGAAACCTTGCTCCATCTGATCTGAAATACTTTACTTAGGTAGAATACCGTAGCTCTTGTCCCTGGTCAGAAAGTTAGACCATCCAGCCTTTTTGATGTGGGAGACATGCATGATGCTGGTTTGTTTCTGATCACAATAATTATCATAACACACTGATCCTAATTAAATTGCTCAGCTGATGATGAATAACTTTTCAAAAATATGTAAATTGTTAATATGATGGCAACCTTGGTAAACTAAAACAATTTTTTGCCTGAGGTTAGTCATGATCATTGGGATGAACCATCTGCCACAAACATCCCTATGGGTTCAATACATGGAGGCTATATTAGGAATATTATGGGGTATTCAACTGACCTTTTAAGTTAATTGGACTCTTAAACTTTATTATTGCTACTAAATTAGCAGATTTATAAGAGCAAGGTCACTAATCCATTCTCTGAATTTATGTATTTTAAACCTTATTAGAGTAATTCACGTGTGACCCACACCAACGCGAAGACATGCAGGTTAATGAAGATCCTTTTTCCATTAATATTTCATATTTGAAATGCAGCCAAAAGGAGGAGGAATTGTTATTCCACTTTGAATGAACGTGCTGATTTTCGAAGGCATGCTACTGGGGCACAGCATGATACAGGTTGTTCATACCCACTTGTACAGCTATGAGGGCCACACGCCAAGAAGGGTAATGAAGATATGGCACCATCTGTCCTATATGTTGCTTGCCTGGAGCTTTACAGTACAGGAGCTGGCTCAGGGCCCAGCGTGGGAGAACACTGTTACACGCAAGCACAGCAACAGAGAGGTAGATGCGTAATATGAAGCACACAAGTCAAACACAGTAAGCACATTAGCTGCGCTTTTGAAAATTAGGAGGGGGATAATTGTAACTCATGGGATTATTCATGAAAATGCGCATTAACATTGAATGTCAATATGGACACAATATATTTCACATTACTTGACTTTATTTAATTCTGTCGAAAGGTTGCACACTCCATTTGCCCCCAGAAAATATTTTTTCAAAAGGGAGATACTGCAGCACACCCTCAGGAAATGTGTGATGTGGAACATCAGAGATTAATCCAATAATGGAAAATGAGAGTTAATCAAGACACTGTAACCCAGTTTCTCCATAGGGCCTAATTAGAGAAGTCTGCCGGGTGGCATCGGCCCAGATGAGTATTTCCTCAGGATGTGCCTTCTCTGTCATTAGACTTGACTCCTTAATCTATAGGGCCCATGCATACTCAAGAGTTCATGCATTTCTAAATCTAAAAGCGTGCACAGACTTCAGTCAGTTTCTGGTTCCTATGCGACCCACGTTCTTCGTCTCTCTTTTGATTAGAGCAGCGTATGTGGACCTAACTGGCAGGATGTTCTGTGTGGATGTGATGGGTGTAGCTGGTAGGATGATGGAATTAGTTTAGGCATTGATGTGTGTGATTCATGGAAAGAAGATAGAAAGACAGATCAGTGCATGGATCATTTCTTCTTACATGCAATGTAACGCTGTCATGTTGGCCTATCAGGCCGCTTTGCAGTGCAAAGATTGATAGATACATTCATAATGATATACTGCATGTCATGATGTAATGCCTTGTCAAGATGCCCCCTCACCATGACAAGAAACGCAGTGCAATCTCACTGGCCACACACTTGAGCTGAACCTTTTCAAAGAAGTATCTTTGATAATTGACAATTAACCAGGGCAGCTCCTGGCATAGGCGACATAGGCGGTTGCCTAGGGCGCAAAATGCAGAGAGGGCGGCTGATTTATCATGACGTGATACATGTAATGTTAACCAATGCAGTAACGTCACACCATCATCCTCTAACCCCGGGGACACACCGGAGGCAAAGGCGCCATGAAAAGCTGTGCGCCTCCTTTCCGCGCCCATGTTAATCACTTGGGCTGTTCACACCAGGAGCGACGCATTTTAAATAAATAATGTATCGAATTTCCTCATGTTTTACATATATCCATATGTCAAACCTTGTTTACATTTGATTAAAAGGCAGACACCAAATGGATTCTGGAGTGAATTTTCTACACATCCAGTATTTCATTTATTAAATAACTGTTTTAAGTAACTCCTGGAGTGAAGGAAGGAATTTACGCATGTGTGTTGGGGGGGCGCTTGCAGTTTTGCTTGTGTATGCTGGGGGGGGGGGGGTGACCAATGTACACTAAAATAACATGAATTAGACTAGCTACAAACATTTAATTTCAATTAAAAGTACATTAGTTGAATGAAAATATTTAAATATCATTCCTTTGTTTGTTTGCAGGACTACAAAAAACAACTTTATATTTTGGTGTTGACCCGGAGCAGGGGGCACATCCAGGATTTGTTTTCTTTCTTTTATACTGTGAAACAGCACATTTCAACATTTTCATTGATTTATCAGAGAATAATCTGTGGATCTTAAAGATTCAGTGTGTCACTTTTTAGTGGTGAAGGTTTTATGTTACAGCTGAATCCCCCGAACCTCACCCGCCCCTTTCCAAACATGAAAGACAACCAGTGGTAGCCTCAAGTTGCAATAGAAATTCAAAATCTGTTGGGGGTACTGTCAAAAACCTGGTGGCCTTAGTAGAGCGCAGCCGCTCCCTGTAAATATTAAGCATTTAAATATAAAGGGCCCAATCTAGGGTAAAGTACAACAACAATGAAACACTGGTGAAAACATCACTAGGATTATTTATGTAAAAGTTTGTGTTTTTCAGCCTCTTTATTAACTGTTTTTTGTTTGGTTATTGCCTCGTGTTTCTTGTGCTTCATGTGTTTCTGTTTGTCTGAGTTGTTTCGGTGTGGCATGTTTTCTGTTTCCCGTTTTATTTTGTAGGCCCTGCTCCTTCCTTTCCTGTCTCTGTGATTGTATGCACCAGTCCTCATGTGTTCCACCTGTTTTAAATTGCCCATGCCTTCCCTGTATGTGTATATAAACCCCTCTGCTTCCCTTCCTCCTCGTCGGATCGTTTTCTCACCGTCACTATGTCCTGTCCTGATCGCCTGTGTGTCTGTGTCCCCTGTCTCCTTAGCTTCCGTCCGCTTCTCCTGCATAAGCCTCTTGTGTTTTCTCCCGGGTGCTTTTGTTTTTTCAGTGTTGACTTTTGAAATTCCTGCGTTTGTTATTTCTCTGTTAAAGACTTTTCATTAAAAATACTCTTTAATATTTCCATCTGCCTCACCAATCCTGTCATTATTTCATATTCAATTTCTGCCAGTAGATCCCTTTCACCCAATTTTACACACTGAACCTCAAATGAAAAAATCTGTCATGCTAAGAGGACTTATATTTATTATATGATGACAAATTCAAACTAGTGACTTTAAAGGGACTACTGGGCTTTGGTGGAGCATTGTGCCCTCTAGTCGCTTAATAAAATAAAAGTAGTGACTAGCTGTGACCAAAAATATTCAAGTCCATCAATGGAGGGGAAGAAATCATCCAGGGGAAATTGTGCTACATCATTAGTTTTAGATGTTTGCTGTCGTGAAAAAAAAAAGAAGAAAATGCATATGAACATTTGTCTCCATTTTTTAGAAAAGTTCCTCTAGAGTGGAACATGCACAATGAGGAACTTCATGTGCTTATATTACAGCGGATATTTTCCCGTTTTTAGAATGCATATTTGAGACTGACTCATGTCAGTAATGAAGACTTTGCATCAGTGCGACGGCCTGATTCTTAGGCCCATATTTGTTCCCTTCCTTTCCCAATGTGTAGCTGACTGGCACGGTAGGAGAAGGGTTGCTTTGATTTATGATTTGGTCTTGGTAAGTGAGGGATTTGCATCTTTACAGGAGGTGAGGATGTTGCAGAGCGAACTTGTGTTTCTTTAAATACATGATGCTACATTTGCGCCCAATTCACACAGGAACCTGGGTATGTTAATAAAATGTATGGATGTATTTACGGGTGTATAAAACTGCAAAAAGCATGGCAGGCAAAATTACATGAGCAATACAATTGAAGACTCTTCTATAAGAAAATGGAAAAAGAGATTAAACAAGTACAAGATAAAAATGAGAAGTTGAGGGGAGGTAAATGTCAAACTTGGAGCTGCTTAGTGCCAGCTTGCCTGGCTGTGATGGATGTACTTTGGTGGGAGGGCAAGCCTTGCTTTACCCTAGCAATATCTACCATCTACAGAGCAGACTCAGAGAAAAAGCAGAACAGAGAACTGAACTCTCACTGAAATTGTAACCAGACAAAGGAAGACATTGCTACAACTACATTTAACTGAGGGCGAGAACATGATAGTTATAGCCTAATCACACCAGCATTCATGACAACCACGGTTTCATATCTAGAACAGCACTTCACATTTTCAGATTTAAACTATCGCATAAATGACACTGCCTGACAGCAAACTTTCTCTGTTCATTATTACCACAAGCGATTGCTATTTTTATAACCATTTTGAAAGCGGTTGGGCGGCAGTGATTAGCACTGTTAACTCACAGCGGAATCCTGTTTCATTCTTGTTCTCTCTGCATCTGTATTAGATTTCTCCGGGTACTGCTACTTCCTCCCAAATCCCTAGACATGCATATGAGTTGGGTTAACTGGAGACTCGACTTGTCCAGGGTGTACCCCGCCTCTCGCCCAGTATCTATTAGGATTGGCTTCAGCCCCTCAAAGACTTGCAAAGGATAATTGGATGTTGTTTTTTTGTTTGTTGTTGAACTGTAATTCTCCTGTCACCAGTGTGTGGAGAATTGATTTGACCAAGGCTGTGAGTCAAAGTTTCAGCCTCAAAGTGTTTATGTTCTGTTATTTGGTCTCGTGGGCGTTTTGACTTGTACTTGTCTCTTTTTGCCTTTTTCTTTGTTTTTCCCTTTCCTGCCCAGAACCAGTGAAGACTGGAGAGTTTGTCGGAGTAGGTTCTCCATAAGTCAATCTCTGTTTCCTCTGGTTTTTCGGGGTCTCACCTATTTTTCTCTGTACCACATGCGATTTGCAGCAGAATAGACAGTGAAAATTATCTTTTTAAGAGCAAACTCCAAGCAGAACATCGTGCTGGTAGTAGCAGTTTTGCATGATGTGTTCCCTTTGTAAATTAGCAGATGCAGTTTTTGTTTTAACACTGGTCTTCTTTGTAGCTATTAAGGAAACAAATAAATTACACAGTAAGTCGCCATACCTGACAAACATACTGTAGCGTCATTCTTCAGCCAGGTTTTCATCCAAATGTATCACAAGCTTTGACCAAACAAAAACATTTATGCACATTTTCATCCACATTTATTATATTTAAGTGGGTTTACGAGAAACATTATATGGCACTCTTTCTCCAAATTCTGTGCACATCATTGTTGCTGAATCTGTTTCCAAACATCTCTACCTATCCTTAATACAAAAAACACTTCAGGACTTATTTTGTCTTATTTTCACGGTTTTCTGTCAGTAGTTATATGTGCAAATAATAATGTCAATAAAAAGAGAAACAAAAGAAAATACTGGCTGGAACTGCACCTTTAGAAAGGAGAAAGGGAATAAAGGCAGTTTGCAGTTAGCACCATCCCAGTTGATGGTTCTCACAAATCGTTCTCTAATATTCTAATTGTTAGTTCCTGACAGACTGCTGTGTCTGTTGTTGGCAGTGTGTTGTACTAGTTAGGGCACTACAGTGTTGCTGCTTCCATTTTCTCCCTATCATCCTTCAGCCTTTAGTGTTTTAGCTCTCTTCCCTTCGGCCTCTCTTTCCCTCTCTCCTTCTCTGAGCTCCTAGTCACTAAACACATGAATAATGGACTGAACTGGAGGAGGAAGTATTCCTCTTCCTGATGAAGTGACACTGGAGTTGTTGCATGAAAACAAACTGGATTAATGGTGATTTATTGAGGCTGTTTTTTTCTGAAAGCATTTTAAGAGACTCTGCTGGCTGTGTGTGTTAGGGTTCTTGCCCCATTACCACCCATCACTGTTTTTATCGTGTCTCTGGAACTGCTGATAAAACCCCCTCAGTGTTTGTCTGTGTATGTGTGTATACACTGCATGGTTTGTATCCATATGCAGAAGCCGGTGTGTCTTTAAATTCATATCTCATCCTGCGATATCCCTCACGCACACATCTCCATATGAGACATTACAATATTTGTGAAACAGAAATAAGTACAGAGGGAGATGAGCAGAATAAAAAGATTCTGACACCCAGACAGTCAGGAGAGCAGACATAGGCATTCATGGGAGTACAGCTCAGGCTGTTTTTTGTTTAAGGCATTTTAGGGGGAAATAAATATAGGAAATAGATTAAAATGAATTGGCAGAGAGATAATGGTGAATAATCAGAAGGAGTGAAGGGAACACAGAAAATTCCAGTTAAAAAAAAACAGGATATATGTTTACTGCACTCCTGTTTCAGTCAGTGGAGACGTTCCTGCTGCCCTGTTTATCATATGCACTGTCTGAGTAAAGTGTGTGTGTGTTTATCCAAGAGGTGACGTCTCTGCAACAGTCCTATCATAAGCTGGATTCCCACTTAAATGCAAGGAACAATATCAGGTTTTTTAATCAAATGAGCCGGTATTCAGAATCACCAGGCCCCTCCAATCAACTGTCATTATTTTAAAAAGAATGCACAATGTTATCGATACATGGTCAATATTTTGCCCCTTTCACACTTTTATAACTTTGTGGTATTAGTGCGTTTCTTTTTCATGGATCTTGATGAAATTATCAGGCTTGTTTAGGGGACTGATACTTATGAGTGTGAGCAATTTGGGGCAGATCCAAATGAAAATCTGGAGTGGTTATAAATGTAGTTTCACCAGGGGACTGTTGGGCCTTGGCGGAGGT
The DNA here is from genome assembly GCF_949316205.1 of Platichthys flesus. NCBI lineage: Eukaryota > Metazoa > Chordata > Actinopteri > Pleuronectiformes > Pleuronectidae > Platichthys > Platichthys flesus. Next base: position 22,118,540 of record NC_084952.1, read on the forward strand.
CTGCACTCCACAGATTGACGTTCTAGTTTTAAAACGTCTGTGGGCTACACACAACAAGGCATGGCTGCGCTGATTCTTGCACGACATATTTAAAAATCACACATTTACTGACCAAAGCATATGACACTAAATGTCAGCGAGGGACAGAAGCACCAACGGATACATGAGAGGGCGGATGCGTTTCAGCAACTTGCACACAAAATGCTTTGCTCTTGGTCTGGTCTGGACCAGGAAGAGGAGGTGGCTGACCAAGCATTTATTTTGGTTCAATATACTGGTGCTAGCATCTGTTGGCAGGGAATATATATATATATATATATATATATATATATATATATTCCCTGCCAACAGGTCCTGAAGGTTATATATATATAACCTTCAGGACAACACCGGCCTCGTTCTGTCTTTTACATCTATATACATATACCAAAAAGGTGCAGCTTCCTTTAAGGTTGACACATCACAGGACGGATGTGAGTCCATACGCCTCACTCGTCTCTTAATTCTCCTCATGCCCTTTCAAATGGGATTTTATTTTCTTACTCTCGCTCCCTCCCAGTCTTCACTCTCTCTCCTTTGGTGGGGAAGAAATGGAGTATCTGGACCGACGCCACTCCTGACACTCCAACCTTAATCTGATTTATACTTTTTAATTTATATAAGTGAGTCATGAAGGAGAAAACACACACACACTTTCTGGCTCTATGTGACAGGTGCCATACAGGCTAGTGTGTTAGTGTGTGTGTGTGTGTGTGTGTGTGTGTGTGTGTGTGTGTGTGTGTGTGTGTGTGTGTGTGTGTGTGTGTGATGAAAACGGCAAGAGTGAGAAATATTGACTTAAGGGTGAGGTGAGGAAAAAGTTAAATAGGAGAATCAGTAAAAAGCAATGGAAAATACAGGGACTGTAGGCCAAGAGCGAAGAAGAAGGCAGAGAGATGATAATTATTAGTGATGATGAAAAGGCCAGCTTGGGAGAAATCCTTCTTATAATTCAAACTATTCATCATAATAAATTTGTAAAGAATTTAATTTACATCAAATGTCCTCAAAGATGCAAAGTCATATACATATAAGCTCGGCTCCCCGAAATCAAATGGACGCCTGAAATTATTTTTATGGTACACTGGTAATCAGATCTAATTTTATTTTATTATGGTCCTCTATTGACAATTTTATCAAAGTGTATTGTAGGAAACACAAGCACACTTTTGCTTTTTATGTGAGTGTGCGCATGTGTGTGTGGGAGATAAGAAAACAGGAATTCAAATAACAACCTGAGACACATACCTTTCCATTACTGTGCTATCCGATCAATAAAACTATTGATTTTTGAGAAAGTAGGCAGAGCATCTCAACCACACACACACACACACACAGGGTATTGCATCAACAAAATGGCCTTGGTTGTTTCTCAGTTAATCATGGCGAGACAGAGTAAATACAGCAGAATAGTGAAAGCACAGACAGAGTTATAGAGTCAGAGGTGACCGAGAGAAATATAGTTGGAGGACTGACGGGAGGGGAGGAAGGGGAGATGGCAGTAAGGCAGCAGACTAGTTTTCTTCACTCTGATCTGTCTCTCAACATCATGACACTAATTGAAAATAGCTAATTCACACAATGTTATCAGAATAAAAAGGTTTCTTTTGAACTTAGCTGCTAACAGTTTGAGGCCATATCAAATTGTTGATTGTGCAGAGCTACAAAATAGCTTTGACAATAATGATGCATTCAACAGTGTCTCTAACCTCTTGGACAACATAAAGCAAGAGTCTCTAGCAAGCATGTTATGGGATATACTGTATGCATTGAGGTTCAGGCTGTTATAAAGCAGATGATAGGTGTAGGATATTCTCTAGTTTGTCTTCGTATATGGAATGTTAACCGTGGGAACATGTCATTTTGACCAAGAAAAGAAGCCCTCAACGACAGGATGTGCACCATCACAGAAGCTAATGGAACAGCAGCTCAAAGTCATCCCTGAGGTTTTATTACACTATGATCATATTTTCCCGAAAAACCTATAGTTGGCCCATTAGAAAAGTATTTATTTATTTTGCAGGCGATGTAGTTGTTGCCCTCTGTTCTTATTCTCCCTCTCTCATGTCTGTTTGTGTTCCTCACATTTCTCCACTGTTACTCTCATGTAGTTTCTCAACTCTTGCTTGATTCTAGAGGACAAGACAACAAACACACCACTGTCTTAGGGTTTGAAGCATATTCCAGCGCCATGACTGTCATACGCTATATCACAGGGCGCAAATGGACTTTTCAACTCCACTTGCACTGCTGCCTGCTCCAAAAACATCAGAAAGTGAGAGTGACTGTGCTTGAGCGAGTCACCAGTCTTGTACATGTTCATATGCTGTGTGGAGGTTAGGGGGTTGGGGGGGGGGGGGGGGGGGGGCACCCTCGCCATCATGGAGGATCAATCAGCGCAGGTGAGAGCTGTTAGCTGATCGTGCTTAAAAGGCAGCGTGGGAGTTGCCTTGGGAGATAACTCTGGGACTCCGACACTGCACGAACCAGAGGACTCAGAGACGCTAAGCTGCAAAGCTTGATTCATGTTTGTTGAGTTAATAAACATGTTAAACTGAATGGTTCACCTATGGCTGCTGTGGTGAACTGCTACTGGCTTTCAAACAAAACTCCTTAACTTGAATATTATATGAGGAGGATAAGGAGTAGTCATGTGCATGAATGCAAAACTGTTCATGGCCAGTGAAGGCTTCTACAGAAGTATTGTACATTTGCAGCACTTCCCTGACGCCTGAATCAAAACACAGGCTGTGTTGCACACTGCCAACAGCGGTTTGCCAAAAGCACATCGGTGGGACTGTGTCTGATGAGTGCACTTCTGAAAAAAAGCTTGAACTGAAGTTTTCACATCCAGGTCAAATTCTTGCTTCAAAGTTATTTCAGGATACAAACAGCCCCAGAGCAGCTGTGGATTAGCAGTGAGTCAGAATGCTGGGGTCTCTACCTATGAAAACGTATACCTTTTCAAATCCCAGAGATATTAGCTCCTTCTGTGCAAAGACAAGTTAATTTGCTTAACGTCCTAAAAGGTTCCAATTTAAGTCAGGCAGGGAAGAAAACTTAATTTAACAAGCATAGCAATGCTGTATTTTATAAAGACTGACTAAAGTACCTATCAATTATAGTCTAATTTTTAGGGTCAGATTCCTGTAAATGGCAGCCAATCATAGATAGAGTTAGGGTTAAGTAAGTATCCACTGTTTATTAGAGACATCGTAAATGGTTGAGTCTGAAGGTACAACAATGTTTCAAAAAATGTGTGGTGTTAGAATCCATGATCAACCCATAAATGTTTATTATATATATATATTTGTTAATAAATGAGAGATTAAAACCAATATTAACATATTCTATCAAAGTACAGCTATGTTAGTTTACAACTCAAACACATTGAAGTGTGCAGCATCTCTTTATGGTTAAGGAGCTTATTCATTTGTAACAGTCGTTTCAAGAATTTTTTAACAAATATTTGATTTGTTACTCATTTCATGATGAAATAAGGAAATTGTATCAATCTTATGATACTGGCACCAGGACTGGACTCAACGGGGGGTTTATGGCCTTTATGTCTTAAAAAAATCATATGTATTTTTTTATAGGCATGTTGGTTGGACTTGCATGTCATTGAATTGAATAACATTTATTCACCTTACATCCTTAGACTCTCTCCCTAAGTCTTCTTTTGCTGTAGCTTCTCCTCCGCCTCCCTGATTTTATTCTGCAGATTTTCTTTCCTCCAGGCTTCTCTGCTCTCACCCAACCCCACTCAAACTTTGATTCTCCCCAAACACCCTGTACACCCTCAAACAGCACTTTTTGTTTTTTAAGGCAGAATAGAGGAGCAGAGAGCCAGCAGAGGGCATGTGAAATGACAATGAGAGGTGCTTGTAGCCTAAGCATATGCAACCATTGCGAATCGAGGACCATGGCTGCCAGGGCAGAGATTTACCATTCCTGACAGCAAATGTTCATCTTAACAAGTCTCCTTCCTTCTTCCATTTCACCCAGACTAGTGTCAGAAATGTTTAATTGGTTGAGGAGTGTGTAAGAGAGCAGGGACAATCTCTCAGGGCAGCCTCTCAATTAATTGTGCCCCATATACTTGGAACAGGCTGCTATACATTGGGAGAAAGCTAAATTATCACCTGTTTTAAAGTTCTGTGTTGCCAAAAAACATTCTTGAGGCTTCAGACTGGATTAAAAGGCTCAGTGAAGCAGATGCGTTTTGCTGTGAAAGCTTCAAAGTGTTTAAAGCTATTGTTTTCTTTTGTGTCTCGCTGACTCTGCCTCTCAGAATTATCAAACACTTCGGTGTTATTGTTTTTGCTGGATTAGGAAAAATGGCTGTGAGAGCAGGTTTCCCATCCCTCCTTCAGTTATGAGAGAGTCTCTACATCCTCTGAGGGCTCAGCAATGTTTTGCTCCTTTTCCTCCTCCTGCCTGCTGTTGACTTCCAGCTGTTGTCGTTGTAGTGTATTTGCTGTGGGGAGTCTGCTGTGTGTTGTTGTGCCTCTGCCTCTTCTCAACAAATGTTTTGGCCTCTGAGAGAAAGCAACCCAGGGTTGAGCAGATGAGAAGTGAAAAAGAGTAGAGAGAGGGATGGGGCTGATGGCTGGTGGTTTTGGGACAGTATGAGAGGATTTTAAAAAACAGAGACTGATGGAAGATGGTCTTTTTTTCGTTGTAAAGCTACTGAAATTAAGTGAGAAAAGAAGCATGGCGAAAAACAATCTGCCCTCTCCTCCGCTGTCATGAGGTTTCATGTGAACAGTGGAGCTCAGTGTTTTCACTTAATCTGGTTTATAGCAGCATAGAGTGAGACTTTGGCCCAATCCCATTTCACCCCTTGGCCCTACCCCTTGTTTTCGAGGGCTATCTTGCCCCTTGAAATGGGGTCACAAGGTTTAGTGGTTGAAATCTTCCCCTAGGAAGATTCAAGAAGCCGTTGCATCGTCAGTAGGCGTCGCCAAACTCTGACACGTCATCAGTAGTTGATGGATATTGTCGTGTGGCCAGATGCGGGTGCCCTCCCTGCCACCTAGGGCGCTGTCGGCACCTATTTAAGGCAGCAGCCCACTCTTACTCGCGGTCTCCCTGGTGCTGTTGTTTCGTTCCGGGACCTTGGTCGGACAGCAAGATAGCGTGGCTGTGGGTGCCTCTTGACTTAGACACCTTGTCGCATTGCCGGACTGGCTTACAGCGTGGAGTCGCTCCACCAGGGAAGACGAGTGAGGTAGCGCGCCAGCGGGGTGAGTAACGTTGTCTGCCGCCCTTGCTTCTATCATGCCATAGCTGACACTGATTCCACCTTACAGCTAATGCTACAGGACTAAGCGGCGGCTAACAACACTCCCTCCCTCCAGGTTACGGAGACACTGCCTTGGCCTGACTAGGTGGTTGAGGTCCTGCCCCCTCATCGGCGTCCAGCAGCCCCGTGTGTACAGACCTGGAACCTGCTGTTCTGGCACCCCTGGAGTTTGGGGTCCACTTACTGAAACTCCGGTTTTATATTGTTGATTTTAATATCACAGAAAATATTATATGAACTGACCAGCTCCGTGTCCTTGTTAACCAACACCCTTGATCTATACTCCACTCTACGATTTCACGGCACGTGGAGGGAACACGTGCAGGGGGACGCCCATATTTTATAGTTATATTTAACTCAGTTCTATTGTGTTTGTATGTGTTATTTTGTTGTTTGTTTGTTTGTTTAAATGTGTTTTAAACCTTGACTTGTTTTAATAATATTTTTGTTGTGGTCAGGTGCTGTGGCCCGGAGGCGGCGACCCAATTCCTGGTGGAGGGAGTTTTCTTCACAACCTGTTTTGTTTGGTGTGCTGTGTCACGGGTGGTTTGTTTTATTAGCCCCTTCCCCCTTTTGTTTGGTTATCGCCGCTGCGGTAAGTCACAGCCCTGTCCAGTTAGTTACTCATTTTTAACTCAAGTGTTAGGTTTGTTTTGTGTTTAGATTATGTGTATTTGTGTTTATTAAAGTTGCTTTATTATTGATTTAAACACGTCTCTTGCCCCGAGTGATTTAAACAAACCTGTGGTGTTGCACACATTATCAATAGTTATATTCCTGAGGTGAAACTCCTCAGGTGGCGTTGTGGCAACCTTTCACTTACCGCTTTGCTACACATGCAAAAAAGGTTTGCTAGCGTGTTAACGCTAGCATGCTTGCGATAAAGGTTAGGGTTAGTAGATATGGTCCATTAATGAACCCTGATCAGTTGTTTGTGTGACATGTTGGATATATCCTTTGTTTGTCATAAAGTCGGCAATATTAGAAGATTTGAAAATGTTATCATTGAAATCTCCTATTACAGCAAGTCTGGTACATATCGGATCTAACCAATCAGTTAATCTGGTCAGATTGTCTTTAAATTGAGACATAGGATATGATGGCGGTCGATAAACGACTGCTATCAGTATCCTGAATGTTGTGCAGTTATAAACGAAACATTCCAAACTCAAATGTGATACTTTGATGACATCATATGGTTAATTATGGTTAATGACTATTCATGCCAATTCAAGCAACGCCGAAGCGAGGCGTAAGCGCAGCGCCAATAAGCAGTCATATAATTTATCTTTAGTCATATAATTTATCTTTATTACTGCAGGCTGATAACAGCGGCGCTTCGGCATCGCTACCGTGCCCGGTGTGAACCGCCAAGCGCCGGTGCTTTAGGGATTAGCGTTTACGCCTTGCTTCCGCGTCCGGTGTGAACCCGGCGTAACCAACCCTGAGAAACTCCTAACACGGCTTTTTGCCAGATAGGCCTGTCCAGGTGCAAAGATTCATGTGAGACACACACGCTGCATCAACAGTTAAACCTTCTACTTTATGTAGTACAAGCCCAAGCAAGTTTCAGGGGAAATTGCCTGCGCAAACCCTCTTTGTGGTTACCCTCTCCTCCTCTGGTCTAATATCTCAACTGCTACAGAATATGCACAGCAGTTCCTAATCTCTGCACCGTCTGCATTGTCATCAAACTTGACATACTGTCAGGGTGGGCAAAATGGCCAGCGTGAACCCAAAAGCACGACAATGGAGCAGTCTTGGGGAAAAAACAAAGTTCTTGTTTATTTAACAGATCAGGTCAGTCAGAGAAGGCAAACGAATCCGGTAGGGAGCAGGCAAAATGGGAGTGCAGGGTAAAGCAGGCAGGTCACAACGGAGGTAAACAATATGGGTTACAATGCCACATACTCCATTTACTAGTCCATCTGATATGTCTACATTTAAAAAAAGCATAGCACTAGCATCTATACCCAATGCCAGTGATGCAGCCAAACACGTATTCTGTACTCGTTTATGATGCCCACTCATCAACTTCAACTTGCCTGTTGTATTACAATCGATTAGAGACGCGCAAGGACACGCAAGTGCAAGAGCCCCTTGTGTACCCCTTCTTGCGGGCCTCGCCCAATATTTGTAACTATACGACAAAGCTACGCAAGCAGCCCTGAAGGGTATGATTGGTCTGCTAACTACATCCTTTCCGGAGGCACATTTCTGGTTTCATGCTGAATAATACTAACAGAAACACAGGAAGATTTAGAAGAACGAATGTTGACCAAGTAGAAGAGATCCGAAAGTATGACCACCTGTATAAGCCGTCATTAACGGGGTGAAAGGACACGCAGATGGCCTGCAATTCCAGGAAGGAGATCCCGGCTAACGTCTGTTTGTTGTGGAGGAGGATCAGGGACAAATTTGTCCGCCAGAGAAAGGCGACAAGGAGCAGTAGTGGCGATGCAGGGGGCAAGAAGGTCCCTGCCTTTTTATTTATTCCTATCGTGGTTCGGACCACACATTGAACACCGGGCGACGTCAAACTACGACAAGGTAAATATAAAGTTCAGCGTCCATAATAATATTGGAGAGGCGGTGGTCTAGTGGCAGAAACTTGGACTATGGACAGAGAAAGTCTCTGGTTCGACTCCACGGAGAGACAACAAAAGACGAACCTGGATTGATCTGTCCAAAAATCCAAGATTCTCCCTTCCCTGTCTAGTGCCCCTGAGCAAGGCACCTTACTCCCCCAACATCTGCTCCCCGAGCGCCGTACATGGTCGTTCACTGCTCTGTGTGTCCTGCACCAGATGGGTCAAAAGCAGAGGTTAAATTTTCGTACCTGCGACTAATAAATTAATCTTAATCTAATACCGCCATCTCCTCTGTCCAACACAGCAAAAAGAGGAAAAGAACGGGCCCGCAGGATGGCGCTGGGCAATTTGGAGGAGCGCAGGCTGGCGCTATTAGGGAACATGTCAGCACCAGATCTGGCCATACTGTGGTGGACATGGTGAGGGCAGTGCCGCCAGAGAAACAGCGTAGTGCGATGGGCAGGATGTTAAGCTATCTGCCTACGCAACAGGGCGTAGTCCAAGACCTCAGCCCTTTAGAAAAAGTTTTTTTTATTATTAAGTCAGTTTGTATTTTGATCGTATTATTTCTTATTTAGCACATTATTTGTTTTGACTTATTTTGTACTATGCACTTTACTTCTTTTGCACATGTACCTTGTTCTTTTCTTCTTTTATTACTTATTTTGACACCTGATTTAAATAAAACACCAAATTAGTGTTGAAACTTATTATCAGGCCATCTTTAACTGTTCATACATTCTTTGTAAATAGTTTTCCAGTATTAGTTTAGGTTTTGCACCTTGTTTGTATGAGAAGTGAAGACAGAATAAAACACCAAGTAGGTTTTAGAAGGAGTTGGGTTTTATTTACATTTCTATTCAGATGGTAGAAAGTCAGCATAGGTTAGATCATCAGGTCATCTTGGGGGGGGGTCAAGTGTGCCACGCGACACTGTCCTTCTGCCATCAAAGAATTCCATCAAAGCATCTTGCGCAGCTCTGGCGGAACGGCTCCTGGTCATCTGTGATAGATCGACCGGTTGTAGATTTGAGTCACCAAGCTGGAGGGTAGAGTGGTCGTCCTCCAACCGGAAGATCTGACTCAGCTTCATTCCGAAGTGTCCTTGGGCAAGATGTTGAACCCTGAATGGCCCCCCATAGAACAAAAAAGTGCTGTTTTTAGATGCACTGTATGAATGTGTGTGTGAATGTAAAACTGTACTGTAAAGCGCATTGAGTGGACATTAAGACTAGAAAGGCGCTATATAAATACACCACTCTGCGCCACTCACCAGGCTGTTTGCATCAGTGTAATTGGGTGGTATGTAGCGGCTCACAGGTGTGTTTGCCTCATCAGTGTAGGCCAGGTAGTTGTGGAAAACTACAAAAGCCTTGACCACATCCACAGCCTTCTCTGAAAGGAACTCAAGCGCCATCCCGATAATTCTCCACCGTGCCGCCATGATCCCAAAGGCATTTTTCAATTAACCTCCTGGCTCTGGAGAGTATGTAATTGAAAATCTGCTTCTCCCTTCCCAGATTTGCACCTGATAATACAACGAAAAAATGTAGTGTTACTGAATAGAACATCGCTGCACCACAATCACAGATAAGATGCAACGTGCTATGCAATTCATTGTTATGGTTCGTGACTTACCTGGAAATTGACGCATGATGTTGTTGTGCAGGGGAAAAGCAGCATCAGCGACAATCAGGTGTGGGGCATTGGTCGTGGTCCTGTGAAGAAATGCTGATGGTGGCAGGTTCATCTTTTGGTCGAACAGCATTCTGCCAAACCTGCTCTTTGAAAATGCCGCCGTCGCTCTCCTGTCCGTACCCTCCGCAGTCAACCATCCTGAAGCGATACCTGGCATCGCATATTGCTATCAGGACAACAGAGGGATTACCTTTTTATAGTTAAAGTAATCACTCCCGGCATGAGGTGGTGCCTTAATATTAACGTGCTTCAAACACAGTTTGGGAAGTTCCACAGTCTTCAAGAATCCGCTGCTATCGCTGTCAACTGTCTGGTTGAGGACAGCGCACTTTCCACAAAGCCTTGCAGACCTCGGACACCATGCTGGATCCAATTTTGTAGCTCGCCGTTACAGCCTGATGGGTTCCACCAGAGGCAAAAATTTGTATCGCCACGACCAGGCCATTCTCTGGTTAAAACGAGTCCAAAAACTGGGCAAACGCATCATCTTGTTGTCCAACAGCCGTTTTTAATTCTACCACCATATATAGTAGACCACAAATCAATACCAACAATATTTATATACAGCGGTTTTCCTCTAACAGGAGGCAACTGGAAAAAATCTCCAATCACAATTACATTCACATTACCAAATGGAGCCAAATCACGACTTTGTTTCATCTGGCGTAATCTTCCATGTATATAAGCCAACGGGTGATGACTCACCATGGCAATGTCATCAATTATCAACGTCCTTAACACTAACGTCAGGTATATTTGGATGAGAAATATTTTTTATCGGGTATATTATATTGTGTAAAATGTATTAATGTACAACAATACATGGCAGTTTGAAGTGCTCTTCTTTTATATTCCCCGATACAACATCTCATAAAATGAAAGAAAAGGTATCATTGGGGAAAGGCTCTAAAATTAGGGGGTCGGCAAAGAAAAATTCCTAAAAAAAAAGAATAATAGAGTTGGGAACTTGTTCTTTGGTCCAGCCGTTCATGTGACATGTCCAGTGAAGGCACAGTCTCCCTGCATCATTTACATTTTATATCATATTCCAAAAATTACCCTATCACACTGACGTCGGGTTAAAATGACCCAAAAACGTGCCTATTGAAAAAAACAGGGATGGGAGCAGGGAAACTACCCTACCTTCTATGACAGGTCACATCTGGTTGGTTGGTAATACAAAAGTAATTTTTTAATTTTTACTTTACCTCATGCATGGACTTTAGCTGCAATGCTTTTATTTTGAAGTGTTTTATTCCGGTAATGACGCAGAATGTAAATCAAATACGTGCGCATGATTGAATCAAGTGTACGAGCAGTCCCAACTCTAGAAGACTCTAGCCCTCAAATGTCTGCTCACGCTAAAAAAATAAAGGTAGACACCGAATGCAGGGTTTTCATGCAGTATTTATTTACTGAAGTCGGAGGTAAAGCCGTGTGTTTATTTTGCGGAGAGCAAGTCGCCGCATTTCAATTCGAGTCGGCATTACGAGACGAAGCACGCGGAGAAATGCAAAGCTTGACTGATGCTGAAAAGGCTGGGACATCGGAAGCTTTACTAGCTAAGCTACAAAAGCAGCAAGTCTTTTTTACCAAGCTTCACAAATCCAGGGATGCAGCAACCAGGACCAGCTTTGTGATATCTCACAAAATAGTTAAAAACAGTAAGCCATTCTTGGAGGGGGAGTCTGTCAAAGAGTGCTTGGTGGACTTTCGCTATCCAGGCGAACCGTGACGAGAAGAATCGAGGACTTTGCGGGGAAGCTTCAGCTGCAACGTGAAGTGGCAAGTTTTGACTTGGCTTTCGACGAGAGCTGCGATGTCCATGACACAGCCCAGTTACTCATATTCGTCTGTGGGATAAAGGACTTCAAGATTACGGAGGAGCTGGCAGCACTGCGGTCAATGAAAGGGACAACGACAGGGAACGATCTATTCATGGAGTTAGATGCATGCATGAACAGGCTGGGTCTGAAATGGGACAGACTGGCGGGGGTCACAACGGACGGCTGTCCAAGTCTGACCGGGAAAATTGTCGGATTTCTGATACGCAGATCAGAAATTGGTATTTTTGCATTGTATAATACATCAGCATGTGTTGTGCAAGTAAAAAAAATGAATCATGTTATTGATGTCACTAAATAGTTATCTTCATTAGGGCATGAGCATTAAATCATAGACAGTTTGTTTCACTTTTGGAGGAGCATGAAACTGAAAATGGAGACATACGCTACCACACAGCTGTCAGATGGCTCAGCCTGGGGAAAATGCTAAAAAGATGATGGGAGCCGAAAGCAGTGATTCAAGAGTTCTGCAAAAAAGGCAAGGACATCCCAGAGCTCTCAGGTGAGGACTGGATGGCAGATTTAGCATTTGCTGTTGATGTGACTGCACTGATGAATGAACTGAACACCAAACTGCAAGGCAAGAGCCTATTTGTTCATGAAATGCACAGCCTGGTGAAGACTTTCATAAGAAAGATGCAGTGTCTTTCAAGCCAACTGGAGAGCAACAATCTCACTCGCATGTAAACACTGAAAGAAGTCACACCATCAGCTGATCACCTTTGCAGGTACTCATCCATGCTAGGAGCACTGCATGGCGAGTTTAAGGCGATTGAAGATCTCTGAATGATCGAGGATGAAATGCACATGATTTCCTCTCTTACCTGTAGTGTGGATAATGCAGCCAGTGATGTTCAGCTGGAACTCATTGACCTGCAGTCTGATGCGGTACTGGCAGAGCATTTTAAATCAGGATTACTGATGGATTTTTACTCTTCTCTCAAGGAGAACTTTTCAAACATAAGGAGACATGCTCAGAAGATGTTAGTTCTCTTTGGCTCTACCTACATATGTCCTCTCTTTCTGATGATCATCTGGCAGCTGTGCTTCGCATCTCCAACTAAGACATTCATCCTGACTTTGATGCACTTGTTAAAGCCCAACAGAGACAGATTTTTTTCAGTTCAGTGAGAGAAATCTAGACTAGAAAGGCTAGCGTGTAAAAGGCACCAACTAGATTGAACTGGGACACTTTCTTTGGAGGCCTTTTTTCTCAAAATCCCAGTTCAATGACAATCGTTATAATATGATGTATTTTGCTTACTATCTGGAGTACAAAGACAATATTGTGGTGTCTTTAGAAAGCTAAGAACATCTTTCCAACAGTATATGGAACTCAAAATGTGTTTTGGGGTCAATGTGCCTGAAAATGAAACAAATGAGTCACAAATGGTAAAAACGTTCACATTTTGTTTGTTTTGGTGTTCTTGGATGATTTACCTTCAGGGATGAATTCAAGCCCAAGTCACAACCCTGGTGGTGGGTGAGGAAAAGTGTTTCCTTCTGAATTGCACATTTTGGACCCTTTCACATTCACAGAACCCCACATGCAAGAGAAATAATGTTTTTGTTTCATTGGCAGTGAGATCAAAATGTTTACCATTGTTCGGGGAAATTTTATTGAATAAATCACTTTTTGTAAGGCAACCTCGCTTTTTCATTGCTTAATCATAACTTGCAGTACACTTACCAGCTTGTCAAAACAATGCTATATACTGCTTTTTATAAAGAAGCAGAATAGAGTTCAGCCTTTGGCCTGGCCCCCCACACTATTTTCTGTTTCTCATGTGGCCCCATGGAAAAAATAATTGCCCACCCCTGTTCTATGACCTCAGTGAGCAGCTTGAAGCTACCGAAGGACCCACGCCACTTAGACAGCAGCAACACAATGAAGATCCCATGACCACAGTCGCGCGGTAAAAAAACACCCAACGTAAGTGTTCTAGGGTTAAACTACTATATTTAGCCCGCAACAAGTTCACCTTTTCTTCACCTGGCAGTATGAACGGTAAGCGTATGTCTATCCCAATGCTTAAGGCACTGAATGGTGTTAGCATGTACATTTTGTGCAGCTATCCCAGTCAGAGCAGTTAGAGCACTCTAAACGATACAATTCTTGCTCTGAGCACAATTTGCATAAGGCGTCTTGTACAATACCATCTCTGTCAATGGTGTTTTGGGTATTATCCAACACAACTGCATCCATTTCATATGACTTTCTATTTATATCAACAACTGAATTAACTGCGTACAGCCATCCATCATCTAATTTCACATGACCGCCTTTGTAGAACTCAAATGTCACAAAACCTGCTGGTCTCAGCTTCACATCGATCCGATCAGGCAAACACCTGCAGTATTCTCTGATGGAACAACTCTGGGCTCTTGGTTTCAGAAAACCATACATAACGAATAACAGCTGGTTCAGTTAGAGTTGTTCTCAAAATAAATAAAACATTGCGCAATACAATCCTATTTGGGGACCGTTCACTCTTTGACAAAATGCGATACACATATCATTAAAAGTACTGTCTTTTGCCTGGCTCTCATACCTATCAACCAAGCTAGTCATCCACATCTGTACTGTGCTGAGATCCTTTGATGATGTTAGTGTTGGTGGAAGTAGATGGACCCAGGAGCAGAGGTATATAACATAAAGAGGGTTAACTACACAAAAAATAAACACTAAAAGAGTGGAAAAACTGGAAAGACAAGAACAAGAGGACAAAAACACAAGGAAGCTTACCAGAGACTCAGGAGATCAGGAACACAGGAGAGGACCACACCATGGAACATCAACAACAATCCAACAAGGACAAAGGGAAGGACAGAGGCTTATATACACAGAGGGAAGGCAGGGCCAATTAAACACAGGTGAAACACATGAGGACTTGGGAAGACTATCACCGACAGGAAGTGAAGACAGAAACAACACAAGGAACAGAGACTACAAAATAAAGCAGGAAATAGAACCACTGAGAGCAAAAAAGAAAACAACTCACACATAAACAACAGAGATCTAACAAACAGAAAACACTTACAGAATTTAGCCTGACAAATACAATCTAAATTGCCAGACTGTTACAGATGATGCCTTCAAATACAACTTTTCTTGAACATTCCTTCAGATGCATATTTGCCAACCTATATACAGCCTCCTGAGTAGACACATCTCTGTTGTGTAAATACACACTCCCCAGATTCTTTTAACGGATCTTTTGCACTAGCAATACCCTCCTTGGCAGGTTCCCTCTGTGCATTAGCCAGTAACAGTCCCATTTCTCTTCCCCCTTTCGAACTATACAAAATGATGTACACAACACAAGAATACACATCAGCAACAAATTGCAGGTCAATTTTTGCATTACAGATTTTGAGCATTGCTTTTTCCTGTAGTGATTAATCCAGATTGCATTAACCTGCCTTTTCAATATCACCTGTTTTCTTAACTGAAAGCTTACAAGCACCTTGAAAATCTGCTTGATTTATACCTAACCGTTCAAACAACTGTCGTACAGTTCAACCATCCGAAATAGCAGCCTTAGGTTCAGTTAGGATTTTCACTGCATCCTCCTTTCTCATAATATCTGACTTATGGCCGTCTTGCATGCACAAGATACCAAACTGTTGACTGCATCAACATTACAAGTACAAGGTTTTTCGCCATCATCTGCACCAACGGTACGTGATATAAATGTTTCTTTGGATGGCAACTGTGGGAAGGTGAAACGACAAACTGTACCTTTCTTTTTACACGTTTTGGAGTGAAGCTTTGAGTGTGTTTGTACAGATGTAACAATTTCCAACTGTCTCATCCTGTGTAGGTAATTCACACGTCACATACTTATCTATAAATGCAACTACCTCCTCATCTTTCTTTTTATCAATGACAGGTGCATTCTCTACCCATCACAAACTATGAATGTGTGGTGAGCCATGTTGCTGGAATTCCACAGGATAGTAATAAACGGTTATTTTACCAATAGTATTACATGGAGACATCAAAACCTCCTGCAAAAAACAATGCCATCAGAAATCAAACAGGATTACTACTTAGAAGTTCACACCTGTCGGCCCATTCAACTGTTTCTGTTCTACCTTCCTGTCTCAAAATACTAGTCAGAAGGTTTTTCCACCGCATATCAGCACAGGAACATGAGGCAAACCATGTAGGAATACCAAGTTGACAAACACAACCCAACAGTTCACGTTGTGGCCACTGCCAAAAAGATGGGGTATCTCTGATAGGTTTAAGCAATCGAAATCCATCATATTCGAACAATCTCTTCAAACCCTCCTCATTATTAAATACGTCTCCATTCACTTTTTGAAATTTGCTACCCCGTCCTTTTCGCAGCTCTATAGATACACGACACAACTTGTTCTAACTCTCACATAAAGAGCAAAAAAGATATACTCCACATTCTGCGCAAAACGCGATTGTTAAAATATTGTGACCATGTCAAACGATGTTGACAAATCTCGGTATGTAGGAATTTCTTTTTGAAATAAAACAGGGAAACAAGGCCTCATTTGTAGCATCAGATAACAGTCAGACAGGATTGTTCATCTTTTACACGTGTCCTGATACATGTCATGCTGGAGCTCTTCCTCACCATTATTAGCAGATAGTTTGGCACCATCTCCAGTGCAACCAGTGTCCTTTTCTGACACATCACAATGTGTTTCTTTACAACACTCTTTGAACACCACATATTTATAGTGCACATTAGTTTATTTTAACCACTTCATTGCCTTTCAGATCTGCGTGTTGTCAACAAACTGATACTCGTAATGACCTGAAGTGAACTGGCTGCGACCCAGTCGGGGCTGGAGGTGGCTGGTGCCTCCGAGCACGCTGCTGAAGAGCGAGGCTCCCGCTGTGTATGCCCCCTCTCCATCGTCCAACCCCCATACCTGAACCCTTTTGGAGACTGCAGGGTCCCCCCACAGCTCCCCAGGTACCGGTCACCAGATGCAGCTGGAGGCTGGCACCTCTGAGCAGGTCATACAGGCGAAGGCCTTCCGCTGCGGCATCCCCCACCCACAGCAGACATCCTCTGCAGACTGCGGGGTCCCCCAAGGGCCAGGCGGGCTCCCTCGGATGGTTTGAGGATGGGTCTGGAGAAGTTCGGAAGTGGTGCAGGATCGCCTACAAAAAAAGCTAACCCAAGGGCGCTCCTTCAGCCAAGCCTCAACCACTCTGACTTGCTCTGGGGTCCCGGAAAACCCAGCTCATCAACCAAAAATTCAAAATAAAAAAACTTATATCCTGAAACAAACTAATCTCCGCTGAGTCAACATCTTGGTCGGATTGTACTGTGAGGGTTGTGTGAAGAAGATGGACCCAGGAGCAGAGATGTTTAACAAAAAGAGTCTTTAACAAACAAAAGCACAAGGAAGCTTACACAAGAGGCTCAGGAGATCAGGACAGGGCAGGAACGCAGAAAAGGACAGCACCATGGAATATCCTTAACCAGACAGCACGAGGAACAAGACACACTGGGAGAAAAACAGGATGCAAAACAGACAATCCGACAGAGGACAAGGGGAAGGACAGAGGCTTAAATACACACAGGGAAGGCAGGGGTAATTGGCCGCAGGTGCAACACATGAGGAGTTAGAAAGACAATCACCAAGACAGGAAGTGAAGACAGAAACAACCCACAATGAACTGAGACTAAAAAACAAAACAGGAAACGAAAAACCCAGAGGCTGAAATAAAAAAACTAAACTGACAGAATATGACAACTTTCAATACATTTACAATTCACACACCATATCCGCAGCAATTACAAAAACTATATAGAGTTGTGTTGAAGTCATCTTTAGACGTGAACTGCAGGGGGCGTGTTCAGAGAGGTCGTATTAGCATTTCAAACAGGTTGTATTTCTGCGTATGTGTGGGAACTAGTGATGGGAAGTTCGGATCTTTTTACCGTGTCAGTTCTTTGAAACTCGTTCACTAGAATGAACGAATCTCTTTTTTGAGTCATTCGTACGTTTCAACGGGGGGGGGGGGGGTGCAAACGATCCAAAGACTCGTACCCGGCAGATGGCCGAATCGTTCAAGTCCCGACGTGTATCGTTCACCTGCCCACAGAGTCTTCGGCCAGCGTGTCGGACACACAGAGCGAGCTCATCTCGCCGGTGACCGCGGTGCGGGCGGCGGACGGGAAATCGCTCCTCGGAAAAGCAAGCCGAGCTCCGGGGCGGCGGAGCCCCTCGGTCACCTACATGCACATCTGCGAGACGGAGGTGTTCAGCTGTTCCTGCTGCGGCCCGGCGCCTCCATACCACTGCACGTCCACCCGGACATGAACGGGGATCTACGGGGCTGCTGATCTGCACGCTGCCAGCACATCCAGCTGGTCCGCCGCATCCGCGGACACAGAGCTTAAACTGCTGCTGATCCACTGACTATAACAACGCCGCATTCCTACACTTATAAAATGTAATTCAATGTGGAATAATCCAAGTATTCAGAATACGTTACTCAGATTATTTTATACTTAAAATGACTTTGATTAAATTACTTAAATGCACACCGATTTGTTATTCTGGTTTCTGTAATGAGCAGTTAAATAAAAATGTATCGTTCAGCCCTATTCAAAAGTCATGATGACTGGTTTTGTTATTTTCACTTTACATTTACACTTACAGTTTAGTGCAGTGTAATTATTTCCCGTGATAATTAAATGCCAGTGTGACTATAAATGACAATTTAAAACCATACAAACTGTCATGTTTTACTGTGTATGGAGGTTTTCTTAAAAAAATTATGATCTGCCACACAAAAGCTTTCAGTCATGGCTGCTTTTTAACAGCGGTCCCACGATAGGGAATGAGGTAACTGTTTCCTCTTCTGAGCCTATGGAGGTCATGTGGAAAATGATCCAAAGACTCTTACCCGGTAGATGAACGAATCGTTCACCTCACGACCGTGTCTTCAGATCAGTGACTCGTTCTTCTGCCAACAGAGTCTTCGAATCAGTGATTCGTTCATCGGCCGGATACGAGTCTTTGGATCATTTTCCACGTGACCTGCAGCAGCCTATGCAACAGTCCCGATGCGTGGCCACGAGAAAATTAACAAATCACTCTTTGAGAGGACTCGTTACTCCCAAGTCCTTGTAACGATTCGTTCAAAACGAACGAATCGTTCACGAACGACACAACACTAGTGGGAACGTTCTTTAGCACAGTTTAAATGTGAAAGCAGTTGGCTGCTATTGAGTGTTGATATTTGACCAAGGTATCGGTGGAGGTGTCGGTAGAAAAGTGTTGGCTGTTTCGACTGTTCTTCCCCTAAGCATCAGATCACACCCTTTTCCTGTTACTGTGGGATCCGGCGTCGGTGCTTCATTATCTATGCTGGGTCGTTTGCGTGTGAGGCGTTGATTTAAAAGACACAGTCCATAGAGCAGAATGTGCCTTCAGCAATAGCATTTGTATGTTATCACTGAGTTATAGGTATAGTTTTAGTCGCCGTGGAGGACCATGGACACTTGTCTACATGTGAATGAAGGAGTTGACAATTTCAGTGGCCTTTTTAGTTTTTACAATGTTTTCTGCACTGAAATGTGTGAAGGGGTCTATGATCTGGAGATACCACACACCAGGTTCCAACTCATGCAGGTTCACTGCTACTGTCTCATTATACTCCGAAGCAAGAGGTAAACCCTGGCCCTCTTGCTAATACTCATCTCAGTGTGGGTGTCAAGTATGTGTTTGTCCAGCCGAGATTTCGCATAAGAGTCACCACTGACTGGGAAATGCCTGATGTTAACCAGGCCCGAAGTCTGGGAGAGCGTGGCCTAGGGGATAGAGCGGGTGCTCTGCAACAAGAAGGTTGCTGGTTCGAATCCCACTCTTTCCCATCTGCATGCCTAAGTGTCCTTGGCAAGATAGTGAACCCCTAAATGGCCCCTCATAAAATGTTGAGTGTACTAAAAATGTAAGTTGCTTTGGACAAAAGCGTCAGCTAAATGACATGTAATAAAAGTCAGATTGAGCAGTGTTCTGCGTTCGGCCACATTGTTTACAGCATGTACAATCACAAGGTGCTTGTGAAGCTGCTCCTAGGGGATTTGGCATTTTGGGCACAGAGGCATGGTGATTTTCATTGAGAAAAAGTCTATCTTGTCTATATGTGTTGTTCTGTAAAACTCCTTTCTCCCCAACACATTTAATAGTTTTACCAGCTGGTTGGATCCAATTCCCATACAGCTCCTTGGGTGTTTCGCCAGGTTCAACCTCTGCTGAGAAGAATCTTTGTCTGTAGGTTTCAGGGGTAACATCTTATTTTCTGTAAACAGCATCTATTACATTTTCATAATGAAGAGCATTAGCCATGTCCATGTGTACAGCAGCTCTAGCCTTACCAGTTAGCAATGGAATCAGGTGAAAATCCAGTCAGACTTAAGCCACCTACATACGTTCTCCAACACGAAGGTTGCCGGTTCAAACCACACTCTCCCCCATCTGCATGCCTAAATGTCTTTGGCAAGATACTGAACCCCTAAAATGGCCCCTCATAAATGCTGAGTGTACTAAAAATTTAAGTCGCTTTGGACAAAAGCGTCAGCTAAATGACATGTGATGTGATGCTGCAGCAATCCTTTTGAAAGTTAAAAGAAAACGTTAAATTTCAGTCTGTAAGCTTTTCTAATCTGGGCTCCTTTTCTAACCGAAAACGACCTGATGAGGAACTAGCTGGAGGACCCTCATGTGACAGGGCTGCTTCAGCCTTAGTATCTGATTCAGGCCTCCAGGCCTTGGGTGTCTGGCCCAGATGGAATGAGCTCTGGGGCTTGGGTAGTACGAACCTGTTGGAGTGCCTCAAACCACTGCTCGTGGCGTTCAGTCTCCTCCTTCAGTCGAGCATCACAGACTTCTTGCTGGACCATGTGGGCATGAAAAATATCTGCCAAGTCTGCCAGAGTTGATTCTCTGTCCTCCACGTTGCATTGTTCACAAGTTGGAGCTGGGGGTAACAAGATTAGAAAAATAAAAATCTTTCTGTGCTGTCTACCAGCTGATCCCACCCCTGCCACCATTTGTCAGGGGCCGAGCAGGAAGACCAGAGAGCAACAGTTTCTTTGAACAAAGGGATCTGTCAATCCATCCATCTGTGGATGGTAAAGGGTTGTTCGGATGCTCTTGATACCAAGCAGTTGGGAGACCTGTTTCAAAAGTATGGACATGAAGTTAGTGCCCTGCTCAGTTAAAATCTCACAGGGGAAACAAACTCTGAAGAAGAACTGAATTAGGAACAATGCCACAGTCTTTGCTTTGACAGATGTAGCGCCCTTCTAATTTGATTAAATTAGGTTTTCCTACATGTACAGTTTATGCTAAATTGTCACTAATGTGGGCCTGAAATGGTAATGATGTTGTAGACATGTATCTGGTTAATTTGGGGAAGTTTGTGTTAGATATAGAAATGTCCTATGTTTTAAAGAGCCCTTGAACCCCTCAGTTCATTTTTATTGTTTGGATTTGTTCAGGCAGGTGTCAATCATTGTATTGGTGATTGGGGATTAACCTGTGGGATGATCAGGGGGGCGGGAGAAAAAGGAAGCTGCGAGAAGAAGCTGAAGAGAATATGTTATATGGAAGAAAACTTAAAGTTAACTTGAAGAACAGTTATACTATTAACCGTTTGCAACCGGGCGCTTGCATGAGGGTTTGTTTATTTTGCTTAAGAGTGTAAACGAGCATGCTTTAGAACTGTGGCTTTTTGCTAAGGGGCTAACGCAAGCTGACCACGAGTACGGGACTGTTTTGCTAGCGGTTAGCATAACCAACTGCATGTACGGGAGAGGCCAGGATAAGGACAGACTTTGCCACGTGCTGCAGCAGAGGAGTTGGTGTTGGACCGAGCATCTAGACGGGTTCCTGATTGTGTTGCTGCCTCTTGGAAGAGGTTGCCTTTTCAAGGAGTTTACCGTGTCTCATTTTTTTGCCTGATTCGGGTGTGAGTATATGGACTTTTCTTTTGAAGAGGATTTCTGTATGAGCTCCAACAAGCGCGCAAACACTGGTACCAGTAACTGAACCTTTCAAAAAAAAACCCCGGGGTATTAGTATAGGGTTATAAAGCTGTGTTTTCATGTGTTCATGGGTCAATCTAAGGTAAAATGAAAAAAGAGAGCTGAGTTATATTGTTTAGAAATAAAACGGATTAATATTGCTCTCAAATCTTGTCTTTCCAATGTTTTTTTCATGTTGATTGTATTGTTTCATATTGAATAAGGGCTATAGTTACAGTTGAAATATACTGCATGGGAAATCAATGCTCATTGCCAGTATAGTTACATTAATAGACTAACCAGGCCTCTTGGCATCTTAGCCAGAGTCATCTTTGAGTTGTGTTTAGTGTAAACCATTCCAGAAACTATATTTCGTAGCTCTCACCATTTCACAACCCATGCAGTAACTTTTATATGTTAAAGGGACATTCTATAAAAGTAATTTAGTCAAACCAGATTTGAGTGAGAGGGCTACACAGATTTTAGGGGACATACCTTTAGGATATATGTGTTGGGCAACAGCCCAGTGAGTTTATCTACGTTATAAAAGTGAGGCCTGTGAGCCAAGATGAAGCCAGCTAAAGTTTCCCTCTAAGATCAAGCAAGTAGATTGTATCTCCTTGTGATAAAAAAAATTCTGGGGTTTCCCCAGAAACCCCTGCTCTGCTCCTGGCCGCTCTTATTTGACCTCTGACACTCAATTGGCTTAAAGCCAGCATCATCCCATGACCACACCTCAAGGAGGCTGGGCCTCCACAGGTTAATAAAAGGGGCTGCTCGCCAAAAATCGCTGCCATTCCCAATTCCCTGAAGATAGAGCTGACCTTTCCAGTTAGTTGATCCGGAGGTATTTTTAGGGAGCAATTACAGACGTTTGTTTTATTTTCATTTTTTCTTTATTTCTTTATTTCTTTATTCAGTCAACGTTTTACTTTGATAGACTATTTTTGTTTTTAACTTGAAAAGGCAGCGCACAGGAACTCGCTCGCAGGCCAAGCTCAGAGACTTTCTTTTCCACAATCCACAACTACACTACAGCTGTTCATACCTGCAGAAGAGATGAGGCAAAATTCCATCAGAGAAGGACGAAGCACAATACCGTCGAAGAAGTCGAACGAGGTTTAATTCCGTTCTAAGAGCACGTTTAATTCGCTCTATCCGGCCCAGCACGACGCCCACTGCTACAGACGAACCAGCGACCGAGCTTGAGTGGCCACGTGATTCACTGGACTTCCGGAAAATCTGTGCGCCACGCGCAAGCAACACCGCGGAGGTCACAGTAAGAGGCTTTATTGTCTGGGCAGAGACTAGTATAAATACTTAGCGTGTCATTTTATTTGAGTGTTTGTTTGTTTGAAGATCGCATAATCTGTTTTAAGCCATGTAACACAAAGCGAACTGTGCCTCGCGCCGTGACAGTCGGACGATTACAGTGCTGCCGGAGGCTCTCTAAGTTTGCAGGGACGTAACCTGTTAAAAGATTGGTACACAACTCCAATTTGTTTACTGAGTGGTGAAGTCACTGTAGCTTGTCTCAGACGATGTGGTGAAGTCACTGTAGCTTGTCTCAGACGATGTATCTGATGTCTTTCTCTGATTTCTCTCTCTCTCTTTTCTCTTAAACATGATTTTATACACGTCCCGGCCTTTCTATACAGTTCATGTTACATGGATAAATCTTGACTAAAAGAGCCTAAATTCATCTCAACACCGTTCGGCACCAGAACCAGGAGATAAGAAATCTCTTTGTCTAGAAATACTCCTTTGTGTAACTGGCGACCGACCGCCATCTTGTCTTCGACCTCATGTCGTCACAGAGGTCATAAACCTCCATCTTGAAATTACTTGAACGTAACATCTTGATTTCGTCACCACGTGACCTCGTCATTATGCCATAGCCAGTTCCCGTTTTCTTTCTTGCACACACACATAGAGACACAGACAGGCAGACACACACACGACCACACACATACAGTTGCAATCAGAAATATTCAACCCCCCAAAGATTTTAAGGATTTATCAATTAGTAAACCCCTAAATGGCCCCTCATAGAATGTTGAGTGTACTAAAAATGTAAGTCGCTTTGGACAAAAGCTTCAGCTAAATGACATGTAATGTAATTTAATGAAAGTCAGATTGAGCAGTGTTCTGCGTTCGGCCACATTGTTTACAGCATGCGCAATCACAACCAGCTGGTTGGATTCAATACCCACACAGCTCCTTGGGTGTTTCGCCAGGTTCAACCTCGGCGGGGCGGAATCTTTGTCTCTAGGTCTCCGGGCGGACAGAACAGCTGATGACTCCGGTAAGACCAGTGGTGGGGGACTGTGCATCTATTCAGGACTTCAGGAAGAAAAGCGGCACACACACCCCATCCATATCAATGGGACGGAGGTCGAGTGTGTCACCAGCTTCAAGTTCCTGGGTGTCCACATCTCTGAGGACCTCTCTTGGACCCTCAACACCTCAACCCTCGTCTAGAAAGCCCACCAGCGTCTCTTCTTTCTGAAGAGACTGAGGACAGCTCATCTGTCTCCTCAGATTATGATGAATTTCTACAGCTGCACCATCGAGAGCATCCTCACCAACTGCATCTCAGTATGGTATTGCAGCTGCTCTGTTGCGGACCGGAAGTCACTGCAGAGGATGGTTAAAACTGCTCAACGCATCACCAGTTCCTCACTCCCCACCATTGCAGCTGTCCAGGGCAAGAGATGTCTGCGGAGAGCGCGCAGCATTGTCAAGGACAGCTCTCACCCCAGCCACAGACTGTTTGCCCTCCTCCCTTCTGGGAGATGCTACAGGGTCCTCCGTTCCCGGACTAGCAGGTTCAGGAACAGCTTCATCCCTGCGGCTGTCACCCTGCTGAACTCTGCACTGAAGTAATGGCAGCAGCCCCCCTGGCCACACACCGTCCTCCTACCACTGAACATTTGAACACTTGCACTACACTGTTACTTTTTTTACTACTGTATAATCCTGCCTATAGTATATTCATATTTATATATTTTTATATATTTATCTTGCTTTAAGTTATTAGATCATACAATACCTGTTAACACTGTACTAATTCAGATATATTACTTACTGCTCATAGTTCTTATATCATACAATACCTGTTAATACTGTACTATTTCCTTTATTACTGCACATAGTTCTTATCATACAATACCTGTTAATACTGTACTATTCCATATATATTTGCTACTGTACATATCATATTTATTGACATTCCATTTTAAATACGCACAATACTCTGCACTTTAACCCCTTTTTTTGCACTTCTGGTAAGACGCTAAACTGCATTTCGTTGTATAAGTACTTGTACTGTGCAATGACAATAAAGTTGAATCTAATCTAATCTAATATATGGTGGCTGGTCAAGCCACTCAAAACAAGAAAGGGGGATAGTCTTAGACATACTAACATTGAAAACAAACTACAGCCACAACATAACACCCCAGTATAAGACCAGATAATATTAACTGAGGGAAATAATTTAATCTAAATATCAAACAATAATCAAAGATTAACAACAAAAAATCAAAATAAGGAAATAATCCCCATGATTACACAAGACATGGTGCAGTCCAATTAGTTGTTAAAGCCTTTTAAGGTTGTCTGCGGCAGCTGGGTCTCCTTTGGCTGAATGGCCAGATGACTCCAGCAGCAACCCCCAGGAACTGGTAACTCAAAGAGAACTTGATTAATTATCACAGAAATAAAGATTTAATAAATAAAAGTATGTTTTATGAAACCAAAATGTGTCCAGTTATTTAATAAATGAATTGGGTGCATGTGCAAAGAGAAACAAACAAGGCAAATTAGGAATTAAGAGAGGTTACCACCATGTTACCGAGTTTTAGTGTGTGTGGTGGTTGGTGCGGCCATCACAAGTGCTCTGAAAGTTGACACAAATAATGTACAATACAAAGGACCGGGCTCATGTTTCACTCACATCTCTGATCTGTTAAGAGCATCAAGAAATAACCCCGACAACATACTGCAAAAAATACTGTGGAAAAAGAGAGAAGAGTTTAAATGTGCAACTTGCTTCCCCCTCTCTTTCTTATTAAGAGAGTCAAGGAAATGGGGAATAACCCTCAACAGTCAAAACGACCTGTCAACAGTCTGACTAATGGGCTGTCCACAAGCATCAAAACAGTTTGCAGGGAAATAGGAGAGAGCACCCAAATGCAGAAAGACTGGAAGGCGGGGATGATGAAGAAGGGAATTTACTTTATATACATCAAAGATTGTCCAAAAAAAAAGGAGCCACGCAGACGCAGAGTGGGGAAAAAAAAGGCAGGGTGCTCAAAACACAAACTAGAAAACAAATCTGAAGAATTTACAGTTTACAGCTGATACTTGGCAACAGCAGAGTCAGAACAAGGTAACAGCATGCAGAAGAAGAGAGAAGCTGAGACACTGACACAAGGCACGAAGCAAAGTAAAAGAACCTGACAGACTAAGACAGAGTGAGGTGAACACATAAGGGCAGAGAGAGGCTGACTGGGAAGAGATGAAACTAGTTGAGGGCAAGACTGGTAACCACACAGGTGACAGCAAGTGAATTTACCAAGACATGAAGGGGCTGTTTTCCAGATAACAGCGCATACGGCACAGAGAACATTTGATATAGATAAAGTTTTTAACTGAATTTGACCAAAGGATAATCAGCAAACTACTATGTGCCAAGTCACTGAAAAATAAATGTGGATTATTGCTGCAGCGACTGGACGGGTGGAGAAGAGACTGACCACCAGAAAATCCCAGAGACAAAAACTGTAGATCCACAGAGATCACAGGAAAGTAAGATTAGTAAAACGAGCACCAGTGAAGCAGAAGGGGGCATGTTGGTGCAGCATCTTTAGGCTTTGATTGGTGCATTACAAGAAAGATCTGCTCAAAGCTCTGTCTCCTGTTGCTCTGAGCCGAGAGAGCTAGTAATCATCAAGTGTTACAACATCTAAAAGCACAATAAGAAGAAGTGCGTAAATGCCATATGCAGAACAAAGCAACTGTGAAATAATGACGATGTTTCAGGAAAACAAGGTGATCAAAAAATCTGAAATCAAATCCAAAAATATCCAAAGGCCAGCCACAATGACAATATTGTGCACAAACCTTAATCATACCTGTAAACTGGTTATCATTACCAGTACATTTCGTTCGCAACAAGAATAAATTTCACCTCTGACTATTTGTGGGTGCACAGCGACTCCTTAGTTATAATGTTACAGAATAAGTGTCGCCACAGTGCAGCCACAAGGAGAAGTGCATGTCATCGGTCAATGGCTCACATAAGCTGGCCTTATATGCACAAGAAGATTTTCAGACACATTTCAGCCCTTCTTTTACAGATCGTACATATTCAAGTCCAATTTATGTTTATACGAGTGATTTTAAGTAAATGTGCTCGGAAATAGGAAATTAAACATTAACACAATGTTTCAAAGTTTAAACTCACATTTGTCAAATTTTCTGTCATCTCCATACGTAAGGGATCAAGCATGGAACGGCCTAATTATGGGGCTGTCTCCCTAACCACCAGGCTAATCTGAGGGCTAATGCATTAAACATGGCCAGCAGGTCTAGAAATTAATACAGCAAAGCCACTGGAAGAAAGTTTGAGCCCTCATTTTGTAGAAATGTTTTGACTTCATGTGTCTGTAAATGTCTCAGTGTGTGCGTGTGAGCATGTCTGGGCCAGAAAAGGTTATATTTACCATTTGTCTGGGTTACAAGAGAGGCAGAGGGCAACAGGGGACAATAGCCGGGACCACTAGAATTCTGATGATGACTGTGGGCACTCAAACACTGACACACACAAAAATAAGGTGTATATTGGAGATTTAATCAAATGTCAGAGCTGCTGCCAGTATGCTCTGAATACAGAGTATCGGGAAGAGGCTCTGGAAGAATGGGAATGATTAGGAATGAATGGAAGATGAGGTCGGATCAATCAGAATGAATATGTGATGGATGAGAATCAATGGGGATGAATGAAGATGCATGAGGACATGTCCCTATTTTAAATGTCAGAACAGTTGGCTGCTTGCGGGAGAACCAGTGTATGAATCATCATCAGTTTCATTAAATTAAATCTTTAAAGACGTATTACGTCATCTACCATTCTTGTGATGTCTCATTGGATGTATTGTATTTGTGGCCCAACTTTAGATAAACAGACATGTCCATTACCTGAGGAGATAATGACTCATCCATTGCTATTGATCAACCACCCAATCACCAACCTCAGATTTATAGTCTGTAATGTTGGACTGTTTGTACTTTAAAGTCAAATTAATCAATGTCTTATTAATTAACAATGGATCAACTGACTACAAGTTAATCTAAGTGTGTTTTTGCAGCGATGAATTAGTAGAAAATAACCACCAAATGATGCTGTTCTCCTCTCTTCTATGTAGCGTTTTTAGTAAAAAGAAATTAAAACTCAACAAATGAATTTAAATGCAAAACCTCATCGAGAATAATCATTAAACTACATAGTGCTACTGAGCTTTTTAGGCTCTTTTAGCTCAACCAATAAACATCCTAACATATCATAACACATAAGGGATGTGAGAATTTAAGTTTGTGATAGGGTCAGTCGGTCTGACCAACAGGGGGGATCTGGTCGCTTATTGGCCCCCCCTACGTACAGTGATGCAGCTCTTGTCATTCTGTGCTGCTGTCACTGTGTTTTAACATAATTTCTCAAAACTTACTTTTACCGAATAGCCTTTACTCTTTTTGTTGCTTTACTTATGGTTCAGTTTTTCCCTTTCCTTTGCCATTTCTTTTCAATGATGTTGTATTATTCATCTACTGTCTTTGATTTTTAAAGGACACTATTAACTTCCTTCTTGTCTTTGATGTTTTGCATTGTTTTTTGTATTCATCCTCTCTGTAAAGCACTATGTAGTTGCTGTTTTTAAAAGTGCTATATAAAGAAAGTTATGATTATTATTAAAAGTTATTATGTAAATGCAGACCTAATTGCGTTGAAGTTATTTAGCTTGCGGTAGAGGAGGTTCAAGTTTATAAGCAATGACTGAACTGGTCTGGGGAAGAAAGTTCTAGTGTGTGACTCAACAAAAACATTGGTTTGAAACTTCAAAAGGTTTGAGAAAGGAACAGGCAGAATCATAATGTGGGGATTAAGCTGGATGAGAAATATAATTTCACGCTACTCAGAGCCAAGAGGGTCACCAACAAACCATGTGATCCTGGTCAAAAGAACAAGTAAATACAAATGTCTCGAGTGGTTGATTTTTACATGCTCAGGTTATTTGGATCTGAATCTCTGCATCTAATCCTGCTCACTGGAATGTAGTAGCGAGCTGACTTCAGGAAACAGCTCTAATTGGTACGTTTAGTATGATTAATCAGTACCCAATCAGATTTGCATACGTAATGGCTCTGGGTCAACCAGTTGTTAATGTGTGTGCCTCCTAAAATATCCAGAGATGCAGAGAAACACGCGGAGTGTTAATGATCGTCGGTCTCATCTGGTCAGTTCAGAGAAACCCACTCCCGAGTCCTGGGATGATAAATGTGTCGGCCCAAATGTCAGCTGAAGGAGAAGACACTTTCGCAAAACTCACACTGACCAAAGGCATGAAATCAATCAAGTGTTTTTAGAGCGCTTACTGCAGCAATAGTCCACATCTAACACATAATTAGATGCATTTTTTTTTTAATACAAAGCTTTGTGTTCTATCTTGGTGTTATAATGAATTAAAATCAATATTTCTAATATTCCTACCATGTGTGCCCAGGATTATCTAAAAAAAAAGCATGTAGCAAAAAAAAATTCCTCACTCAGTATTTTACCAGCCTTGTTCTGGTCTACCTAAAAAAGGTTTTGTCATTATGAGAATGCGTCTGCTTTTCTCTTGATGTGAAAAACCTCACATGCTAACTCTTAACTCAATGCACCTTTATCCTGTTTACCATTGAATTTTATGGCAAATGTTGCTACCGAAAATTACTCTGTTTTATTCTTTACTCTATGAATGACCTAATCTTCTCTTATTAAGTATCAAGTAGTTTTCAAATATTGTGTGCTGTGCAACCTTCAGTACATAAGAGTGGAAGGGTATGTGGATATGGCCAAATTAAACGGGGCCATATCCATGCACAGGAAAACAAGCAGTCACACCTTCTGGCAACTTGGTGTCTCCTGGAGTTAACCTCAGATGCATGTCTTTAGATTGGGAGGAAGTCAGAGGTTCTGCACAAAACCCACACCGGCACAGGGAGAACATGTAAACTCACACCTGGTCAACTTGAAGCTGTGAACAATGAACCTTCTTGCTATGAGTTTAAAGACATTACCACCCAATGTGAAATAGAAAGGAGTTAAGAAAAGTGGCTGGATAGGCTCTGCATGTGTGAGGAATATGGACCAAATCCCTGCTTCGCCTCCTGACCTCCAGTGGATCCTGTACCTGGTGTTGTGCGTGCTGGTGGGCGGGGTTTCCCGATTTGCCAATCTACCACCAACTCTTATACACACCTGAGCCTCATTCATCAATCCAGACCCCCTTCCAACAAAACCCTGACAGATCATCGATCAACTGAGCTAGTGAACCTCTACTTATACCTGCTTGCCTTTTTGAGTTTCTGTTATCTTGCCTGTCCACCTGGACAAACCAAATTTCACGTGCACGTAGTATCATTTGCCAGCCCTACCATGACCACTGTGCTCAGCTAGCCTCTAAATCGTGGCTCTAAATCTGAACCTGTCAAAATGTCAAATGTACGTCAATCTTTCACAAGCACCAAATTTAGACTTTTTAGCCAATACAAATGATTTCAGGATAAACGTGCAAATGCTAAATAATTTTCATATTCTATTTACTCTATTATTATGCACATTTTCAAAAGATATGTTGTTTAAACGCTCTTAATACTGTCCATGTTTTTTCCCATCATCTCTGACTTCGAATGACACAAACTCCCCAAAATCGGAAAAAACTGCCTCACAACAAGGACACTAACATCTTCAGAAGACAGGGAGGAATGCACAGTTGGCCTATTTTTCTCCAAACAATGTTGGATTAGGAGACTCTTGTCACCCTTTTTAGTTATATTGTTTTACATTATTCCTGACTCCACACTCTTGGGTTAAACCATTAGAGTCCGACCACTACCCCAAACAATGAGTAAGGTCAGTGGGCCTCATTCACGACCTTCTTAAGGAGAAATTTCTTCTTAAAACCCATTTACGAAGTTTTTAACAATGTTTTCTTATCTGGAAATTGTTCTTTTGTAAGAACCGAATCTACCCACAATGAAGAGCACTCTTACAGACATTTAATAAAAGAGACAGGTCTCAGTGCATATTGAAGAACTAACAAACAGAATATTTGGTCTATACTGCGAAACACAATACTTTTTAAACACATGAACGTGTTGAAGAGGAGAACATTTAGTCACAAAAACAGTCACTGTTGTTTACATATTACATGTGTCACACGTACCATAGTTATAAATCTACAGCTTTTAGTTAAAATGTTCGGTCCAAGTGTAGCCTGTTAATTCAAATTCTCTTTTGACACAAGAGATGGCTCAGGAGTTGCAATCAGACCACACAGTGCTCACTGCACCCAGGTCCGTTGATGCAGTGCTCACCCGCTAATAACTCCTTACTTTTATTTAACCCCCCCCCCCCCCCTCTCTCCTCTGTTTGACCATATTTATTTGACTTCAAATCTGTGATCAAACTCTTTTCTGAACTTCAATTATGTGACTTTCCCCCGGTATAGCTTAATTTAGAAAAACTTGCCCATGCTTTCAACTTACGAGGACTAGGCATTCGTCAATATAAGAACACAATAAGGACAATTCCACAGTTTTCTTAGGATACACATTTAGAGCAAATTTATAAAAAACAAATTGGTGAATGAGGCCCAATGTGTGTAAGGTCATGGGCTCTTCCAGTGTAAAAACAGCTGCCTTTTGACTCAGGCCCTTGTGATATTGTAGCCAGAGATGCTGCACAGAAGTACTTGGCAGATAGATTTACTGTTGTCCATCGACATATAGTTCCTGTAGAGTCCGTTTTAAACATCTCTTTTGTGTAGTTTCAATGAATGACCTACAGAGTAGGGCTGCTTGATTATGGAAAAAATCATAGTCACGATTATTTTGGACAATATGGAAATCACGATTATTCAAATTATTGTTTTTGAGTTAGAAAACATGATGCATTTATTCAGTATTTCTCTCCAAAAAAAAAACTTTGTAACTGAGAACTTTGAAATTCAACCTTAAAAACATTTAACCAGCTATTCTGCAGCTTTTATAAAACATTTAATGAATACAATAAATACACTTAAAAAATCAAATATGACCTAGAAAAATGTAGATGTATCCCAATTAAACTCATGTTTTAGTGCACTGCAACAACCTTCTGAATCTGACGTTTTTGTAGACGACACTCAACAACACACTGAACTTCCGAATAATTTTAGGTGAATATGGCAAATGCTGGTAGGGTTACTTAAAGTTTTTTTGCCAGAAATACCAGCCTGTTAACGTGATCAGGTTTCAGAAATGAGTGCAAGCAGGAAACAATATTTCCACTAGTGCTAAAGACTCGCCCTGAAGAGGAACTTGGGTCCAGGGCAGAGGCCATGTCAGGTAGCTCTTGTGTTGCTCTGTCACTGCATTTCTCATTGAGATACTCCAGTAGATTAAGATGCATTTATTAGTCCAAAACACATGCACAGACATGCAAAGGCACACTCATGCAGGTAGGGAAATTTTACTTCTGATTTTGACCCATCTGGTGCAGGACACACAGAGCAGTGAGCGACCATGTACAGCGCTCAGGGAGCAGATGTTGGGGGAGTAAGGTGCCTTGCTCAGGGGCACTAGACAGGGTAGGGAGACTCTTGGATTTTTGGACAGATCAATCCAGGTTCGTCTTTTGTTGTCTCTCCGTGGAGTCGAACCAGAGACCTTCTCTGCCCATAGTCCAAGTTTCTGCCACTAGACCACCGCCTCTCCTATCTCCTCCAGTATGTTGTGTTTGATGGTTTTGGCAAGTTGTGTGTCATCCTCCTGGTCTTCCAAGATTGAACTTTTGAAGAGGTGAAGTGTTGGCCTCACAAAAGACCAAAAGCGCATCCGTGAATTCAACCAGAGGTCTTAATGACTTGTTGACAGCCTCTAGTACATCAACGTCCTGCCAGGAGAGGGTGACATGTTTGAGGTTCCAGTCATAAGAAAGGACCTGGGCAACGGCCTTCTGCTGCTCAAGGACCCCTTCGATCATGGCCTGCCTAGATCTCCATCTGCTTGGAATCTGTCTTCAGGGAATGTTCAGGCAGATTCAACTGCTTCGGCAACACTTCAAGTTCCCTCTTTTTTGTCCAGCTATAGGAAAAACTGCTGACCAACTTCTTGCAGACCCCATTGCACGGCTGATCCTGGGATCCTTCATTGCATTTGCTCAGATAACAAAAAATTTAATAAAAACACAGCACTGTGACGCTCTGTCCAGGGGTCACGCCAGGATACACTCTGAAAAGTCAGCCTGTTAAGTCTTGCACATAGATTTGTTTTATTAAAATTAAGTTATTATTAAAATTCAAATAATTTCTGGCTCCTCCATATCCTGTTTCATAACCGACGCTTATTAAGGATGATGTCACTTCTTTAAGTGTTAGTCTCTTATTAAGATTATCAATTTAATCCATTATCAATGAATATATTCCACTTTCTCTATTGCCCCTTTCCTGTCAAACTGTGATAGAAGAGTCTGTGAACCTTGTCTAACTCAGACACACATGCGTACAGCGTTCTGTAAATCCTAATGCAGATTGTATCTTGACAGAGTTCAATTTCCCATCTGAAATTAAAACCCCTTGCAGGCCTTAATGGGGCTAGAATTGATAGGAAAAATGGAAGAAGAAGCTGGTGAGGTGTATACATTTCCTCACTGATGTCTTATTTTGCTGTAATATGAACTCAAATTAAGGTTTTTGAAAAAAACTGAGCCGTACAAGACAGAGGGAGGGAGAGGTGGAGGAGCCAAAGTCTTATTAGTGTTCTGTTGAGATTACAGGCAGACGAGCTGCGAGTCTGGCTGAGGCAGTAGTCAAATGAGCAATGACAGACGATGGAGCAGGACAGAACAAATCAGCCTCGGAGGGATTATTCAAAGGTGTCAAAACTTTGAAAGACACAAGTGTAAAGACAGACACTCTGCTAATGTTTCTTCTCGGCACGACAGCTGCTTTAAAGTAACCACAGCATTGCAATACCTACACACCAGTTCAAAAACTAATTATTGTTTATCTAAATGCTGAGGTGATGTCAGAAGAGTTTCATTCTGCTCTGTTGTAATCTGTGATGTTCAGGGTGAACGGTTATAATTTGAATTGGACTGCAAAAGATTATTAACGTGTTAATGATGGAGTGTCCGATCCGAGCACATCCCAGGGACACTTTTTCATTTAATGAGGTGTCTCCCATTCAGTCCTAAAATTTTCATTAACTTTATTAAAACAAGGGGAGAATGAGCCTGTCAGTGACGTGAGAAACTCTGTTTCCAATACAAATTAACCAGTTTAAATAATTTGCGTGATTAAGGCGTCACTTTATTTGCCCATTACTCATGTGATCTGCCATATTCTGTCTCGAAATCTTGTCACCAGCAATTCCTAGAATGTTTGAATGAGATGAGAAAAAATATGGATAAAGATATCGAATGGACAAAAATGTAACAAAGTAAGATTCGCTCTAGGCTATTCTCAAGCTCCCTCTACAGGTGGGATGCATAAGTCACAGCTGTAAACGCATGCGTTTGTTGACAAGCTAACAAAGTAGAAACAGGCAACCTCAGGAGCCTGTTCGTCACAGCGTTTGTAACGTTATGTTTTGAAAATGCGTTACAAATTTATGCTCAAACCGTTTTTGGTGGTCTGGCAGTAAACGTCTGCACATTCACTACACTCAACACTGAGTAGAACACTAGCATACTTCACAAGACACAGCAAACAAGAAAAAATTTGAATTACTCCTTAAACAGCATCTGTCCTGCAGATGGCCTCATTTGGTTCACGCAAATGAGTGGAATATTATGAGGAGCCGTGAGGGACATTATTCAGAATACCCTCTCACACACACTACTGAAATGCTCTCACACACACTACTGAAAAACTATACGCTCACACACACAACTGAAATGCTCTCACAAACACTACTGAAAAACTCTACGCTCTCACACACACAACTGAAAAGTTCTCACACACACATATGAAATGCTCTCACACACACAACTGAAAAGCTCTCACACACACATATGAAATGCTCTCACACACACTACTGAAAAACGATACACTCACACACACAACTGAAATGCTCTCACACACACAACTGAAAAGCTCTCACACACACATATGAAATGCTCTCACACACACTACTGAAAAACGATACACTCACACATATGAAATGCTCTCACACACACAACTGAAAAGCTCTCACACACACATATGAAATGCTCTCACACACACTACTGAAATGCTCTCATACACACATATGAACATTTCAGTTGAAACGGAAGGTGTTTCAGTTGAAACGGAAGGTGTTTCAGTTGAAACGGAAGGTGTTTCAGTTGAAAAGGAAGGTGATCAAGGATGGCAGATCAACCATGTGCTCAACAGCCCTCAGGCAATTTAGCAGAAGCAACGGCGTTGTTAAACAATATATTGGCCTCAGCGGACACAATCCGAACACTCTCTAACGCCTCAACTGTTCAGCAGCAGCCGGTCGTCGCAGCAGCTCCAGGTGTGGATACACTGGACAGCCACCTAGCAGCTCTCTTTCCGTCCCGGCAGCGCAGCGGCGTGCCATTGTCTGCTGCAGGCCCAGTCAGGAGAAACTGTGCACCTGCACCCCGTTATCAAGCGCAGGAGCACTTCGGTACATGGACAGCACAAGGCATGAGGAGAAAAAGGTAATTATTAGTGCTGTCAGTTAAACGCGTTATTAACGGCATTAACGCAAACCCATTTTAACGACGTCAATTGCTGGCAACTCTCCCGCTTTCGCCGTGTGTCACACACTTTTATGCATGTTGGTGGATGACTAAGTCACAATAATTTTTTAAAACAACATCGTATCAGGCCGTCATGAAGTACCAGGAGCGGGCGAGTGTGTCTCTGTGTGTGTGTGTGTGTGTGTGCGTGCGTGCGTGTGCTCCCAGATAGTGCGCCGCTCCGTGGGCTCTGCCCCGCGCTCTCGCTCAGGGAGACACAGTGCAAGAGCTCGTTCAGTGACCGGCTGCTTCTTAACTATGGAAACAGTGAAAACAGAGTTTATCTGGTCTCAGCTTGATCAGAACAGAAGCCGCGGTTGGTTTCTATCGAGCTTCAGTATCTGTGTTCGCCTCCAGTCTGACCTGCTCTCACTGTTTTAATATTTCGCCCAACTAAAATATATATTTTTAAGCTATTAGGCTGCAGCTATATGTTTTTATTCATTTAAAAATAGTGTACTTCTTATTTCATACATTTTCCACAAATATGGGGAGGACTCAAATAGCCCTAAGAAGTTCTTCTATTTAATTTTTTTCAAAGAAGGCTGACACCTGCCTGTGTGTTTTGTTTGTTTTTTATTTTGTTGCTTGTCTGTTTGAGTAGCTGGATGAAAGCAAAGAAGTAGTAGGCTTACCTTTTATTGGTAACCTACCTGTTACGGTTGTTTCACAGCAAACTTGAAAAAAAAAAATATTAAGCCATGGTTTAACTTCACTATAGGCTTAGTCCTTGTT
Organism: Platichthys flesus; assembly: GCF_949316205.1. Taxonomy (NCBI): domain Eukaryota; kingdom Metazoa; phylum Chordata; class Actinopteri; order Pleuronectiformes; family Pleuronectidae; genus Platichthys; species Platichthys flesus. Next base: position 22,154,845 of record NC_084952.1, read on the forward strand.
TACCTGAAATGTGCACTTTATAATTTTATTTTGTACCACCCTGTTTGGCAATGTTGTTTTTCAATAAAATAAAACATTTGCATAAAGCAAGTCAATCCACTTTTCCATGTTGATAGCATTAAAACGGAAAAAAAAAATTATGAAGACAAAATAAATGAAGGGGCATTTAGAATAGATACAAATTTGGGAGGGTTGGTTCACAGCCAGAGGAGGGTCGATAAGGGGTGACGGTTAGTATTTTGCAAGTTTTAACATAAGTAAGTTTTTATGTTGTTCTACGACTTTGGTCTCTGTATTATATTTATCTATGGTAGCATGACTTAACGTGCAGTGGCTGTTTTCATGTAATCTTAAGAGTTAATTTCTTATTTCAGATCTAGGTCGCAGCAGCATGACCACTTCAACAAGGATGTAATATTACTTCCCAATCCATCATGGGGAATAGTGTGCAAACAAGGTCCAAAATTACGTTTAAACAAACATGGGCACATCCTCAGTGCCTTTGAGTTCCAGAAGGCCTGGGACCACCACACTGTTGTGGAACGTATCAGAGATGGTTTTGGTGAGCACATTCCAGAGGATGTCAGGTAAAGACTTTTTTTTTTCTTACTTAGTAATTAATGTTATAATAATCTTTATTTATAGAACACTTTAAAGAACAAACACAGGTTTACAAAGTGCAATCATGATTATTACAAACATAATACAATAGCATTTGTTATAAAATGTACATGACTTGGTCAGATACCTCGTAGGAGCAAGAAAACAAGGAGACACACACTTACACACACTAGCACCATTGTACAACAAACTACATAGCCTAAAAGCATTTTGTTGTTGTAATATCCCCATCTCCTTTGTAGCCTCCAGTTTCTAATGGGTTGTGGCAATAGGCTGGTGTCCCCTAAACTCCAGGAGGGCCAGGAGCTGAATGGAATGCTAATCCATAAGATTTTTAGAACCAAAGGCCTATATGTGAGACCATCAAGGACCCTTTTAGTAAGTTTGCTTTCATTCTTTTATTTCTTTTTAATACATTTCACTAAATAGAATTGTATCTTTCGAAAATGAAACGTAAACTGTTTATTACTAGTAGCAGTATACAATATATATATATTCAATTAAAGCAAAGGTTTGAGAGCAATCAAACCAGAGAAAAGCGCAAACAAATGTTTCTTGTTTTAATCGGTCAAACAATAACTTGTTTCCAATATGGTTATTTAATTTCAAAGTTGTAATTTTTGCTTTTGATATATGTTTTTGGTCTTCTTTCTTTTTCTTTTTAAGACTGACTCAGATGAAGAAAACGAATGTTCCCACATAACTGATGATGACTGTTTGGAAGTTGAGGGTCCACAAATCCAAACTGACAGACCTAGCACCATCAGGGTTGCTACAAGTGCAATGAGAAGTGAGGATGACCCCTGTTCTAGCAGTCAGGATGGAGATGGCAACCCTGTCACTAGCAGTGGTGATCAACAAGGCAATGACAACATACACGCCACCAGGAGTGTTGTTAAAAGGCGTACAGCAATGCAAGGAAGTGGCACTAGTGGTCACGATGGAGGCTCCCTTGCAAGTAGTGATGGCAACCCTGGCACAAGCGGTCCTGATGAAGACTACTCTTCATATTTAACACTTACGGCTGCTCTTCCTGATGACTCTTCAGATGATGAGGAATTAAACCAGTATGGAGAGTCAAATGTGAGTAGCACAAACACAGAATGTGTCAACTATTGAGGATGATGTGATCAGATAGTTGATGCGAACTATTCATCTTAAGATTATTTTGTCATATCTGATCATTTGTTTTTGATGTTGTCTTTATAGTGCAGTAAAGGTCCCGGTTCAAGAGATACTGCTGGAACACTCTAGCAAAATTAGCACAAAACAACAGTGCAAATTTAATATAAATCGCTCTGCTGTCTGGGAGGGAGCCGTGCGAGGATTCCAAAGGGTGTCCTATAACCCCAACTTCATGATCTGTGTAAAATTCTCAGATGACATGGGGAGAAATGAGGAAGGGATTGATTTAGGAGGGCCAATGGGGATTTTTTTTACATACAACTTTAAGCTTTTGAACTGATTTACAATGTATTTAATGGCACATTGAAATCCATGATTTGATGTGGTAGTGGGTCTTTATGTAATTATCAATATTACATTTCCTTTTATCCCGTTGTTTTGAAGCTCTAAGAGAGGACCGGTACTACACAGTTGGCAGAGCCATTGCTGTAAGCTTGGTACATGGCGGTCCGCCACCAAACTTCCTCTCACCAACAGTATTTTCTCTTCTGGTTGATGGTTCAGCAAAACCAGTGCTAGAAGACATAGCTGACATGGAACTTTTGGAAAAAGTCAAAAAGGTCAGTTGGTAGTCTAAGTTTTATCTTGCATTAGAATTAAGATACATTACAATATTATCTTGCCGTTTTCCATTTTGAGAGGGAGTACCAATCCAGCCCAGTCTGCTGATTGCTGAATGCTCACTTCCTATAGTTTGTCGGCAAAGTTTATTTTCCTTATTGTTTATCACATTGTAACTATGTGGAAGAAAACTAGTTAGGGCACCCTTGGACACCCTTGGTAATTATGCAGACGTCCAGTGTCTGGCTTCTTACTAATAAGTAGCCTCTATAACCAATCATCCTGATGCTCCTTGTGATGCTAGGTAGCTGAAAGTACAACCCTTGAGGACCTTGAGATGACAAAGGCACCTCTACTTGACTACTTGGCCAATGCAGGATGTCTGAGGCCTATGCGATCCATACAAGACAAGGATTTGCTGGTACATGACATTGTCATGTTCCAGGTCATCCACAGGGTTCAAGGTCCATTTCAAAAGGTATTCAGAGTTGTTGGTTGTTTGCAGTCAGATAAATCAGATAGCAATCAGAATTTTACCCATAGACCAACAAAATCTATTATTTTTATATAAAACTAAGTAAATTGACAATGCACAAGTGAATTAGGAACCCTAATTAAATTCTGCAAAATTCCATGTTATTTGTACAGATTCTGTGAAGGACTGAAAACTCTTGGGGTTCTGGAGAAAATCCGAAGGCATCCAGAAAGCTTTCGCCCCCTGTTCTGCTATGAGCCAAGCACACTGACTGCTGACCAGGTGGATGATGTTTTCAGCATTTGGCTGTCTCCAGAAGGGAGCAACAACGGAGTTGCTGAGGAGAGAGTTGTTACCTTCTGGAGAGACTATCTCCAGGATGCAGAGGGTAATTGACAGTGTAGTGTTTTTGGGGTATTTTTTTAGGTGTTTTTTTTTACAAAACATACTTGTATAACAACAACATTATAGTTTAAACTTACTTACTTCCTTGGTTGTAATGTCATCAAGTAGCACCTTGAGATTGTTAAAAGATGAAAGGTGTTTTATAAATATATTGCTGAAGGAGTTATTCAGTTTTTTCAAGTACTATATTCTTATTTGACAATTTATTTAGTATCAACTGATATGAGTTGCTGTTTCATATACATGTTATTTGACCAACTACCACTTACAATGTTTTTCTGTTTTTATAGAGGAGGAAGGGCCATCCAAATTACAAAAAATATTGTCCTTTGCAACTGGAGCATCGGTGCTACCACCGATTGGCTTTTCTCCAACTCCCTCTGTCCAGTTCATTCAGAAGGAAGATGACGACTTCTCCTGTACACCAATGTTCCCTCTGGCCAACACATGTATCAACTGCATCAAGTTGCCACTACATGTGTCATATCAAGAGTTTAAGGAGAAGTTCGACTTCGCATTAGGGAACTCATATGGGTTTGGCAGGGCATAAACGTATGCTCTGTCTATGAAAAAGGAAAAAAAATACAACTGTTCTTCCCCTCACATTGATATTGCCTTTTGCAGTTACGTTTTCAATTGTTAAAGTACATTGAGTCATCTCCCCCTCTGTCTCTTATCCTTCCGTCTATTATGTGTCTGTCTGTTTCTCCCTCTGCCTGTCTCAGTCTCCGCTTGTCTCTCAGTCTGTCTTTTTGAAAAAAAAACGCGTTGAACAAATGTTTATGTTCATTTGTTTTAATAACAATGTTAAAACTTTAACATCACTGTCTTGTAATTCACTGAGAAAACTGCACAAGTGAAGTAAACAAAACAATGTTTTAACAAAACCTACATAACTCCCATGTTTGTCATAGAAGAAAATGCAGAAGAGAAGAAAACACATCTATTCCATGGTTCCCATCATTTTCAAGTGGATTCACTTGTTGAATACTGTTCATTGTGGTCTCATTAATGGTAACATCAATGTCAGGAATTCTAACATTATTATTGGTTTGAAGTTCAGGTAATGGCCCTTCTTCATCAATGCCATAGTAGTTATCGTCATAAAAAATGTCATTTATAATGGGATGGATTCCTACATTGTTTATGACCCCTGTATGCCACAGCTGAAGAGGAGTCGCCCCCCCTTGTGTGGACAGGCCATGGTTGTTCCACTGGTTGATAAATTCTGTTACTGCCTTTTCAATTCTTGGTAAATAAACATAATGCAGACAAAATAGATGTAGTTCGTTCAATGATTCCAGTATACCCTGTTCCTCCATGAAGATAAAAATATTAATAAAGTGTCTAGATACAACTCTATTCAATTCTGCCCAGAGTCTCTCAATCCTCTGGTTGTGTACTAAAACACCTGTATTAACACTACGACTGTTCAGTCCTCTTCTTTCCAACATAAAATGGGCAACACGTATATTTTCCATACCATGATCACATCTGACCCGTAAGGGCAAACCAAAGTTCTCTACTCCTCCCAAAAATAATGACAAGACACTTGAGGCTCTGTTGTTAGATAAGCACCGTAAGTATATAATGGTCCGACTGAAGCCATCAACACAGCCATGAAAGACCATCCGCCATCTCATCAGCTTATGGTTGCCGTCAAAATGCCTGTTGGGAGATATAAAGTACATTAAATAAAAAAATATATAGGTAAAGCTTGCAAAGTATATCAAAGTGTTGATTACCTTTATTGATAATACAAAACAGTTACAAGTCAACTTACCATAATTGGTTGGGGGCCTGAACACTATAGACCCTTCGGCGTATGGCATGACGGCGTCTAAATGACCGCCCGATGGGATCAACTTGATCGAGGCTCTGTCTGACCCGCCAACGCTGAACCCTTAAGGCTTCCAAGAACGTATGCTTCACCTGCATTTGGAGTGTTCTGTAGTATATTAGTCACAACGCTGTCCAGGTCTTGATTTGACAATATTGCATATCTTAATGGCTCAACTCCCAGAATTTGTCTATGTCTGTATAGGGTTCTTCGACTGATTCCAAAGCACGATGCAATTCTCTGCCATGTCATACCAATGGATACACAGTGAGCAATCTGTTCGGCGGCTATGCTGTATCGGGGCCGACCTGGAGGCCAGTCAAGATTGTTGGGGGTATCAAATTGTTGGTCACATCACTGGATTCCTGTCTTGCCTCATGTTCATAAAGCAAGTTGCGAAAGTATCTATACAATGATCCTAGTAGATTACTCACATCACTATCATCATGATTATATCTGGACACAGCAAGAAATGCAGATAGAGTTCGTGTATGATCATCAAGCTCTCTATAAAGCCTCTCCTGACCGAAATTCTTGGACTCCTCACTTTGCAATGAGTCAATGCATTGCAGAGCACTAGTTAAAAAACTTACAATATCCTCTTCATTGCTTCTCACCTCAAAAAATAAAGTTTGGACATGAAAAACAAAGAGGATCAGGTGAAAATGCATTGTGGTTGAAGTACTACTTCAAATCCAGTAAAACCACATGCACTTCCTGGTGTGGACTTCCTGTTTCCTTCAGTTGAAAGGAAGGCCTTCCTTTTTAATTGCAATGCTCGTATTCACCACTGAACCGTTATATTCCACAATACTATGAAAGAGCATTTCAGTTGTGTATATGAGCACATTTCACTAGTCTGTGTGAGAGCATTTCAGTAGTGTGTATGAGAGCTTTTCACTAGTCTGTGTGAGAGCATTTCAGTAGTGTGTGTGAGAGCATTTCAGTAGTGTGTGTGAGAGCATTTCAGTAGTGTGTGTGAGAGCATTTCAGTAGTGTGTGCGAGAGCATTTCAGTAGTGTTTGCGAGAGCATTTCAGTAGTGTGTGCGAGAGCATTTCAGTAGTGTGTGTGAGAGCTTTTCAATAGTGTGTGCGAGAGCATTTCAGTAGTGTGTGTGAGAGCGTATAGTTTTTCAGTAGTGTGTGTGAGAGCATTTCAGTAGTGTGTGCGTCAGTAGTGTGTGTGAGAGCATTTCAGTAGTGTGTGCAAGAGCATTTCAGTAGTGTGTGCGAGAGCATTTCAGTAGTGTGTGCGAGAGCATTTCAGTAGTGTGTGAGAGCATTTCAGTAGTGTGTGCGAGAGCATTTCAGTAGTGTGTGTGAGAGCGTATAGTTTTTCAGTAGTGTCTGTGAGAGCATTTCAGTAGTGTGTGTGAGCGCGTATAGTTTTTCAGTAGTGTGTGTGAGAGCATTTCAGTAGTGTGTGTGAGAGTGTATAGTTTTTCAGTAGTGTGTGTGAGAGCATTTCAGTAGTGTGTGTGAGTGCGTATAGTTTTTCAGTAGTGTATGTGAGAGCATTTCAGTTGTGTGTGTGAGCGTATAGTTTTTCAGTACTGTGTGTGAGAGCATATCATATGTGTTTGTGAGAGCTTTTCAGTAGTGTGTGTGAGAGGGTATTCTGAATAATGTCCCTCACGGCCCCTCATAGAATATGCTCTGCTATTCACTCGTTGTCTGGTTGCATGTTCCAGCATACACCAGAGTTACATAGTGCAGTTCCAGGTCTCCAGGGAGTGCTGTGGCATTTTCTCTTTGATAAGTATGAGTACTATCCAAATGATTGCTTTGAAGGTGTTATTTGAAGTTATAGAATTTACCTTGTGTTGCTATAATGGCTCAGTGTGTAAGATTTAGGTGTAAGGGATCTAATGATAATAATTGAATATAAAATAATCCTATTGAGTTTCATCTAAATTCTACTAATTTTTCTTTAACCGAGAATGGGCCTTTTATATTCAAATACTTAAAATTTACAACTAAACTAGACATCTTTTGAGTTTTGATGACAACCGAAGACTACCACAGTTCTTTTTCATGTTTGGAAGTGGAGGGGGAGGTGAGGGGTATTCAGCTGCAACATGCGACTTCACCACTAGATGTCACTGCATTCTACACACTGAACCTTTAAAAACATCAAAAGAAGAATAGACAGTTACAGAGAGTTCAGGAAATAATTGATATGCCTTGAATTTGGTTGAACCAGTTAACAGTAATAAGCAATTACGAGCATGGTACAGGCTGACGTAAACTTCAGCTCTTGATCTGTATCTTTTTTTTTACGTGAGTTTTTACAACATCATGTCAGAAGTGTGAACATTTTGTTGTTGTTTGCGTTGATGATAAAGTCTTGCTGCCCGTGTATTCACGGGGACGCCCATAAACGAGAGGTTCACTCAATGAAACCATGTACGTGTAGGTTCAGGTTTTCTCTGCTGCAACGCGACCATGCATATTCGGCAAAAAACAACACACACCAGGATAGTTTAGGTAGCATTCTCCTTTTCTGTTTTTATAATGAAGCTACAAAAATCATATCTCACATTATATACTGATTTTGTGTGGTCACGCAGGAGTATTCCCATTAATAAATTACCCATTTGAGTGCAGCGCAGCCTGTGCCCTGTGGGGTTTCAATATAAGGATCTCTGTTTCACAAGACAACAGTCTTTAGGAAGAGTGGGTGGAGGTTGAGAAGACAGTCCCCCTCAGGGTTTGCTATAGGGAGGTTTAAAAATGCAATGGGGAAGAAACATCATTTGGTGAGTGAGGAAATCTTGTATCTTCAGAAAAAGCTGAGCTTTTTTCACATATGCAGGTTCAATATTTTAAACATCCCTCCTGTCTGATGTGTAATGTAATGCAAATAACCTCTGCTGGTCTGTTTAGACAACATAACTTGCTAATGATGACACAGGCAAACCTAATTATGTAGGCTATTAATTCACGCTAATCAAGTCAATCATTCATCACATTTAAAACATCAAACACACACGTACACAAAACACATGTAGGTATTTACTTATTATTTATTATTATTTTTATCTTCTTAGTGTCAATCCTGTCCATTTTTTCATAGATTGTATTCTCTGACCTTTTGTTAGAATTTTTTAAAGTCCACTTCTGCTTCGAGTAGATCACATGACTGGTTTTGTTTTTAAGTTCATAAAACTTTATTAAACAGGAGCTTATTACTCGTCATCCCAAAGGAAATCTCCATCAAAGGAACTGGAAAAAAACAAAAAAAACGGCAGAATTTATGATTTTCTGTTAAGAAACGAAAAACAGTTTTACCTCTAAAAAATTGTTTTAATTAGCAAATTAATTTCAGATTATCCGAAGAAACCCTGACCCATCCTTGCTGAGCTTGGATTTGAACCAGAACGCTTCTCGCTTTGAGGCTGCAGTAACTTTATTATTTCATCTGTTATCACTATTCACCTGCTTCCGAGGTTTTGATGCATTGTCTGCTACTGGAAAACGGAAATGTTAAAGATTTTTTTTTTTTTTAGATGCGGTGAGCATACAGCCATCAACTCAAACACTGCCTTTGGCTTTTCAATATGCAGCACTCACATTTTCCCAGCAGTAAGCCAGAAATTAATGCTGCAATATTGTGTTTGTGTGTGTGTGTGCCTGTCGGCCTGATTGATTTTCTGCTTTACAATGCTGATCCCCACCTGAGTAATGATTTTCTTAATGGTCAAGCGACAGGTTTCCCACAAACTATTCTCAGTCGGCTCAAATACACTCAATGAATTAACAAGTCAGCAGCTAAATTACTATAAATCAGCTTTTTCCTATTGTGGGAGCTGCTCCTAATCTCAAAATACCTTACAAGCACAAATAAACAGACTGAATGAATAAAAATGAAAAATAAATGATGCGAAAAATATCATTTGAAGATGGACAAGAAAAAAATTCTGTCTCAATGAGCCCCCTAGCTTCCTTCAGTCAATCTCAGCCATTTACAAAAGGTGTGTAGATATATTGCAACCCTAACCCCGTACTTGAAAGTCCAACTGACTCACTTCACACCTTTTTGAACGAGGGTAATTTGGGTTAAATGAATGAAAATGGTGTCAGTCACTGTTGTCAAGCCAAAGAAGAAACACAAAACAATCTAAAGTCATGTGTTTCAAATGTTCTCAGATGCGGTGGACTAGTGGCAGAAAAATTGGACTATGGCCAGAAAATCAGAATGGATGGTATCTGGTTCGCCTTCATGGAGTGACAACAAAAATATACCTGGATGGACAACACCTGGATCTGTTCAAAAGTCCAAGAGGACTCCACCTACCCCACTGTCTAAGTGCCCCTGAGCAAGGCACCTTACTCCCCCAACACCTGCTCCCCGGGCGCCCTGCATGGCTGCCTGCTGCTCTGTGTGTCCTCCTATGTTCACCAGATGTTTCTAAAGCAGAGTACAAATTTCCCCCCATTTGGATGTTGTGTGTCTGTGCATGTGTGTGGGACCAATACATGTATCTTGTGTAATATTTTCACTTGATTATTTAGTTATTCCTTTATCGTGAGATTTTAATGAAGGACTTTTTAAGTGTCTTTGAACCTGCTTGACCCTAGGAGCACTCAAAGTTGACCAATTCATGCCTAACTCTAACCAGGCCTCAATTCACATCTTTCCCCTGACCGTTAACCAGGACCCCTGAACCTAACTTTCGATAGGGCTTCAGTCTTTGGTGTTTATAATGGAAATTAGCATGCACACGCACATGCACACACGCACACGCACACACCCTTCAACTTGAGCTTTCACCTGGAAGGTAGAAACTATAGCTTTTTTTTTTAAGGAATGCTGATGGACTTTAGATCTCAATATGTGCACCTGACTTTAGATGTTACACTCAATGGTGAGAAGACACTTTACTTACTGGCGGCCAGCATCACGATCACCAGCTCCGCAGCGCAGATAACCAGCAAGCAGCTTAGACGCTGGTGATTCCTTCTGTAACGTCATTAGTGTTGTGTCCTGCAGGTAATTCATAAAACCAAACAATCAACACATGAGGATCAAGGTGGAAACAAGTCAAACAAATAGTGTACGAAGATAACAAAGAAAGAAATTTACTAAAACATAAAATTGCCAAATGTGTAAGATGTCATATTAAGTCGAAATTGTCAAAACTGGGACACAAGGATACAAATACATGTTAAAAAAAGACTTGTGTCCTGAATAAACACTGGTTTGTAATCGATAAACTCATTGTGTTCTGTCATAAAATAAACTTTTAAAACTTATTTAGAGAATGACTTTCATATATAGTTTCATTTATATTCAGTTCTATGGACATTATAATTGCTGTGTTTCTGTGAGAATGATTACACAAATACAGTTCTTATAAAAAAACTCTGTTCAAACAGAACAGTAAAACAAAAACGAATGACTTCTCTCCAGTGACGAAGTGGGTTGAAGCCCAAATAGAGACATGGCTACATTATTGTGTAAAGAGCAGAATATAACTTCATTCAGAGTACAAGCTTGAGATGAGACATATTCGCTATTTCACAAACATGCAGAATGTGTTACCAACATGGGATCATTTTGTAACTGATACATGCAGGTTAAATGCAGAGGAATAACTCCTGACTGCACAGGAAAACCTCTAGAAGTGAACATTTAATAGTGTAACTGAATTTTCATTTTGTCAAAACCGTGGCAGCCGACAATGAGCCTGAGAGCTTTGGCACAGACAGAGTTCGGCGACAGACTCGTCTCTTTGTAACCAGCTCAGGGTGAAAGGTCCGCCCCCACCCACCGAACACACAAGCTTTCCACTGATCGTCTATATTAAGAGCCCAGCTCTTGCTCCCGACACTCAGGTTTTCCAAAGCAGCAAATGAAATGGGAAGTTAAAAGCCTACTTCTTTTCATAGTTAAGCGCTCCCGGGAGATCGCCTGCAGCTGTATTTCTTACACTTCTGTGAACGGATTTATCTACGACTGAAATCCATTCAACTCCGCTCAATACAGAACCTTTATTTGGAGATGGATGACATAGAAAAAGCTATTTTAAAATATGACAAATATATTGACCTGATGCTTTTTATTTACTTAGCTCTAATGAAGAGGGGTCTTGTTCTGAGTTTTGTTAATTTCTGACTCTAATGCCAGCAAAGTAACAGACATTGTGACAAATAAATTGAATATGAAATGCTCTGGTATTTAATTAACCAAATGATAATAGATCCAGCAGGAGACAACGTTTTAAGTGTCTTATCCAACTCTTCTTTTTCTTCCCTTACCTGACAGCGGCTGTCTCCTTTGCTTTGTGGATGTTTCGGGCCTTGATTAGCACACTGGTCCTTTTTAATTCAAAATGAGCTATAGTACGTATGCTGATCACAGGCACATGTTTAAGGGCGAGACTGATCACAGTGAAACAAAAAATTCAAGAATGTTCTCAGAAGAAGTAGAACTTTTACAGAAGAGGATGACCTCTGACCTGACACGATCAGAACATGGACTCTCTCTTTTTTTAATCTGCATTTGTTACTCTTCAACTTTAACAATCATAACCACTGTGATTGTTCTGACCCTACATTTTGAATAGCAAAGCTGAGTTTTACTTTGTGCTATTTGAGTTGATGATTGGAAACTTTTGTTAAAAAAAAGAAGCAATTAGCAAGCACTGCTTACAATTATGGCTGCAACTAATGATCCTTTTCATTACTAATTTTCTACGCTGATTAGTCTCTTGATCAAACAATTATTCCATCAAGTGTCACTTAGTTGTAAATGTTAAACATCCGAAGATATTCGGTTAAAAATAAAAGGCAGAGAAATTCTGAAAATCCTCACACTGAAGAGACTGGGATAAGGATCTTTGGAAATTTCTGTTGACAGATCAATGAATCGATTAATCAGTGCAGGTCTAAAAATATTCTGGTTCTTTCTTTCCAGTTGGCTAAGAGCTTGCCAATTGTGGGAGCTGTTGTTTTTCTTTTTTTTTTTACATATATTGTAAGGTGTTACCTTAATCTGTTAATTACCTCGACACTATGTTGTTTTGGTGCAATATAAATTGAATTGGATAATCTGATCTTCTTCTTCTCATGCTCATAGTTCTTAAATAGAATTTGTTGAAAAACTCTATGTTACGTCCCCCAAGCTGTCTAGTGAAGAGGGACGAACAATTAGAAAATGAAACCGGGCACTTACACAAGGAAGCCATAAGATTAAGGTTTAATGAGAAAATATGGATTTATTAAGTAATCTTTCAGTTAACTCTGCTTTCCACTACAAAAGGACCTGAGAACCGGGCAGTAAGAGCAGAACCAGGTGTGGGCAAAAACACCAACACTTCATCACCTGGCTGCAAATGTCGCTTAACTGCTCTCTTGTCAACTGCTTTCACGCTGACCTGGGAGGAAGCGAGTGAATCTTTTGCCAGTTTGGTGGCAAACTGTAGCCGCTCCCTACCCTGAGGGACAAAATTCAACACATTGGTTTTGGGAGGAGAACTGCACACCAGCTTCTCCTTTAACAATTTCAATGGGCCACGCACATTGTGACCATGTGCAACATCAGGGACTGGATAAACTCTACCACCTGCTATATCATTTTCCCATGATTAGGTCAATACCATTAATGGGAAACCATGAACCGACACCCACAGTGAAAAATATCTTTTTTATTTACACTTACACAGAAACGTCCAGCAAGTGCTACTCTTACTCTAAGAAATCCAAGTTGACGAAGCCTTTCTGTAGGGATACAAATACACTTTTTCCAGAAACTGTCATCCCAAAACCTTTCTAAGAACTGATGGCTGCGATAAAATCTAAAACTCCAGGTCTACATAACACAGCAAGGACAAGTACTGTCTAACATCAGTAAAGGTTCATGCTAATATCTGCCACCGGAATTCTACTGGAAAACAAACCAATTAATCAAACTCCAGTGTATGATAGAAAAACCTCATCATCTTAATAATGCATATGGCTAAAAGTGTTAAGTTGTTCGATCAATTAAGCATGTCAATGTTAACACAAGAAGGGATTATCTCATGTTGGAAGTGACATTCATGCATTTTATAATTTTCCTCATGAAGAGTTAAAAGACAAGAGCAGAGAGAAGAATTGGGAAGTTGTATCATTCCATCCATGTTTATGTACTGGCTCAAAGTCAGTCACCTCGGGAGAAACTGATGCTCCATTCACCTTTTGTTACATAAAGGTGTTCCTCTTTTGGATATAAGGATATCTGGCCTTAGCCGTGGAGGTGAAGGAAGTTTCAAACACAGAGTAAAGGCCTCTGTATGCTTGTCCGAGTCCGTTGCGGACGGACGCACGGACGGATCGGACGGACACTATTTGATTTATAGTTCTACGAGCCTTTTTGTTCTGAAAACAATTCACCGCTAGAACAGTAGTTGGTGCAACAGAAGTCGAGCTTAGAGAAGCCTACCTCATGAGGTATAGAGAAGAAGTCCACGCTGGTTTATTTACGTCCCCGTTTACGTGAACGATGACAACTAACAGAAAAAGGCTGTTGATGAAGCAACAGTTTTTGCTGACATAAGGTGACACCCAGCAGGTCAAAATGCTTATGGTATCGTGTCTTAGCGCAGCGGTTCCCCGCTCATGTTTCCAAACTGCGTTGCTAATTCAACAGCTGCAACAGCTTGAAGCTAGCTTCCCCCCAGCTTCCACACACAGTCAGCACGGACACCCGATCCTAACTACTACCAAGTGTTTGCTTCTAACCTGACGGTGTTTGAGAAACAGTGTCATGAGCCGTGGGATTAAAGTCAGCGGATTTTTGCGCTGTTCCCACTGCAGTTAGCATTATTGCTAGCCCGCTATCCCCGTTATCAAAGTTCGTTATAACCGTATGTGACTGTACACACATGCCGTAAGTGCTCTAACCAGCCACCGTCAGCCAGACAACGCTGCTGGCTTAACACACTTGTCACATTAATCATAGAGTCGTAGTTGTGATTTAGGTTTATTGTGATTTAGGGAATGAAACAGGAAGTTTGAGGTCCGGAAATGATGTCGTCCCGAAATGCTGGCATTAGCGGACCAATCACAGCCAAGGGCTATCCGTGGGTCTCCGCCATGCCGACGTGTAGTTTGAAAAATCTGAGCTGCACGAAAAGCTCTCAGAGGAGCCCCGGAGAGGGCGTTCCACGGCGGAGAAGGCAGTCCTATCTGGCCGCGTCCGTCAAAACGGAGAAGCATACATTAGCCTTAAGAGTTGGGAGTTGGTCACTGTGGTAGGGGAGGAGAGGGGGAAGTTGTGGAGAGGTGCAGGCTCTTGCTGTGTTGGAGTAGGTGCAGCTGATGGGCTGGAGGGTGGGGCCATGTGGGAAGTGTTCTCATCTTATTGGATAGTTAAACCAAAGCATACATTGCTAAATCCTGTTGTGTCCCTGCGTTGTGTCTGCTACAAATTAGAAAGGAGGTGGATTAGATATGAAGGTCCCTGAGCACAAACATTACAATTTATCAATAGTTGGCCCTTTATCTATAATGTTGCGGTTGGAAATCAAAGGAGAGGAGTCGTCGTTCTCAAGTTGAAATTAAGCAAGTTTATTCAGAGGTCACAGGTCAGGAAAACGCGGTGTCCAGCAATTGAACATGCATGGGTCTCTAGTTCTACGCAGGAGGCTGCACAGGAAAAGTGGCGCCTAAACAGAGTGCGCACATAGGTTATATATTAATATATTGGGCGTGACTGGGGTTCTTCTTGGATTGGTCAAAACTAGATGGAGGCCGCTGCATCTAGACGGGGCAGTGCCTCATCCTCTTGGTATGTCGCGTGATGAAGATATCGTATGTGCATTCCGTTGTCGTGGTTACCAGAGGTCATAATGTTTCTGTTTCAAAGCAGCTGCCTTAGTGTGTTGTGGGGGAGAGGATTTGGCCAAGGTCTGCTCATGATCTGCTGTTGGTGTTCAACTTTGTGTGTGTATGAATTGAAACAGGGAGCTGGGATTTGTGGTACAAAGTGTTGACTGTTCTACAGAGTGTAATAAAGAGGTCAAAGGAATGTATGTGGTGTATGTCAATAAATGTGTTGTAACGGAGCGAGAGACTCTCTTGCCCCCCCCCCACCGGAGTGTTGTTTAATAGACGTCGCCGGATGATGACGTGGGAAGCGCTGTCAAGCCTATTTATTGGTGGAGGATGAGTCGCAGAAAGGAGCCAGTATGTGTAATGTATGTGGTATATGTCAATAATAACCAGATTTTGAGCATTCCAACAGAGAGAGGGGAGCATGTATGGATTAGATAGGGTCTGTTCTCTTAATGATGAACAAATAGCAAATGTAATGTGTTTGGATGATGAAAATCCTTCATAGTATAGTCTTGGTGGATGAGGGTTAATACAAACACTGAATACAACTCGAAGCATACATCAATAACTCTATTATGTCATGCTGTGCCTGTGGCCTCCCTGGTTGAATTTGAATAGTTGATTAAATGTCTCCACTCCATCTATGACGGCACTCCAACCAAATGTGCTTAGATATAATATCCATAGGTTTTCTTGTATTGTGTTAATAACTTTATTCAAACAAGATAAAAACCCTGAAGTTCAAACTTATTGATGTTGGCAACTTCAAGGTCCATGTTCAAGAGCTTTTAGGCTTTAAAATCCGGAATTTCCACAGCGCACAATTTAACACAAACCTTTGCAATACACTGGCCTATAAGTATTACAATCCCTTTAAAATAAAATGTTAGAAATCCCTATCCATGAGTCCAGCAAACAAGGTAACGACATGGGGTATAACCATCTCTAGCATCAAAGAATTGAACCATAAAATCCATGGCAGGTGGTCCTGCTGGGTCGGGAGTGCAGTGCTGTTGTTTCCCTGCAGGTGATCAGTCCCAGCGTTATGTTATGATTTTTGCTCTGTTTCTCTGATGTCTGCATGTTAACACACGTAGGAGGGAGGCACCTCGTGGTTGTCGGGGCACGAGGGCACAGGGTCCTCCCACGTAATCGGACTCGTAACTTAATTTGTAGTGCAGCCCTGTGATGTGCACACAGAGACGCACAGTGATCACACTGCTGTGGCCTTGAAGAGCCTCTTTGTTGTGTGACTAAAAACCAGCAAAGGTCCATGTTAAAGACCTGAAGGGCTCAGCCTCCCCGAGCTGCATGATCATCTCTCCTTCAAACAATTTTTTCTCTTCGTTCTGTCTCTCTGCCCATCTGCCTCTCATTCTGGCACACTTGCCCCCTCTTGTCTCTTTCTGACAGTGTCAGGCAACAGCTGGATGTTTGATCTCGGCACTGTGTCATTCTGACACATGTGCTCCTCTGTCTGTGTTTGAATCGGTCTTCTTTCACACGGACATGTGAGTTGTGAATCTGGATACATACTGGAACATCAGTGGCCCTGTATGTGATATACGATACATGAAAGTTCTACTCCGCCTCTTAAAGCACACAGACTGATCAAAAGCACAAAGTATGTCAGCACAAACTGTTCTGACATACTTTGCATTATATGCTGATTTGAGCCAAGGTGTACACCATGAAGTACAGTCTAGTACATCACTGAGCAGTGATATAATGTGGCTGTGGAACAAAGCCTTTACACTGTGATCCAGCTTGTATGGGTTTGAGCTATTATGAATCAATTATATTCTACCCTTGGCTACAGCTTTGAGACTGACTCAAGAATATAGAAAGGAAACACCAGTATATGGGTGTTCAGCCTCTTGATTGGGTAAAAGTTGAATCGCTGTAAAAGACATCACAAAAGAATAAGAATAAGATGACTGATTGTTCAAAGTGTATTTTATTGAAAAATTATTATTCAAGCACTTTTGCATGAGGATGTTTATTATAAGTGGCACCTTTATTGTATGAAGCATGGTGAGGAACAGAGGACAAATGCATGTAATGTAAGTGTACATGTGAGCACTCACCTTTGAGACCAAAGAGGCAAACAGCTGCCTGATGAGGTGTGGTTTCAAACCAGTGGTCTTAACTCAGCTCTTTGCACCAATCTCTTCTGCAATGGTTTAATAGCACTGACTGGAAAATTACCATGCTAATGATGAACCAGCCCCCAACATTTGCTGTAGTTGGTGAAAACAAGCATTTGTTCAGATTTTTTTTTTTAAAGGGTTTTCAGGAACTTTGGTGTCATATTTGCACAGGAACCAGATAATAAATAATATGTATTACCTACTAAAAGGCAAGTATAGCTAGTTAGCAGCATGACCAGCAAAATGCATATTGGGTCTACCAGTTGTCTTTTGGTGGTACTGGTCACCACCATGGAGAGTTGCTACCTAATCCTGCTCTTTTTTCCAGCAGGATTAACAACCTTGGTAAAACTTCAACCATTACCACTAGTGTCAGTGAATGATTTAAAGGATTAGCATTATTCTGCTTCAACTCATGTCACGTCTTGAAGTGCAGATTGATATGAGAGCATCAACATTGTCAAGAGTAAAAAAGAAGAAACACCAGTGAGGAGAGTTGCTGTCTGTATGTTTGATGGGTTCAATTGTTAATCGTTGGTGTCACAGAGCTGCAAGAGTTGCGTGGTCGTGTTTTCCATCAGGTTTGTGTGTAACTGAATCAGAGCCTGTGCCAGTTCATACTTAATCTTTACAAGGGTTCAAATTAAAAGAGTTAAAAAATGCCATAATGAGGCAAAATAACTTCTCGTCCTAGTTTCATAAGTAGTATTTTGTAAGTCAACACAATTTTTAATAGAACTTCACTTTCAAAAAAAAAAAAAATGAAATAAAGAGCTTTAATCATCCTTACAAATGAGGATGAGTGCAGGTTCGACCTTGAGCAAACAACAAAACAACAAAAACACAGAGAGAGAAAACGATTGTTTGTGTCACTTTTGCTACCTGCCCGTAAACAATGTGCAAGAGAGAGGAAATTATGTAAGTGAGGTGCATGAACCCATGTTTATGCAGATGAGTTATCATCGTGTGCAGTGTGTCAGTTTTCTTCAAAGGCAAAGGGAAAACTTCAAAGAGAATGAACAGGTTGGTGAATGGGTCGCTTCACTAACAAGAGACAAGCTGAGCATATCAGTCTTGTGACAAAGTCCTCCAGCAACAAATCCTCAGCTACATGATAAGTGTGAATAAAAGAACGCAAATGACACACACACACACACACTGTGGTTGGTGCTGCTTTGATGAATGTTGACGGCAGATCATTCCTACATTGCTGCTGTTTTGATTGGACATATTATGAATGTGTGTACTCCTGCAAAAAAGAGGTGACATTGTGTCACCGCCAGTTTAAAAGAGAAAATGTATCAACTAATAAAATAATTTTCCTGTTGAACAGTGTAAATAAGTGGTTTGTCTGGACAGTGGCGTCATCCTAAACTGATCCAGAGATAATTCAATTATTGCACCTTTAACCAGCAATAATCTAATATGTCATATCATGTCATATCATATTGTGACTGCTGGGTTTGTCAACATTAGTCATAGCAGCAGTCGCAGTTCTATCGCTCTTGCCTCTGGTGGAGAGGAGACTCAAGAGGAACCTGCGTGTCAAGGGTCATGTAGACTTTAATGTAGACACTGGTAGACGAGCTGGATAGCAAGCTTATCTTTGAGAATGATTATCTCTACTGGCTGTGCAATAGGTTTTCCAATGGTCCTTTTCCAAGACCAGGAATCATATTTTTTGAGAAAATGGCTTTACACAACGCTGTGCGACTGCTATACGTGTCAGTGTAGGTGAAGTCCAGCTTGAGAGGAGTGATCTTGAGCACAAAACATTTACTTTCAACTCTAACTTAGAAAATCTATCATAAGTGTAAATCTTTCAAAACAAATTAAGCTTTTATGGTAAGAAGCATGTATATAATCAGTAATACACATTTTACTACGCAAATAAGAGATGGTATTTATAAATGACAACATAAGAAAACACAAGGATTTTTGTGTGTAAATGTATAACATCCATTCACTATTTGATTTGTTACAATTGTTATATAATAATGTTTATTTATATGTTGATTATAAATGATATCTTTATTCCATATTTTAACCAGGTCATGGTTTAACACAAACCTACTGTACATATAAAGCAAATTTCTCGTATAGTACAGGTCTTCTATGTGAACTTAATGTGCCAAATACTGTAAATAAAGATGAACGACGCATCTCCACCTCTTCCAACCATCCAGATATGAAGCCAAAACATTAGGGACATGAACCCTGCTATCACTGCGCATCTGGAGTCAGGGCAGTGGCAATCGTGGGATGGAGCCCCGGGTTTGATGTCCAATCGATATAAATGCTCAATCAGTCTCAGCTGTCAACCATGACGTTACACCTTATTTTTAAAGGATCAAATAGCTAATTAAAACCATATTTAACGGAAACAATGAGCACTTCAGTGTGTCCATGTGATTAGATACCTTAATTAAAGAATAAGTTGACTTTGACTTTAGACCTACGACTAACATGGACAAGGCCACCAGGGGGCGATAGAGACACATTGGATTCACTTTTTGGGAGACATTATGTTGTACATCTATATGCATGGTTAATACTTCCTTTTCTGTGGCGGAGATTTTTCCCGGTAAAGTGCTCTTCCTCAGTAAAGGCAGTGTCTTTTTCTGGGTGAATGACGCACACATCAAAGAAACTGAAGGACAGCTCTGCGATGACAGAAACTGAAGGTGACTATCATTGACAGAATTAAATATTAAATATAGTTTCTGATGATTCCATTAATATTAATAAAGGCTATAATCTCATATTTTGTGCGGGTGATTGACTCGTTACAGGTGAGTGAGTCACTGTTGGTGAACGTGTCTCTCGGTGCATTCAAAGGCTTTTGTCTATTGAACCACAACAAAAGTTTCAATCACGTTTCTGTCCAAAACGCTAAAGCAAGAGAGGCCGCAGTATAAAAGCGTTGAGAAAGCAGTTTTTGGATCCCTTCTCCGCATTATTCCTTTTCCTTGAGTTGATCATTTCGAGTGTGGACTGAGAGAGATAGAGGGCTTGAGGGTAAAAGAGGCATGTTTTCGTGTAGTACAACAAAATTCTCATCAGTTTACAATATATCGATCTGTTCCTGTTTATCTGCAGCAGACACAATCTCCAGCGGCAGTGTTGGCTTCTCTGGGCAGAGTGGGCATAATGACGAGGGAAGATCAGGGCCCAGTGCCAGGGCAAGAAATCAATACCTCAGGAAAGAAGATGCAAACCCAGCAGCTGCTGCACAGAAACAGATTTGTTGTGTTAGTGTGTGTGTGTGTGTGTGTGTGTTTGAGACTCCGCTGGTGAAGTGCAACTCAACAGTCCTGTCCAGAAGGGCAAGCTGAAACAAATTATGTGTCCGAACAAGGGCAGTGTTCAGACATTTTTTTTGTCAAAGTAGAGCAGGAGGATAATGTAGTATTCACAGTCTCATTCCACCGTCCATGTTTGGCTTTTTACTAGTTGTAGACTAAACCTAAACAAGAATAGGAGCAACAAGACCTGTACATCCTAATGTGGACAACTGAGTTTGTTGTGAGAAGAGAAGATACAAATATGGACGATGTGAATGATGGTGGTGAGGAGGAGGAGGAGGAGGAGGATATAAGTAGTGCAGCTATCATTGTTGGTTCATTACACCTAAAGGCCAATGTATGCTTCTCTGTTTTGACGGACACGGACAGATAGGACCGCCTTCTCCAACGTGGAACACCCTCTCCGTGCCTCTCCGCGGCTCCTCGGAGAGCTTTTCGTGCAGCTCTCCTTTTTCTAACTACACGTCGAAATGGCGGAGAGCCCACGGATAGCCCTTGGCTGTGATTGGTCCGCTAACGCCAGCATTTCGGAATGGAAACTTCCTGTTCCATTCCCTACATCACAATAAACCAAAATCACAACTACGACTCTATGATTAATGTGACAAGTGTGTTAAGCCAGCGGCGTTGTCCGGCTGACGGTGGCTGGTTAGAGCACTTACGGCATGTGTGTACGGTCACATACTGTTATAACGAACTTTCATAACGTGGCTAGCGGGCTAACCACCATGCTAACTGCGGTGGGAACAGCGCAAAAACCCGCTGACTTTAATCCCTCGGCTCATGACACTGTTTCTCAAACACCGTCAGGTTAGAAGCAAACACTTTAGATCGATACTAACTAACGGTAGTAGTTAGTATCGGGTGTCCCTGCTGACTGTGTGTGGAAGCTGGGGGGAAGCTAGCTGCCTCTGTGTAGCTTCAAGCTGTTACAGCTGTTGAATTAGCAACGCAGTTTGGAAACAAGACCGGGGAACCGCTGCGTTAAGACACGATAACATAAGCATTATGACCCGCTGGGTGTCACTTTATTCAGCAAAAACTGTCGCGTCATCAACATCCTTTTTCTGTTAGCTGCCATCGTTCACTGTGTGTGAGGAGCCGGGAGGACGTAAATAAACAAGCGTGGACTTCTTCTATATACCTCATGAGGTAGGCTTCTCTAAGCTCGACTTCAGTTGCGCCATCTACTGTTCTGGCGGTGAATTGTTTTCACAACAAAAAGGCTCGTAGAACTATAAATCAAAAAGGGTCCGTCCGCTCCGTCCGTCCGTCAGTCCGCAACGGACTCGGAGTAGCATACATTGGCCTTAAGTATTTATTTTTTGTTGTATTGTGTAAATACGAAGCACTAGGCCCTTGAACACAGTTCAAATTTAAAATTATTCTTGTAGATACAGTGTTAAAGGTATATAAAAAGTTCAGTGTTAAGGAGATCTTCAATATATAATTAAAAAATGGTATGAAATGATAGGTCAAAACATGTTTCTACAGTAGCCCAGAAGGGACAAACTAAACACTGCCCTAGATATTCGGTTTTATATGCCACTGAATATTTATCTACTTGCTTGGAAGGGGATGGTGATGTGTTTTGATATGCAACCTTACCATTGGACACGAGTAAATTTTACACACATGACCTTTAACAATTGTATCATTTATGTTAAAAAGGTATCGCAGAAGTAAATATTAATTCAGGGTTAAATAAACACAAACTTCACTTTGAACCTTGCTCTTTGAATTAATTAAAAAATTGCAAGTAAGAATACATAACCTGTCATTTCCGTCTTGAACGACACCTCTACACATGTTCTGATCTGACTCTTGACACCACTGTTGCAATTATACCATTGTTTATCACCGCTGTCCAAAGCTCTTACAAAAAACAAATAGAGTTAGATTATGGTTTGTATTCGGGTCTAAATACAAAGTAGGTTATCTCAATTTAGTTCAATTTAATGTTATTTGTATGGCGGCAAATCCTAACATATATTATCTAAAAGGCACTTTACATGGTAAGGTTGAGACCTTAAACTTTATAGAGAAATGCAACAGTTCCTACAATGAGCAGCTAATGATGAGAAAAAACTCATAAATAACTGGAGAACAGCTCTAGATCCAGACTCAGGGCAGCCAACAGCCTGGACCAGTTGGGGGAGGCGGTGGTAAGGGAACATGATGATCGGCTCGACCTCCTTCCTTTGCAGACCTGGCGATTCCTTAACATCACCTGATAGTTTCCTTCGTTCCATGAGAGTAAGACCCCGTTCAGATCGGCTACCTGAACACAAGTATGTCACATCAGGATTGGTCTGTGATGCATGATGATGAAGGTGAAGTTCTTTTTTTTATATATGAACCTGGGCCACATATGAATGATTTCTCACTCAGCTGGAATCCTCTGACCCACTGACCAACACAGTAAAGATACTGTGTTGGCAGCCGAGCTGCATGAGATTCACTCTGCCCTTCCTGACTTCCTCCTGACAGAGGGACATAGGAGACATCTGTAAACTCCGGAAGGATAAAAACAATATAATTTGCTCTTTGTGCACACAAGTTACATGTGTCTTTAGTTGCGTGTAGACTTGTGAAGTGAGATCCGATCACAAGTGGTCACAGGAGACACATTCAGGACACACTTCAACTCCAGGTGGGAACAGATAAACTTAACACTGATCACTAGTAATAGGATTTTTGACAGCAGGTGTGAACAGGGCCTAACGTCGGTTTCACACCGGGTTCAAAGCGCCAAGAACAGCTGTCCTCCTCCTTGCCGCCCCCATGTCCATCTATCGGGTTGTTCACATTGACTGTGAAGTGCGAGGGCGGCTCACGCTCTGCAGCGCTGGTTTCGGGGTCTGGTCTATTTCTTTCACTTGCTGCAAGTGTGTCGCGCCAGAAAACACACTGAAATCGATTTAAACTATATAAATCACATATTATATATATCATTTAAATGATCAAATATGCATATGCTACCCACACTGATTTTCCTGCTGTTCTTCTGGAGTTTCAATTTCCCAGATTTTTTTTTTTTCCCTCACATGTTGAAATTTCCCCTTCTGCCCATCCCCTTCAAGCTCACAAGCAGACAGAGAGAGGAAGGGAGGGGTAAATGATGAAGATCCTCCTCATTTACCCCCAAACACTTAAATCGAACTGAGCATACAACAAAAAGCGGAGACAGCAGAATCGCGGGCTGACCGGCGCGGATAAATGCGCGTCCGGTGTTTACATGCAGGAGGCTGCATGTGCTGAACCCAGCGTAAGAGTCAGATTCTGTCATCTAGTTGCTGGAGAGCTTTGCTACCTCTACCTTTTTATAAACATTAAAAATGGTCATGTCATTCAGATAGTTTGGCCAAGGGGCCACCCTTGGGCCCACACAAGTCTCTTTCCACCACAAAGAAAATCCACTAAGTTGCTCTCAAAGATTTACTTTTTAAACTGTGTTATCTTTTATTTGCTCCCTTTTACTATCAAATTTGTGACACCCATTAGTTTTCATTGGCCTTTCAGCAGAGGCCCTTTCCTCATAAGGAATTTGTTCAAAATGATTTAATTCACTGAGGCTTTAAACACTTAATGTACTCATTTTACCGTTTGAGTAATAATGTCTCACTCTTAATAGTAACTTTAAAGCTCAAATAAAATCTCCATTGTTTTCATTCTCCACTAACTTCAGATAAGATGACACCGCGTCACTAAATGTGAACCAGTCTGGATTAAGCCCCCAACTCCAGAGGGAGAGGGGATTTGTGTGTCAAAGTGTTTCAGCGACCGCCTCCACATTCAAAATGATGTGATTACTTTTTAATGAATTGAATACGGCTAAGTTGAGTGACAGCTCTGATGGCTCTCCGCAGTGCAGCCGCTGCTGTAGTTTTCAAACACGCTGCCGTGTGATTGAACTTCGTGACGCTGACGTTCAATCAGAGCAGACATCAGGCGTGTGTCTGTACCTTTTCATCCACTGTGTCCCAGCTAATCAGCCTCACCTCCAGTCTTCCTTTTGTTCACAAATCCTCCCTCTGCTGTTTGCTTTACAGCTAATGATGCAATCGTTTCAGTTACTGAGGAGCCGGCAGCACGGCTGTTTGAGGCATTTTATTTACTCAGCTGACATTGGCAGAATCCTGTTAGAAATACTTCTATCTCCAACTGTATGCCAGGGCGTGGGAATATGTTGTGAGTAGTTATATGGTAATGCAAGATTGTTTGTATGGCTTTATTTATAGTGCAGGGCTTCTGCATGAATGGGGGTTAAATATAATTCTTGGTAGATCATAGTTACCTATTAATTCCACCAACGTTGTCTGTTTGTGGAATTAATAGGTAACTATGACGGATGTCTGTATTTGGAACGCATATCTCCAGAACCATTCATCTCATCTGCTTCACACTTGGCACATCTATTTTGAATTGTCAGGAGAGTATAGCGATTTGGATACGTAATACAATCATTTTAAAATGAAAATTGAATATATGGGTGACCATCGCTCTGTAGCAGGCAGTGTGGGTGGAGCAAGGTGCCTTTGGTCTCTGAGATGGACAAGTATTGGATTGCATCCTCTGATAAACTACTGAGGCGGTCTGAATCATCATTATGATAATCTGATTATTTTTTATTTCACCATATCAAACTGACACAGACATTCACATTAGACACCGTCGCTGATCTCTGTCATTATATCGACCTGAATAACTGTACTAATTTTGTAAGTTGTGAACTTGGGTCTGATTGTGTGAATATCTTAACAGAAATAGTAGATATACGAGGTTCATTGGAGATTGTTTCCGTGTTAAGAGTTTTCTAACTTCACTCTGCGCCATAGATTGTGAGCAATACCACAGACCAAGTAAGCAGCCCTTTCCAAACAGGCAGGTTTAAAGGTTTACTGTTGCGAGAACATCAAGGTATCTAGCTCGCAACAGCTGATACAGTTTACTAGTGGCCTCTATCATTGAACCAGACAGCTGGAGTTCCTGGCCAGAGGCAACATGTAAGAAATAGCCTTATATGGTGTTATTGTAGCCAAATTATAATTGAAAATGTGACAGATATAGCAGCACTTAACAGGTGGAGGCGAGCTCTGTGCATTGCCATCTGATGCTTTCTTGATCATATCACATTTTTCTATTGAGATAGGTCCAATATTAAATGCAGTCACAGCTGTTTCCTCCACTTGAAGCACATGTGACCAACCACTGCTAAAATTGAATCATCTGGAGATAACCTCACACGCTATATCACTCCCAAGTAAAGTTAAAGTCACTCCTCAAAATATAATTCTCAGTGTGGTCTGATGTACTTGAGCTCCATGTGACAGTGGACATACTGTTCAGACATCTCAAGCTTTGCAGGTCAGGTTAATGATGTGTTCAAATTATTTGTCTATTTTAGGCTTAATTTTACAGTCATATTTAATGATTTGCCCATGAGAAGCTTTCCACTGTGGCTGTGGATTAAATTTGATACGAAGGACCCATGGAGAAGAGGGGTACGGTGACAGTGATGTTCTGTGTCGGTGCCTTGCTGGTATGAACACAGAAGTCTGGCCTGCTTTTCATCTGTCCGCCCACCCACCAAGCCTCCCCCCGCTCCCCTCCCCGGCGCTGGGTGCCGTCCAGTGTCGTACTTTACTCTGTGCCAGCTGCTGGCTGCCTGTCGCTGGGGGCACATTCTCGACATGCAGATGGACTCCACCTACAACTGGCCACGGACAGAATGCAGCTCCCTGATCAATTAATCATAAATACCATACTCTGTCAAATGATGAATCTAGCAAAATAACCATGAATCACTTACATTTTTTTTGTATTTGTCAGTTGTCAAATGTTCATAATGTATGTTGAGGGATGGAGATAAATGGAATGAAGTGGCTGCTGCTCGACTCTGAGCTCTGTCTGTCGGATAAAGTGTGAATGTACATTTAATGTGTATGTGGGGGTTAGATTGACTACACTTTTTAGGTCTATTTCAAAATTAAGATTTCAAGAGCAGCCCCTCTCCATCCAAAGGACCGGCACATACGAGCCGTTCTATGAAGTTATAATACTTAACCGATGTTCAGATCCCTCAAAAGCCAATCAATTAATCAAATTTGTCAGAGGTCATAAAACCTGCCTCCTCCATGTTACCAGATGGTACATGGGCTTAACTGAAAATGCCAATTTACACATTAAACATATTCAAAAATACCCCTCAAACCAAATTGGTGTTAGGGTTGTTGACGGGCTGCTTTTTTTAAACATGGATAAACCTGCAATAAAAGGCAACTGACTCCTGTCCCATTCCCAGTAGAGAAAGTATGCAGTTTTCTTCTCCCCTGTGAGTGATATTTGACTTCATGAACACCCCCGAATCTGAGAAGCTCTCCCACCTCACTGTCTAGCCCGTGTTGCATTTTGCATGGAAACAAGAAAAAGTTGCTGCTGCAGGCTGTTCCAAAGATTAAAAAAAAAACAATATATATACACAAGTATTTGCGGCAATTTATGGAACAAGGCCTGGAACTTCAATGCTGGTCATAATGCAGCGCTGAAAAAAGTGCAGTGTCAGCGTCCAGACTGCCAAATAAAAGACGAAGAGGAAGGAGAAGGAGAAAAAGAAGAAATTCAGCCGGGTGTTATGTTCCCAACACAGCTAATCTGCACAGTCACTGGATCCAGGAGTGTTTGAAACCTTGATAGAGCTACCGATGGTGTCTTTTATTTAGTTATATGATGGTATAAAAACTGATGAGACTGACTTGTGATTGGAAAAACATGTAAAAAGACCTCGGTACTGTGACTCCACACCCAGTCACCACCGTGCAACTCTCTAATAAACATCACTCGCAAGCAACCAGAAAAAAAGGAAAAGAAAGGCCATTAGTGCCGTTGGAATTTTCTTGTGAAGAGTCATATAAAGAAACAGAAAAAAAACTCATCCCTTTAATTGATATCTGGAGCTTTTAGTCTGTCTTTACTGTTTCTGGGAATTTATTTGGAGTATTGTATTATATGGCTGGCCTCAAACCACATCTCCCATTAGGGACATTTACTTACAAAACAGGTTTTCTTGGAATAGATCTTAAGACTGAGAGGTTACTGGTTAGATTTGACCTTTCCTTCCTTCCCACATATTTCGGATGTTAGCCCATTGCTGTGGCAGATTACCTATTTTTCAGAGAAATGTTTTTCTGACTCATTAGACCTTAAGTGTGATTCCATTCCACACTTGGCTCTAGCAGTGGGTGGGATCTTGGGAATTCCCATAAAACATGTATGCAGCTAAACGAGCACAAATTGGAGTCAGAGCTCGGTTTTGTTCCTAATATCAGAGAAAACAACTTTAAGATTGAAATAAACCTTTTCTTTATTCCCGTTTATTTTTGTGAGTGTGTGTGTGTCGGTGTGTGTGTGTGTGTGTGATTCCTGCACAAAATGTCACATTGTAGATCTTTTTTTGTTTATGCGTATAAAGTTTTCATCAAAGCTGAATACACCCATGCCCACTAAAATGTTAAATTATTCAACATTATACCATCTTAAAATGATTGCATTATTTTTAAGTTGAAGTAAATAGTTAAATGTATAATTAAACATAATCATGTTATGTATAATTCAAATCAAACGGGTTATACAGACTACACTTAAAAAGACAGACCCCAAGGTGCAACCTCCTTGCAACAAAACTGAGTCGAGCTGTGTCCGATGTGCTACATGGTTCCACGTGGTAAGGAACTGCATGAGGTGGTAGTAGCTTGTAATCAAATCACTGTTAACACAACACTGCATTGAAAAACTACTAGGGCCAAGTTAAACATAAACAATTACGAGGAGAACTGTAACATAATGAAAAGAAGCTCTGTATTAGGAGAAAAGTCGTGATTGAAAAGAAGCTTGTAATATCACGAAAATGAAGTCATAATGTTATTAGAAAAGTCATGATATAACAAGTGAAAAGTCATAAGGTTGAAACTTTACAAAAATATACTCAGCTCTTTACATGATCTTCCCCAGGTCTACTATTGTAGTGTTTTTTTTAGATCTATAATAAACAATAACCTAACACGATGCGCCACATTCTTCATTTTAACAAAGGTATCAAGATTATCTTCTGATATCCCCCCTCTAAAATAACATCTAGCCTCAAATTATGACTTTATACTTGTTCAAATACAACCTTCTTGTAATATGAGTTCTTTCTCTTAATATTATGAATGTAAGAAAAAAAGCAGTTGGGTGAATGCTTCTGAAAATAATTATCTGTAGGAACTGTTGTTTCTGTGGCTGATCAAACTGTGTGAGGGACAGT
Source organism: Platichthys flesus (assembly GCF_949316205.1). Taxonomy (NCBI): domain Eukaryota; kingdom Metazoa; phylum Chordata; class Actinopteri; order Pleuronectiformes; family Pleuronectidae; genus Platichthys; species Platichthys flesus. The sequence continues at coordinate 22,183,512 of NC_084952.1, forward strand.
GCATGAAGTCAACTTTAGCCTCCAAGAAGAACACCGCTGCTCAAAGAATGACGTAAAAATACAAGATTAGACTTAGTCCAAGAGCTGGAAATAGTGCATGATAAATAATACGGAAAAAAATTAGATCCAAAAAATGAGTGTTTGGATCAGTTAGTGTCCAAGGATGCTGCCAAATAAGAAACATGGAGTTTCTTCATGATTTTAAATGTGCAGGCAGATGATGTATCAATGACACAATGAATGCTAGTCCATCTGAAGAGCTCTTCCGCTGCGGAGATGACGTCCAGTCTCAAGAGGCTTGGCAGGAGAGGAATTAAAAAACATCCAAGTGTGTCCCCTGACTTGGATCCACCAAAACACAAAGTATGAATCTATCAATATAAATAAAAGCTGACATACAGGGTCAAACATAAGAAACAATTCAATAATGGTTTCAAACTAATGAAGTGTGAGCCAACTAACTTTAGAACATTTTAATCCATCAATTATTATCAGTATTTTAATACGGCCACAGTGTATACCAGATGCAGAGTGAGAAATGAGGCCCCGGCCCGGTTGTCAAACATTCCTCTGTGTTTCATCCGTGGATGAGAAGCAGAGTGGACGCTGGTTCCTGTAGGCAATACGATTTAGAAGAGGCTATTTATAGCAACGGCTGGAAGGTGGAAGGAGAGAGAGAGTGAGAGAGAGAGGCTCACATGAATGCACAATTTGCTGGCACATATATGCTGATGGGGAAAACCTGGGCCAAAAAAAATCACAAAGACGGCAGAGACAAATGAGTAATTGCAGGTTTTGAGCAAGATGTGTTCATAATTTGGGTTTTTAAATCTCTTTTTATATATATGATTTAAAAAACATTTGTACATTTATAGAAGATCTTTGACTAGGATGTTTACAAAAGTTGGCACTGTTTTTAATACGATTGTATGTGGGCATGTAATTGTTCATCTTGTCTGTGAATCTGCTTTCATTTAAGATTAAGTCTGGTCAATAGGGTCAACAAACAGAAAATCAAAACAAATTTGCAACTCAACTTTGCTAAAAATTGGCGTAAGATAACCCCCGACATTAAAACTCAAACACAGAATGACAGAGTGGTTTTATATGATGGAGTTATTTCTACTGACTTCATTTAGTCCGCTCTCCAGCCATGAATATTAAAGTCCTGTTTTGATTAGATGCCATCTGATTCCATCGCAGTGGTGAATTTCTGCGTCTTTATTTGATTCAAAGTAGCAATATTAATATATTATATAATCAAACTCCTAAATTCCAAAGGTCTTTTGTAACTTTAACAAAATTACATTACATTATAAACTTTGTGTTATACATATCAGAAAATAAGGCACTTTATAATTACCACCTGAAATTCCAGCCTGGACTTAGGAGTTCATTTTGCACTCATTGCCCCTTTGCTTATTTCTTCACTCTCTGTGCGGCCCTGCAATATGTCAAATACAGACATTCTGGAACAAGACTGCAGGCGGAATCTTTTTCTGTTCTGTGCACTGGTCCTTCTCTGCTTTGTTATGAGTTTATGATCTTAAAACAAAGTAAATCTCCTCTCAACACGACCATTGGTGATATTCCAGGCATTGTTAGGAAATGTGCTTAACCAGCAGAGCACAGAGTCACCTCTTTTGACCAGTCCACACTAAAAGTGCTGCTGTTATAAGAGAAGTAAATTTGAATTTATCTGCTATCGTAAACTATAAGAGAGAAGCATCTTGCAGGACAGAAAAATTAACAATTTACCATTCTTATATTATAGTATCAGAATATTTCCAGAAAAATATGCTGAGGTAACTGAAGTATAAACACTAATGTTAAATGTGTTTGCGGTGCAGCACGGTGCTATTATGAAATATTGTGTTATTGTCTTTCCTTGTTCATGTATTGCAATCTAAGAAGCATAATTATGTTGTATCGGGGAGATTGAGCACATATGAGCAGTTGTAGCTATATAAAGTTTGGCGTTTAAATCCTAAACAATGCAACACTCTATACCTTTCTTATACAGAGTATTTTGTGTCTGCAAAGTAATTAGTAACTCTCAAATTAATGCTGTGGAACAAATGATACGATATTTCCCCATTGACATTTAGTGAAGTAAAAGTTAGACAGCTGCAAATTGAAATTCTAAAACAAAGTACAAAGCAACCTCAAAGTTATCTTGTAACCACAACACTTAAATAAAAGTAATTTCTACCTCTGTGGGTGAGCGCTACATATAGATCCTTTCATTTCATTACATTTTGTTTTCAATCTGCACTGCGATTTCAGTCTGTTACTATAGCTCCCGAGGTAATTTGAGTAGCATCTTCAGGGCGTCCTGGGTGCATTTGTTCCTGTGTCTGATGTGTCTGTGCTCTGTCGGAACAACAGTCCCAACACCCAGGACACTTGTTAATGCCAGATGCTGGCACGGAGACAGAGGGTCTGTTCCCCTCAGTAGATCTGGGACGGAGAGACACAGAGACACACTTCCTCTGAAGGGCCTTAAGCTATGTACTAAAACATTGGCACAGGCAGATGTCTCCAGATTTGTACCCAATTTAACTACCCCTGTGATTGATGCAAATGAGGTCAAGAACAAGCCAGACTCTCACTGGGACTTTGAAGTCAGAGGAAACGAAATCAGATGAAAGACAAAACGTCATAATTTACAGTTTTGAATGAGCTTTGTAACATCATACAGTTTAACGTTTGCTGCAGGGTTGTTTCATGACCTATGTTATAACAAACCGATATGGACTTATCTTGATTTATTGGCTGAGGGTTTAAATATGAGCTATGATTAATTAGGCCTAAAAAATTAAGCGTATCATATTTATAGCCTGTGAAGCAGCCAACGTTTCCTGAAGGCTTGCTCAGCTGTAATGAGGAACGGGCATATTTACTTACAAATCTATGTTTGGACATGTTGTCCCACTTTAAAGCACTCTGGTTATCATCTCAGCTTTAGAGAAGGCACATTAAGGGTTTCTTTCTTTAAAATTAGACCTTTCAAGTAAAGTGGTAATGAGGAGGAAAATGGAGCCATGCATCCCCCGAGTCTTTCTGTTACAGCTGAATACTGATGATGTGAAATGTCACTTTGGGTGTTATTTGGTTTATATTGTACCATGTGTACATTTTTGAATAAAAGTGTGGATGTTAAAACACGTCATATTAACTTAATCCATAGCCATTACCCATCTTGTAGTATTCACGATTGATGCTTAATTGGTAGCCTTTTAATCTCCTGGATAGAATTGGTCAGGCTGTTACTGATGCCCTCTCTTTTATCTGCTCCCTCTGCCGCGAGCGCAATGCATGATGGAAAAAAACAAATGTTCTGGGTATTACATTTTCACATACTACACAATACATTCGGACAGCACTAAAAAATGGTGAACTCACAACATGTGACGATATATTGATAAGTGAGTGATTTTGGACACAGCCTATTAAGAAATGCACAGGTTCCATTAGCTACCAACTAGTTTTCACCAATCGTCTGGAGACACATATTTGTCAGATGAATTTTGCTGAGTCAGGCTGGGGGTTTGCTCTTTTGCTCTCCTCACTGAAACACTGCTGCTTACTCTCACATCCATCAGCCCCGCGAAAGGCAGGGTAGAAAAATAATGGGTCCCCTCCAAACCACAATTTTCACCAGGTTTCACACATAGACAGTTGTGCTCTGTGGTACCATACAGACCCTGCAATGAAATGACATTCTCAGAAGCGGGTGACCCTTCCACAACATGGGAGCTACAGACAGACACTACCTGTCACAGAACCTTACCTTACCTACATGCTCTTAATGTTCACAGCACAACATCCTGTTTTCCGGTGTTAAGTCCCAGAGTGAGAGGCAGAAACAGAGAAAATGTAGTTTTTGCTGTATAAGCCACTATAGACAGCAGCATTTGGAACCAATAAATGGACCTGTTAGCAGAGAGGTGTGTCCATTCATTATACTGCATAACCCGGCGTATTGTGTGAATAGATGTTTCGACCGTCTCCATTCTTCCTGAAGGCTAAATCCACAATTTCCTTCTTTCAAAGCTTTATGCACCTATGAGGCAACTCAAAAAAGCGAAAAAGTCAAGAAAGTACATTTCCGTTACTCCTAATCTCAGCTACAAAGAGGCGTTCACATTCATGCACATGTCAGGCAGTAAATAAAGGAATATTATATGAATTGTAATACAAAAACAACTCATCCCTTTGTTGTTTTGTCCCTGTAAAGAAAAAAATGCATGAAAGTTTAGCCTGCCTGAAGAATTGCTATTTCAGATATCGTATTACGACAATATAGAAGAATTTATTACATCACTGATTACAAACTAATGCAGGGAATCAGTCATTTGAAAAAATACTCTTATGTTTCCTTCTGTGGCAACTGAGATCAGAGTCGAGAAATGTGTTTATTGCTCCAACTTTGTCCGTGTGTGTGTGTGTGTGTGTGAGAGAGAGAGAGAGAGAGAGAGGGTTTATGAAAATTTAGAGTTCATCCCCCCAAGCGGTTATTTTGTGCTAAAATTAGTTGTATGATTCCAACAACAGCAGACATTGAGAATTCAAGGGAATAGGATACGAGAAAAGAGAGAACAAGGAACAGAGTTAGATTAAGAAAGAATGCTATAAGGAGAGAAAGAAAGAATAGTTTTCAGACAGAAAGAAACTAAATGATGAAGGGAGAGACGGAGGAAGGAGGTATGATGCATAATGTAATAGTCTGTTTTCCAGTCTTAATGTTGCCTGGAATGTTGCCCCCCCCAGATTTTCACTGTTCATTGTCTCTTAATGGATCTGGATCACAGCCATATTTATCGTGTTTACAATGTACGCTTTGCACCCTGAGTGTGAGGTCAAATAAAACAGGCTGCCATGTGAAAATGGTGACTCAGGAAAGAGTTGTAAATAAGAAACATGGCGGGATAAGAAGGACTCATGAGAAAGAGAGGGTAGGAAAGAGTGGAGCTCAGAGGGGACTAATGTCTGTTAGTGTGTGTGCAGCTGAAAGTCCGCTATGTACTTTTCTCTAAAATACACAGTCTTGCACACACACACACACAATCACACACATATATGCCCCGCTTCAGGCTCTCGCAATCACAGACGCAACCAGGTAACACATGTTCAGACTTTAACATAAACCCACACACATATACACACTTGTAGGGTAAAACACAAACACACACAGTTATACATCCACTATGGTTAACATTTAATGCCAGTCGGACTCTGTGTGGGTGGGTGAGTTAAGAGGTGACAGTGGAGAAGGACGAAAGACGTTTAATATCTGAAACAATCAGTCTCCATTGGTTCCCACACAGGAATTATTACACACGCACACACACACACACACACACACACACAACTCTCCGTCTCTTCGCTGAGAGGCTACTACAGAACACATCAGTATATTGCTCTCAAACTCAGGTGTCTCTGGAATAACCCAATCACTCTTCCATCTAATTCATTTCCTGTTTTTCCTCCTCATCACCTTCAGATAATACAGACCGAGCTTGACACATGATGGTTAGAGTTTCCTGAAAGTTGCTTGTGAGTTTTGTCCACAGGGGAAAGAGTAAATTTGCCCAGTTTGAACATCGGCACTATTACTGAGCCTGGGTCTGAGGGCAGAACTCACTCGATGACTTATTTATTGCTCTCTGCATCCTTTCCATTTCCCCTTTCAAAACTATTGCATGCACTAGGCCAGAGGCGTCTATCTTGAAAAGATCTGCCACTGAACTCTGCAAAGCCTCCAGTTCCCAATGCAACCTGATAGAATTTTCAATGAGCCGATGTTGCCACACAACAAATACAATTCTAGCCAGTGAGCACTCAGTTCCCTTGTTATAAGTGTGAAACAAAACAAAATGAAAAAAGCCCTGAGATCTTAAAAAATATCTATTTTTATGAAACCATATGACAAGATTGTGGAAGTCGTTACACTGACTGCTATAGGGGAAATCCCACACTCCCCATCTCTGCTTGAGGAACTGAGGCTCCAGGCTGCATTAGCTGACTTAACTAAACCCTCCCAGCTCGCTGACTGAGCTGTCAGCAGTCAGGTGTGTGTTGTGGGTATTGTGGGCTCCAGCTTTTGACAAGGAAGACGAATGCGAGGAAAAGTATCCCTTGGGTCGACATCTCGCCAAAACAGCTTCAGAAACTTGTGGAGTTTTTGTCCTAGAAACATAAAGAAATAAAACATCCTAACAAAGCCTTCAACAGTTTACTTTAAAATGTATATAGCGAGAACATGGCTTTACGTTGTAGAAGTATACGAGGGGAATACAAAGAAGAACATTTCAGTCACAGAGTCAGTAAGCAGTTGTTGTCGGTCCAGTCATTTGTTAATAAAACAATTCATATGATTACAGCAGGGTAATTAGGCGGTCGTTACTGGGTCATTGTGAGGAAAGAATGTGTGTGAAAATAAGTAAGGTTAAATGAGAGCATTTGTAGGTCCTGTAAATGAGATCACATGTTTGGGTTGTGGCAGAGATTCAGTTGGAGTACCATACATAGGCCTTAACTGTACACTGAGTTCGCTACGGATGGACGGATCGAACAGACTATTTTTCATTTATGGTTTTCCGAACTGTGTGGGTGCTGAAAACAATTCACCCCCAGAACAGTAGGTGGTGCAACGGAAGACGAGCTTAGAGAAGCCTACCTCATGGCGTATTTAGAAGAAGTCCACGATTGTTTATTTTTCTCCTCCCGGCTTTCCTCACACACAGTGAACGATGGCAACTAACAGACAAAGGCTGTTGATGGATCTGGAGCTGCTTGACATGGAAGAGGACTTGCTTGGCACGACCTTAGAGAATCGTTGTTGACTCTGAACACGCGCAGAAAGGATAGTGTTGCGTGTTGCCCTCATGCACAGCAGAGCCCAAGGCACAGGTATGAATGGACTGGAATGGACCAGAATTCAGTTAGGTCTATAGATGCTTTTGAAGATTCACTGCAGCATCAGGATTTCTCCTGGTGCAGACGAAGGAGAGATGGAGGGAGAAAAAATTCATGTCTTATACATCTGCTAGTCCATCTACACTTCAGAGTTATCAAATCATGAGCTCCTCCACCAGTCACATGAGAGCAGGCTGATTGACAAAGACTCTCAACCCTCGAAGGTCACACTGACACAAATGCAATTTCTCAGGTAGAGGATTCTAGGGTTGGTATAGAGATGAGTATTCACGCAAACAGTCAAGGTATCAGTTCTTTCACAGCACGTGCCTCACTCAGCCAAACGTCTCAGCTGGACCCAATTGTTTTGGTGCCTTCCTTCCTGTTTTTCCATACTCTAATCTGGACCTGGACTCTGGTTGGAGATTCCTATCTGTGGGAACCGTGGAGTCTGAAATCATTCACTCAGTCAACTCACAAGCTTGTTGCTAATTTTATATTCAAACCTTTAAAATCAAATTCGTCTCAGCAAGCGCACATGTTTAACGCATGTATTTGTTTGGAAATAAACCTGTGGAATCTATAGTTATTATATCAAAATATTTTCTAAACGGAATTTACATTTTTACAAAATAACAATGTGACTAAAATGTTTGATTATTCCTTAACTTCAAACAATGAACTAGCTTTCTCTTTTTTTTTTACTTTCTTAAAGATTGGTTGTATGGCATGGCCTACCACCAAGGTTCATTAATATCTGTGACTTCTGCAAACATATTAGAAACAATATGAGGCATTTCTTTGAATGCAGACTTGATGTGTGATATAGAAACAAATGTTCACAAATTCAGCAAGATCCAAGAGACTCCAAATTAATTTTCCTACCATATTGAAATAAAGGGAGGTAGATAGCTTTCTTTGTTTGGACGACCACCTGTTGCATAGTATAAAGTAATTTGATACCTGATCTTTTAAGACCAAGTATCTTATAAATCATCTTTCGTTCTGTTTTACAATCCTTCTAGGAATTGTTACCGGGAATAAGTCTGAAAGCTTCAGCTTCAGTTACTCAGGGAGAAAACCACTCTTCTCTTTTTCGGTGCCATACAGCAGATGAAAAGATTTCTTTCCAAACTTCCACCTGGTGGAACACTTCTAAATATGCTGCAGATCCAGCGGCTGCCAGTCTTCCTGGCAATTAGTGGGCACCAAAACCTTCTTCAACCAATATCTAAGAATTGAATGTGATTATGATTTCTTGATGTAACAAAGCAATAAAAGAGCAGCTTCACAATAAACCTTGCCTGTCCTGCCGTCTTGACAAAAGAGGCAATATGTTTTAATGAGGGCTGGTCTCCAGCTGAGACCATGAATTTGTCTCTCAGGTGACGGGCTGGAAAGTTTGAGAAGCCGTCTCCCATTCCATTTTGTTTTATTCCCATTGTTTCCCTCATGTCTGTTAATGGTTGTTGCCCGGGCACAGCTCCCGTATGCAGCAGCAATAATAGAGTCCTGCACGCCTTATCAGTTGCTTTTCTTTTTCTGCTGACCTTGGACTGCTTTGCTGATATTACATTTTATTCAACGTCAATCAGACAGAGGTGCTGTATTTGTTATTTGCTGGAATGTTGCTGCAGGAGAGGAGCAGCAGGACAAACAAAGCATGATGAGTTGCCAGCTCTTTTAATTAGCACAGGCTCAGCACACCGTTGTGCAGCAGCGTTGCCAAACTGCTGGATGTTAAAGGATGAACATTCATGATAAACCACAGGGCTTGTTTACACCCACACACGGCATAACGCAAACAGCAGACGAACCTAAAACACAACCCGCCTGCGTTCTTCTGCATAGGCAGTCAATCAGTAGATTATAACGTATGTAAATGTTGTGGAAACAACAAACATCCTGCAGCAGCATCAATGAAGAAATTTGTTTCCAGGTAGAAACAAACTGAAGCACCCACATGCCACAGTGACAACGCTGTTACATCCCACACATCCCGACAAGCTGGTTCACTTCATCAGAAGATAATAATGTGAAGAAATGGCTCCTAATGTGATTATAAAACAAGATGCAATATGTGTTGTTTGACGTTGATCAAGGTCCAATTGGATATTACAGATTTCGATTTAAGATTTCAGGTTTACCCGCCATATCACTATCAATTCACACATGAACAGTGTGTAGGTGGATGGATCTACCTAACCTGACATCAATTGTGTCAAGGAAGTGATTTCACATTTTAAGAAAAGACACTTTTCACTGTTTTGTTGAGAGATAGATGAGCAGATTGAAGCCACTCTCATGTTTGTACACTAAATATGAAGCTACATTTTTTAGGGGAAAAAAATAAAATAAATTGACATACATATGCAAATTACAAACACATACACATACATACACCTATAAGCATGCACATATATATATATATATATATATATATATATATATATATATATATATATAACAAATAATAAAATCAAATTCAAATTTACAAATCTTAGAAAATGGACAGTCCAATATTTGGTGCAATGAACGATAAGATATTTCGGATTCCAGTGTGTACAGTATGACCTCACTGGTCAAGGACAGTCACAGTCACATATGGGGACCTTTTAGCAGTGACCAGTGATTGGGTCCAGGGCCTTGTTGAAGAGGCCAGCAGCAGACGGGAAACTAAGTGTTTTTGTGTCTGATGGCCCGCAGCCTCCTGTCAGAGGGAAGTGGCTCTAACAGTTGGTCTCTCCTGTCACCATGTTTTTAAGTTAAGTGCTGTGCCTTCCAGGTGCTAATCCTGAATCCCCAGACTGCTAATGAGTTCACTTGTAGCAGTCACCTCAGTAACAGTGCTCACCGCAGGTCTGGTGGATGTGTTAGAGCGCTGATCAGCCGCTTCTCTGTCCGAGGTACTTCCTTCAGACACAGCAACAACATCTTCCAGTCATTGTATATCCAGACCTACGCCCGCTGCAGGCACTCAGCTCAGCTACAATCTTTACTGACTCTAGTTGAGTTGACAGATAGTTGTCGTTCTGCCGTGTACACATGGTCTCTCATGTTATCCCTAATGCAGCCTTCTCATGTACTACCCTTGCTCACTCTCCTTGCACTCTGGTTTCCTGGGGGTTCTCAGTGTTTGAGTCTGATCCCCTTGCCAATGTCCCAGGTTACATTCTTTCTAAATGAATGGATCTGCAGCGTCACTATATGTGAATATCAAAGTCAGTCTACAGTGTCAATGTCATGTGTTGTACAATCACCGTCCACTGTCACTGTCACTGCAACCACGGCTGTCACTGTATAAGCCGGTCATTAATTATATATTACACAATTATTCAATGAAGCATGAATGCCTTTGGCAAATGGGACCTGGACCACACATAGAAATCATGGTAGAAGGCAAATACATCTTTCTCAAATATGGTTTCTGTATTTTGTTGTGGTTCTTATTACACTGATGTGTGTCCAACTGGATTGACTGCTGAGAGTGACTCGTGATTGGTCAAGCATGTCGACAGGACCTGGTTGCCGTGGCTACATCCCCCTTATCACTACTGCTTTGCTTTACATCTTTCTTCCTCTACATGAAACTGGTTGGACAGTAGTGCGACATGTGGCAGTTCACAATTCTGAGTCCCAACATGTGACATTGAATAACCTTGGCCCTTTGAAAATAACTGGACATTTTGCGTTCCAGTCTCCAGCTCCACATGTCAGCCTGTTCACCAGCTCCACGTCCTCTGCTCTGTATCTGAACATGACCTCCTTTAAGAAAAAGGCAGATCCATGCGTTAGTTTCTTCCAAGTTGATGTGTTGGGAGACTCATTTGGCTCAAAAAGCTCCACGGTGAATCCTGTCAGCTGGGTGCTGACTGATACCAAGCGTTTGCATTGTAACAGAATGGAAACCGTGGAGCGTTTCCAATGTGACCCGTGAAGATAAAACCCTTTTCTCCATTTGTCACGGCTGATAAGAGCGTGACGTGCGGGATGGAGATCTGTTTTTCTAGATTTGTATCCTCTTTCTCTCCAACTCCCTCTCCCACCAACCTCCTGTCACGTCTCATCTACCTGAGCTTCCATCCACCCACATTCACACGCAGACCCTTTTAGTGTGCGTTAGCCATACACACGCATGTGCACTGTTTTTGGAACCTTTTGCCCTCCTGAGTGAGTGAACAGTGGCGTGTTGCACTTTTCTGCAACTTGGTGCACGTGTGTGCATGTGTGTGTCCGTGCACACCAAGGACAGTGCTGTATTTGTTTCTGAACTCTGCTGTATTTGTTTCTCCGCCTGCCGCAAGCAGTTCTTTCTCCGTGTGTTTTACAGAAATTGTTTTGGCAGCATCCTTCCTCTCTTCCCCTCCACCTCTCTCCAGCTCAAACACACTCCTCTTTCTTCCCTCTCTCCTTTTCTTCCTGAGTAGTTATTTTTTTTTGCTCTGCCTCACTTTCCTCCACCTCTTACCTCTTTCCCTGGAGGCAACTATGGTAAAACAAGAAAATACAGGATGGAAAACAATTAAAATAATCCTTGATTCTTCTCTCACTTTACCTACTCTCTCCTTTCTTTACTTTTCCTTATAATTTTCCTCTCCTCTCTATTCCTCAGTTTCAGTCACCTCCTCTCTCTCTTCGTTCTCTCCCTCATCCTGTGCACAGTGTTCTCTAATTATTCGAGTCTGTCGCCACTTCAAAGTGGGCCGTTAGCTGATTGAAGCTCGTTAAGGAGGGAGAAGGAGCAGGGGAATTTCGTAATGGCTGCCGACGTTCATTAGCGGGAGATCTTGAAGACAGTGTGTGTGTGTGTGTGTGTGTGTGTGTGTGTGTGTGTGTGTGTGTGTGTGTGTGTGTGTGTGTGTGTGTGTGTGTGTGTGTGTGTGTGACAGAGAGAGAGACAGAGAGGTGGCTTGTTCATGAGATACATGGTGTTTCTTTGGGACTTTAAGAGAAGGTTGCTGAATAAGTGTGTCTGAATGATTTAGGCTGTGTGATTGAATCTGTGCACGTGTGTTGTCCAAAAAAGTGTGTGTGTGTGTGTGTGTGTGTGTGTGTGTGTGTGTGTGTGTGTGTGTTTAGTGCATGAGGTTGTATGCATGATTTGCATCTTCCTCATTTCATTCATGTCAGCCTGTGTCTGTTACTGTCTGTCACGTATGAGGGGCCGTGAGGGACATTAATCGGTCCGAAGCGGAGTGACCCGGCTCTGCCCGGTCCTGATGAGGCTACGAGCGCTGGGGCGGATCGCTACGAGCGACGCGACCGGCCAGCACCGCGTGGGGGTGGAACCCTCTGGGAGCCGGTCGACCCCCTCGCGTCGCTCCGGTGCCGGAGGACCAGCCGGAGGACCAGCGGGGGCCCCAGCACTCGTAGCTTTATCAGGACCGGGCGGAGCAGGGTCACTCCGCCTCGGACTGGCTCTCACCGTGTGTCCCTCCTCTCCGCACCCGAAACACCGCGGAGCAGGAACGTGCACAGACATTTTGGGGGGCAGCGGCTCAAACCCCCCAAAAGGGGCACCCATCGCTCAAAATTATTTATGAAATTAAAAATAATAATAATAATAAATAAAAAACACAGTGGGATATTTTCAACTGATATATTTATTTTTGTTAACAAACTAACTCAAATTGTCAAATTGAATGAATAACAGGCAAAAACAGACAAAACAAGGCCTGAATAACCAAATAATATGTTAGGGTTAGAGTTCGTGATGTGCTTTGGGGGCTTATGAGTACCGCGGAGCATGTCGGGGTGACATTCTCACAAGAACTCAAATAAATGCCCCGTCAGATATCAGAACACATTTAGGGGGAATTGATGACAGAGAGAATCATTTTTATTCTTAAATATTGATGAATGAAGAAAAAAATGGGCTCCAGCAGAAGGACACTTTTCTCATCCAGGGCAATAGGGCCAGTGCTTGAGCATCACTAGGGGTGTATCTTTGCATGTGCCTGCCGCGGAGCATGTCGGGCGACATTATCACAAGAACTCAATTAAATGCCCATCAGTTTGGATGATTTGAAATGGTCATTTATTATCACACTAGCATTTAATTATCACTGCAAACAATTACGCTTCACTGAACTGTAAGTAAAGTACAAGAAAGTTAAAATAACAAAACCTGTAATTATTACTTGTGAACGAATATCATTCACAGTTATATTCCACAATACTATGCAAGAGCATTTCAGTTGTGTATATGAGCACATTTCACTATTGTGTATGAGAGCTTTTCACTAGTGTGTGTGAGAGCTTTTCAGTAGTGTGTGTGAGAGCTTTTCAGTAGTGTGTGTGAGAGCATTTCAGTAGTGTGTGCGAGAGCATTTCAGTATGGTGTGCGAGAGCATTTCAGTAGTGTGTGTGAGAGCATTTCAGTAGTGTGTGTGAGAGCATTTCAGTAGTGTGTGCGAGAGCATTTCAGTATGGTGTGCGAGAGCATTTCAGTAGTGGGTGTGAGAGCATTTCAGTAGTGTGTGTGAGAGCTTTTCAGTAGTGTGTGTGAGAGCATTTCAGTAGTGTGTGCGAGAGCATTTCAGTATGGTGTGCGAGAGCATTTCAGTAGTGTGTGTGAGAGCATTTCAGTAGTGTGTGTGAGAGCATTTCAGTAGTGTGTGTGAGAGCTTTTCAGTAGTGTGTGTGAGAGCATTTCAGTAGTGTGTGTGAGAGCTTTTCAGTAGTGTGTGCTAGAGCATTTCAGTATGGTGTGCGAGAGCATTTCAGTAGTGTGTGAGAGCATTTCAGTAGTGTGTGTGAGAGCATTTCAGTAGTGTGTGTGAGAGCTTTTCAGTAGTGTGTGCGAGAGCATTTCAGTAGTGTGTGTGAGAGCTTTTCAGTAGTGTGTGTGAGAGCATTTCAGTAGTGTGTGCGAGAGCATTTCAGTAGTGTGTGTGAGAGAGTATAGTTTTTCAGTAGTGTGTGCGAGAGCATTTCAGTAGTGTGTGTGAGAGCATTTCAGTAGTGTGTGTGAGAGCGTATAGTTTTTCAGTAGTGTCTGTGAGAGCATTTCAGTAGTGTGTGTGAGAGCGTATAGTTTTTCAGTAGTGTGTGTGAGAGCATTTCAGTAGTGTGTGTGAGAGCGTATAGTTTTTCAGTAGTGTGTGTGAGAGCATTTCAGTAGTGTGTGTGAGAGAGTATAGTTTTTCAGTAGTGTGTGTGAGAGCATTTCAGTTGTGTGTGTGAGCGTATAGTTTTTCAGTACTGTGTGTGAGAGCATTTCATATGTGTTTGTGAGAGCTTTTTAGTAGTGTGTGTGAGAGGATATTCTGAATAATGTCCCTCACGGCCCCTCATAGTCACGCGCCCGTGTGCCCTTTCGTTTACCCTTGAAATGTGAAGCAGCTTTGACTAAAAGGTCAAAAACTCCCCGCGGAGCAGAAATGTAGAATTTCCTAGAGAAAGCACCGAAAGCTGGACTGTTGTAGTATAACAGGTCCCCGTCCTGTCATTGCAGACCAGGACAGCAAGCGGCGGATAATTTCACTCTAGTTATAGCCGGTCGGAGAATAACGCTGTTTCAGTTTGAGATGCGGCAGTGACAACGAAACTTATAGGGCAACTGCTGTTCAAATCTATCAGTCCCAGGTTAACTCGAAAACACTCTGTGAGCTCCTAACACTCACTCACTCCTGAGAAAGTAAATGTATAAAAGTAAATATCATTTTTATATTCGTTTTTAACATTTCATCTAATTAGTAATATATGTAAGTTATAATGTAATGTATATAATATCAATTCTTTCTTATCCCATCTTGTATTCTATGATAGGTTTACATGTTATAGATGTATATGTACATATTTAAGGCTACAAAATGGGATATGGAAGAAGTAACATCTACCATGCGTGCCTCTGCAGATATCTTGATAACTGTTTCCTACATAATTTATCCATGTTCAATAAGTGTGCATGAGAAATTATGGTTTTAAGGATTATGCTGTAAATCTAATTTAAAAAAAAATGAAATAAAAGGACATTTCTTGCTTTACTTTGCTGTACTGTAGCCTACTTCATGCTTTTTAACAGGATCTTGTAATAAGTGTACAGGAATGTGAAACTTTGTCTCCAAGAATAAATAATTTGATTTAATTCAAGCATTTAAAATATATTAAATAGCATTTTTAATTTTTTTTGTTCTAAGGCAGAGGACGTTGAGAAGGATTTTGTGGAAAAGCTGCACAGCTCCCAGTCCACGGTATGTTTGTGTTTTACATCCAGCTCAAAGAAGCATAGATTTTCATTTGTGCTGTAGTGGAGCTAATGACACTTCAGGTACAATTGAGATGAGCCATTGTTTGTTTGTATGTTTATATCACGTGTTAACTCTTTCAACTATCCCATATAGCAATATACAAGCAGCATCATGTGTATCAGCAAACATAATCCTGGCATCAGTTATTTAGTTATTTATTTAGTTGGTTATTTATATATTTTGGGTATCAGGGTTGTTCGGAGCTCAGGTGAAGTCGACAGCTGCTGGGAAACCGATGTAAGTGAACGAGATAAATGTGACACACGAAAAAAGAAAAACAGAATAAAGCTTTATGATGTTCCTCTGTTTTTAGTAACAACAGACACACCCACAAGTTACCTGCTGTTACTGTGGAGCTCCACTTCTAATAATTATATTTTCACTTTTATCCAAGGATTCTCCAACAAGCCGATCTCCACTGGAAACTACAGCACATTATTTCTCTGTTGCTTCTCCTCACTGTCACTAAAAAATAATGTGAAATTTAAATGTATTGGTTTGAACTTTCAAAAAAAATCATGCTATTTTTTTAGACAACAAATTTGCAGGTATATTGCTGGCAAGAGAAGGCGATTGACTCCTTTCACTTTGGGAGTAGAGCTTTTACCTTGCTATGAACTGGCCGTTTTTTGTTAAGTATAAAAATATACTCCTTATTCTTTTTTTGTTTAAAGAGGCCAAGCTTTTGAAACAGGATCGCAAAATTGGATGTGTTTTGATATTTTTCCTCTTATTTTAAGCTGTCACATTGTAGAAATAGAAAATACAGTTATCGTTAAACCTTTTTACATGAAACCAAACATCTTGGTGTTTTAACAGCACTGTAAATAGTGACATCAGCTTCAAACAGCGCTGCAGACGTGAGTGGGAGAAGCTGCAGGAGGAAGTTACAGTTGGGGGGGGGGGATCGTGTTTCCTTCAGCGCTTTGTCTGAATGGAGACGTCAGATGCACCAAACCCAACCTCATTCAGCTGAGACATATGGTCCAATGAAGGAGGCAAAGCTTTGTGTAAAAACTCCTGCTGTCTACATTAGAATAAAGAGATATTCCAAGTACATTTGGTCTT
Source organism: Platichthys flesus (assembly GCF_949316205.1). NCBI lineage: Eukaryota > Metazoa > Chordata > Actinopteri > Pleuronectiformes > Pleuronectidae > Platichthys > Platichthys flesus. The sequence continues at coordinate 22,199,753 of NC_084952.1, forward strand.
TTTTAAATATTTAATGTATAGTATGAGCTGAGATCTGAGGTAAAAAGCTTTCTCATCTATTGTCCGCACTGTAAAAGGTTATATCTATGCCTTGATTATACATTAGTGTTCTTTATGCCTCACTCAGTTTTTTTGACTCATGAAATGTGTATAATGCTGAAAGAGGTTTAAAAGTATGTTCACTTGAGTAAACTAGATATGTCCCAGAAATAAATGAGACCTTAGTGGACAAGAGCTCAATCTAATAGCTTTTTTAAATTATTTCTGTAATTTATATCTGTACACCACATAGTGAGTGGGGCCTGCCTCGCTCCACACATTCTTCTCTTGCCAAGCAGTACCCAAGTTCAGGTTATAGATAAAGGGCCAACCAGCAGTTCATTGTAGTGTCTACACTCATGGATCATATCTAATTGAGATACCCCAGACAGAGTCACACCAACTTCAACTCTTTTGCGTATTACAGCAGGGGCAAGACAAACATTCTTTAAGTTTAATATCCATGCAAACACATGGATGTAACAGAGAGAGTGACAGCAGTTCTAGCCATTCATGGATGTGCCATTAGAATGGGTGACGCAGGTGGAAGAAGATATACTGGGATGCTGTGGGAGACATCTTCAGACTTGGGGGGTGACAATTGCTCATGTCACGTTTGTATATTGTTCCACCCTCTGGTCTCCTTGATGCACCAAGTCTACATTAAACTCTTCTGCATAAGACATCAGCTGCTTCCTGAGTTCTCCTTTCACCAGCTTTCAGAAAACCTCCAGAACGTAACTGAAATATATTTTTGCCCACAGTCCTGCCAGACATTTTCTGAAGTCTGGAGAAACCTTACAGAGATTGCAGCTACTGGTTACAGGCCACTGGTTTCCATTTGTCCCAGACCATCTTGCAGAGAATACAATTTTGTCTTAGTCATTCAAAATGAGTGCACTGTATCATGTTTTTGTAATATATGCTGCTGAGTGATGTGTTCATGTGCCAACAGCAGTTCCTGACCCAAGGGACGCAAAGGTCAGCTGATTTAGTGTGTTGCTAACTGCAATTGCACCAACATGGGTAAAGGCTAACTGTGGTGAGCCTGCATGCATACACAGACTGAATAAAAAAAAAGAGATACACTATGCAATGTACAACATCCATCTGGTGATTTAAGGGACAGCAACCCGACTGCCCCACTTTTCATCACAAATCACACTCCCCCTCAATTCTGAACACAGACACGTATGTTTAGATCCAGATGACGTGACACTTCATGAGGACACATTATCTCTGGTGTTCGTAGTGAATAAACGTCACAAATCTGATTATAAATCATGAAAGACGACGCTCTGTACAACTCCAGAATTAGCCTCAGAATAATCTTGTTGTTACATTTTCTACAACGTAAAAATAATCCAGTGATGGTTGTCTATAAATACATGGGTACATTGGAAACAACGACTGTGTATTGCGTGTGGAGAAATGTAAATAAATAAAGCTGAAAGATTTAAGTCGCCCATGATGCCACTGACTGAACTCAACTAATATTATTATCACTAGTATATTATGTAGTAGGAGCAGGCAGTACTGTAACAGTTTGACTGGATTAAATATGAACTACATATTATGATGTGGAGTAGTTTTACCTGTAACATGGCATAATGTATAATGAGCTATCATATATTGCAGGTACATCTACAGAGTAACCACAGCTTTCAGATAAATGTTGTGGATTAAAAGACTAATGGTTGTATCCATATGTTGTTACATCATCAAACATAATCTGGGCCTTGTCTACATTAATGTGGATATTTGACAGATATCTCTCCTTCTGTTTAAAAAAATCTGTTAACACGACCTTACAACATATTTTCATCGAGACAAGAATAGAAAAATGACTAAAATCACTCAAACAAGCATGCCAAGCCAATAGGTGGCGATAAAGTCCACATTAACGTAAAATTAAGTGAGGCAGATGCCTGTGAATACTGGAAATCTGGTGCAATCATGCTAAACTCAGCTGCAAACTGGTAATCAGACCTAGCAATGGTAACCAAACGTTTCAAACCAATATGAAGCCATCATTGTTGTTCTTTGTACAGTTTTGGGGAAATCTCCCTCTGTAACATTGACTTAAAACACTGTTTACATGTGGGCACAGATGAAAAAAGTTTGGTAGACTAAATATCTGCATTAGCATGGGCAGGGAGCTAAGCCATACTGTGTTCCTGACAAATGTCAGGGGTAGATGTTACAGAATAAGTTCATGTAATGTCAATTCTCCCATCTAATAAACACCTGCATGAGCAGAATATAGTAATTAACATGCTAAAAACGTGTGACTGAGAGTTCTTCCAGTGAATCATAGCCTGATTGTAATTGCTACTTTTGTTGCGGCATCAATGGTGGGATTTTCTTTTTTTCCTGACTGATCAGTTGCCAGCATTAGCCCTACCCCTAGATGTGTCCTTCACTGGGAGTGTCCACCTCCAAACAGAGTCACAGTGAGAGGCCTAGAAAATCTAGGGAGACCACTCGCTACGTCATCAGCAGCCTATTAACGTTACTACGACAAATGATATCAACTAAAAACTGTTATCCACCAGCCTTATAACAGTGACACAGGGACAACTGCAGGAAAGACAGAACAGGTTGATCTATATATCTAATACACATTCAGTCAGCAATTTCACATGTCAACTTTTGCCCCGCACTGAAAACATTCTAACATGAAAAATTTGCAGCTTGACAATTTTTCCAACTACCTTAAGGGGACATGATAACGAACGTTACTCTTTACTCTCTCTCAGACTGTTTACGTGCTTTATATGATGGCGTGAATAGCTATTTTCTTGAAATGATTGTCATAGCGATTCAATTACATTTTTATTTCTGAATACACTCCAGTTAAAGGGGTGTTTGAATTGTTGTTTGCAAGCCTAACCCTAGTCTTCCGAGTATACCTTGAATAAAAATATGAAAAAGTAAATAATAATGGCAATTTAGTAGCACTTATATGAAACTTACTTATAGCACTTTGTAATTTGGCTTTCTTGATTCGTGTTTGTACCCTCATGGTTAAATTCAATTATTGTAAGTCACTTTGGATAAAAGCGTAATCTAAATAAAATGTAATGGGTTAGATAGCAACTACCCCTTGATCACATAAGAAAGTGTGTCACATTCATCCTCAATGCAGCGCTTCACTGTTCCAAAGATCACAGCTCTGTGAGGCTTCTCCACCTTTGCACTCTGTTTATTAATGACTCCTTCAAGTTCCTAGTCTTAAAATTCTGGTTTATGCAGTTCACCCATGAGGAAAGGGTGTGAGTCATTTATCTCTCAAGTCAACTTGGACGATGCTGCTGATGTGAGCCGTGTGCATTTGCATATGACGTTAAGCACCCATGGGTCTAATTTAAATACTCAGGCAAACAGTGAAAATGTGGACTGAGAGAATCTGAGTAACGCTCCCCAGCTTCCCCTAACACTGTCAAGGTGACTTTGAACGAGCCACTGAACTCCCAGCTGCTCTGTGGAAGCTGCTCACTGGTAAACTGTAAAAAAGGCTGCGTGGGAATAATGCGACTGAGAGAAGGCATATTCTGCAATATTCTTTGAAATGTGGTTTCGGAAAGTTACACGTGGAACAAATGCATCACCACATTAACCCAAACAAATTATTTATAACTTCTGCTGCAACTGTTAGTCATACATATAGAAAACCTACTAAACCTTACCTTTAATGCATTTGGATGCAACATTTTGTTGGGTTCACTTTGCTCTAAAGAACTGAGCGGGCATACTCATTAAGTAAAACCTGCTTAAACCAGCATCATTGAACTACTTTTACTTTAAAATTGCTCCCTCAAAAACATTTTAATGGAACATTGACTTGTAATAGGGAGAATTGTGCTCCTTTAATTCCCATTCATCACCTCCTACTCCCCCGCTTGCATTAAGTAACTTTGGTGAAACAATGTGACATGAAAGGATAAAGGAAGATTTTCAGCCGCCTAATGAAATCAGGCCCAGCTAGTGTGAGAGTGATGTTGAAATGTAAATCAGCTAAAACAGACAGAAGACCAGCGCTCCGTTCATCTCTGAAATTTAGTTCGGAAAATTTGAAAATATCAAGACTTCTAAATGGGGTTTGGCATGTTTCTTTCAACATAACAGGAGTTTCAGGTCAACAAGTGGGAATACTCAGTCGGTGCACTGATAAGGTGATTGACAGACATTGTTCTCCCCATGTGAAAAAGTTTAAAAGACTTATAGTAAAAATACCGCTGATACTTCAACTGGTCCAGAGTTGAAAACATAATTTCATGTCTGGCAGGGAAACCCATGCAGGCAACCACGTAGCCCACCAGTAAATTCAAACCCATGACCATCTTGCTAGGCAACAGGGAAAACCCTTACACCACCAAGCTTGTTCATGAAAAATATCCCATGGAGTTATGAATACGCAGACCGTATAATTTAAAATATTTCCACTTAATGAAACCAGGGTCCAGTTATTGATGGTAGAATTATCCTAAAACCCATTTCACAGACTTTCAGAAGAAAAGCTGTTCTTAAAAAGGAACACCCGTGAGTCTGCAGATTAGAGGTGCTACAAAGAGTCGACACTCGTTGAGCTCTGTGTGGAAGCTGCACTCACTCCCTCACCAGTCAGCTCTTGGTTTGTTCATTCAGAACATTTGTTTTTCTGTTTGTGTTGTGTCTAAATTAGGGTCCCCTTTAGTTGATAAATGTATTTGCTTGAATTAACAACTAAAGAGTTATATATTATATTATATCATTCAAATATTTCTTTCATTGTTGCTTGTTTGCCTTGATTTCTAAGCCTTGTTTTCGTTTAGGTTCACTTCCTGGTTGAGGCTGGTGCTCATAAACGTGCGCACAAGAATGTCCCATCCAAACCAGGTGGTTTCAATGTGGACTGAACCATGAATGGGTTGAAGGGAAAAATTGGATTTCTTTTGTATTTTCTTTTACTACTAGCCTTAAGTAAGGTAAACTCTAGCCTTAATAATTAGTTGTAGAGTTATTGTACTAATTTAAATTTCAGATAGAAGGAGACTCTTCTCTCTGTCTTTGAGTTTGTTGTATCCATGCCATGGATCTTTATCTGGTGAGAAAGTAGAATCAGAGCTCTGAACCAAGTTCCTGGACAACTGGTCTAATTTTTGCACTTCCATTCTCTGAATGCTCACATCCTGAATTTAAAACGGGTTGAGACATCACTCCCTAACCAGCACAAACACAAAAGGAGTTGTCAAACTGTGAACCACAATTGTACATCAGCCTTTTAGTTAGCTCATGATACTAGTACTGTCATGGTGGCTGCTCAGGAGGATGAGTGGTTCATCCACCAATTACAAGGCTTGCAGATTTAAAGTGTCATCAGTCCTCGGGAAAGACACCAAACATGAAAACTGCACAGCGGCTCATTGCCATGGTGACCAGATGAAGGGGAGGGCCTTGTAAAGGGCTCTAGATACAAAGTGCCACATAAATGCAGCCACTCAGTGTGGACAAGGACTTGGTTATAAGTAAATCATTTAAAAATCCCAACAATACCATGGACTTCATTTCTTTGATAACCAATGAATATTTGTCCAATGTTGAAACATTCTCTCATAAACACTATAAACTTGAAAAATGTCAAACATGTCCTGTTTTCTCTCTGTAAGAGTGAGTACAAAGTGGGGTGTTTCTATCTGAGTAGCACATCTAATTGATGAAATTGATGTTTGGGAACGCTGGGATGGTCACGTGACCCCTCCAGGCTTAAATTGAAAAATGAAACGGCTATAAATGCACATCAAATGAACATCAAAGGTTTCTGCATTGATTTGTCTGTAAATTTGTAGGAAGTTCCATTTGCTTCATTTGATAAATCATAACTTGATCTCCTCATTTCCTTGAACTTCAAGCTGAGAAGTTCAATGTTAGTGAGACCCATACAATCACAAGAGTGATATTTCTGTGGAAATGGGTTGGGTTGCAAATAATTGAATTTCCATTTGAGTGCTGCTTTACTTAGTTTTGGGCAAACAATCTAAAAGCATTCATAGAAATGCAGAAGACTGTATATGCTAGATCACCTCCAGAAAAAAGGTCTCTGGAGCTTTTTCCTCTCAAAGGTTTCAAGGTTGTGGGTACAACAGACATTTTTTTTAGCTGGGAAGGTGACTTCTTGACTTGAGTGTTTGTTCCACAGCACAAATCAACCGGATGCTGTAAGTTGTAGAACTGGAAGGAAGAAGGAAATGTGAGGTTAATATGAGCCATGCAGGTATTTTCATCATCTTCGTCTTCAGAAGCCTCCGACAACTAGACCCTGCTGTATATCTAACTCGTACTATATATAATTTAAACTGTGCTGCCTCTGAACATCAAACATCAACACCCCCCCCCCCCCCCCCCACCCGCTACACTGGCAGTATGAAACATGTCATCGTTCATCTCCGCCCACTTCTTCCGCCCAGTTAAATGCCAGGCACACTGACCTTGAGTCCTTGGGTGGGCGAGTGTTTTGACTTGATAAATGATATAGCCCCCCGGGGTATTTCACATGTATAATTATGCAATGAAAAGTTCAAAAATACCTAACAGGAGGTGATAATTGGGCCCAATCGTTTTTCTTCTCCTCTGAACCTGTTGTCTTTCCTTGATTTGCCATCACAGTGTTATATTATGCCCTTGACCTCCAACACTGACAGAAATAGGCACAACAACACATCGGGATTCCTGCCTTCGGAGCTGCATTTGTCTCTCTTCTTTCTTGTGTTCTCTCCCCTCTAGTGACTTGTTAGCTGTTCCCATGTCGATTGTTCTCTTTTTGTTAGCTCTCTACCTTCCCTCGTTATTTTAAGCGATCATGTGCATCCTCTTTAATTCTCGATCCACTATTTTTGCTTCGACTAATTCCTGCAACTCACCTGTGAGCGGAAATTACCAGAGCAAAATAACCGCTCTGTTCTTTTTTGCACCGTCTTTTTGTTTTGCTACCTATACCACCCCACCCCCGCTCCTCTGTACACACCTTGGCACAGGAGGAAATTAGTCAAAACAAAATATTGTTAAAGTGCCAAATCTACCTCCAATTAGCAGGAGCTCCTTTTCCTGCTTTGATCTTCTATGTTAAGGTAAAAGAGGACGTTTTCATTAAAAGACAGGGAGAGGTAAAATAAAACATGATTACAAAAAAATGGAGGCTCATTAAACATCAGAAAGAGGCGATAGGTGGGCTTTTTTTAAAGTCAGATGAAGCTGCCTGAACCTGACGCCCAACATGATTAATTTGTGCCAAAGGGGTTATGCTTTTATTTGTTGATGTTCTTTCACCCATTTCCTTTTAATCTTGTTTTTGTATTTGTCAAATCCTCATGAAGTACAACATATCGGTTGTAGTTTGATGATCCATGTTCATTAAAGACTAAAAGCCTGTATATCTATTGATAAATTATAGTTTGAAAATAAGGTGCTCCTAATAACTTAGGCTAGACTCAGACGCTTGATGGTGGGATGCACAACAACACCGACTTTCATGCAGGGACACTGGGCGTCACAGAGAGTTCCAGGGGCTTAGAGACAGTTCATAGAATGACGTAGTGATACATAAAATGCAGCAGCACAGCATTCAAGATGTTAGTATCTAATTAGAATGGCCGAAAACATTTTTAAACCCGTTTTTTTTAATATTTCGCTGATTGCAGTTTCACACAGAATCCAGATTTATTCTTCATCAGAAGTTATGCCGAATTTTCTGTCCGAACCTGACTGGCCCTTATGAGGAAATTAGCAGAGGCAGAACCAAACCCGATGAGCATTCAGTATTTTCTGTCAGAATCCAACCTCCCTGATCACGTGCATGTGCAGAGAGGGAGAACTCAAGTAGAAAGCTCAACTGACTTCCCAGAAGCCAATCATAATCTCATTTCAAAAGTCAGGTCCCGGTAGGCTCAGGTCGGGTATCAACATCCACACCCAACATCACAAGTCTTATCTCGTTATATTTTATATAATAAATTACCTTCACAGGGCTGATTATTTTAGAGGAAAGAGCTACATGTTTTTTTAATGTCAAGAAGAAAGCAAAGGAGAGTAGAGGGAATAATTGTACAGAATGTCGGAGGAAAGAGAAGGAGGAGAGGAGGGAACTGAGGGAGCCAAGAGGTGCTGCAGCAGGGGAGTGTTATTGCTTGTGATCTATCGTCTCCAGTGTAACACCGAGCGGTGCGGCTAGGCTTCATCACACAGAGACCACAGGCCACCTCCACCAGTTCAGGGGTCAGGTTAGTGATGCCAGCTCAAATCTCCTTTTCTCACCTCAAGAGCTGAGCCGGCTCTGAAAGTGCAACGAGGGTATATCGGTGCACAAAAGCTCAAAAGTAAAATTTCTCTTCCGGGGATGATAACCGCAAACTCCATGGACTTTAACTGAGCTATGAGGACATTGTTTTCTGGAAAGACTGTGGTATATGCAGTTAATATATGGGATATGGTATAAATGATTATTCGGATGACAGGTTTTGTGATGAATATTCCTGTAGTGGCATGCTGTTCTTTGGAGAGAGAGAGAGAGAGAGAGAGAGAGAGAGAGAGAGAGAGCAGGGAGCAGAGAATATTTAATCAATACCTCCGCCAAAGTTATGTATTTGTCTGCATTTGATTATTTGTGCTGGCCAGCAGCATTACACAAAAACCACTGGACAGATTCCTTGATGGGAGGATGGTTTATGGATCTCAGTTTTGGATCCGGATCAGGAGGCAGATCCAGCTACTAGTTTTCAATTCCTGTAACGTTGTGAGTGTTGTTCATAATTTTCCATGATCTTTCAAAGAATAACAAAAAATCATGCATGTAAAGGGGACTGATATTATATCATAATACTAATAATTTGGTGCATGTCCAAATAAAAATGAGTTTGGTTTGTGGTTTGGAGACTGTTGGGCTTTGGTGGATATCTGCTCCCTGAGTAGCTTTCTAGTTTGGTTCATAACCCACATTCTATAGTCTTATAATCAATACAAATACAGAACTCTGTTCACCCAGGGCAGATACATACAGTAGGTTCATCCGAACACGCACACTTTGGTAATTTACTGTGGCCGAGGGTACTATGAAGAGAACATTAGGCTCTCACTGCATTTGTGGGAGTATTTGTCAGCGTGTTTCAGTTTTTTAACCCACATTCACACACTCCCTAGCTGCGTGTGAATGAATCACAACACTTATCGGCAGGCTGTGAGTTAGCACCTGCATAAATGTGTCTGTGTGTGGTCGGGTTGTACACCGTACGTGTCTGATTCGGAGCGAGAGGCTGTGTACGCGCGTGTGTTTGTTTTGCGCGTGTGAAGCAATCAGTATGGCAGCGCTAAAAGACTCTGCACATGAATAATGAGGTGTACGAGGCAGAGAGTAGGAGGTGAACAGACGCACGCGCGCACACACACGCACACTCATACCCACAGCTGTGCAGAAAGGCAATTCATCTTCCATCCCGTCTTCATCTTCGCTATCTCTCCCCATTTGTTTGCTCTCTTTACCTCCACGTCAGCTCTATCTATTGTTCTCTCTACCTCTCTCACTCTAAATAGGTGATGCATTAAAGGGCTTGGATGCCACTTTATTTAATAGGGAGCTCTTCTGAACAACGAATTGACTTGAAAAACGTGTGTGTGTGTGTCTGTGTGTGTTTGTGTGTGTCTTTGTATATTGAGCGTTTGGGGCCTGAGAGCTCGTCTTGGTGCCAGCAGCCAAATTGCATTAATTGCATAAATGAATAAAGCTGAGGAACCTGAGAGGGAGCGTTAGTGCCAGCAATGTTTCTGGAGGGAGGGATATTCCTTGAACCCCAAGTGACCTTGGAATAAATAACACATGAGGCCTTGGCCCAACCATCAGAAATACAGTGCAACCACCTGCATGACAATGCCTCTGACTACTGGCTGGAGTTAATTGGCTGTCACAATACAGTGTTGACAGCTGGACCCGGCTGTCACAGCACAGCGTTTAATGTCATCTGCCATGCAGGGAGAAACTGAGTCGACGTAGATTTACATGAAATGCAGGTTCAATAGCAACCTGCAGGAATACATTCATATAATGAATTACCATTGAACAGGAACACTAATCTGTATGCCTTTGTAAACAGTTCTGCTGGGGCAGCAGCCTCTCGACAGCAGACAGGAAGAGACTTGACCCAGTCTACGTAGTGGGACATGATGGACGAGTCCAAACCCATCCAGGACAACATCATTTCCCTGGGCAGATCCCTTTGCGACCGATATACCAGAAGTGACTGAAGGAGAGGTATGACAGGTTGTTCCTTTCATGCTGCTCAGCAACCAGCTCTGCCCCCTGTAGGCCACATCCAGCACGGTAGCCTCACTCAGGCTTTACTTATTCTAACTGTGAAATACTTATTTACTATCTTTGCAATCTAAGGATCATACATGTACAATCCTATTACAATGTTTAAACTGTTTAACCTGTTTGTTGGACTTTCTAAGCCCTGTATTTGCATTGCTTTACTACTGTATTACTTGTACTTTAACCATCCTCCTCTGCTGCAGTCACAAATGCTTTTCAATGTCCCAAGAGTGAGACTAATAAAGGACTATCAGTTTCTATAAAGGTCCTGTCTATAATGCACTGTAAGCTCATTTATAAGACGGCTATCGAGATCCCGCTGAGGCCTAACCTACTGCGAGTCTGTCTCATCTGTTCATCATGATGTTTCTCCCAGTAATAAATCAAAAACAAACTTGTCGGAATGAATCACACCTGTATATACATCAGTGATTTTTATAAAAACGTTTGTATTGTCACTTCTTAGTATGGCCCATCTCCCACATTTTAACACGAAGAAGGTTGGATTTATAAGCTATACTGTAGCCAAACAGGACATTCCGACATTTTCAACATTTTTTTTTTTAAAAGGGACAATATACATTTATTAATATGAGCACAATTGCTCAATGAGTGTAATAGATGTACCAGAGTTTGCTTTTCAGACTAATTTGCATCTACAGTTAAAGGCAGGTTGGTGTTAAAAAGAAAACATAGAAAGAAGCAGACAACAACCAGCTAGCAGGTAGACATGCGTTAAAGGCACACAAGCACATATACAGTCTCCAGAGTGTGATCCAGATAGTTTGGCCTCACTTTTGGGAGATGTCAGGTCATCCCTGTTTATCCACAGCCTGTGGTCTTGCCAGCGACTAGCAAAGACCCCAGGAGGCCATAATCCAGACCTGATTTTCATAAATCCACAATCCACTTAAACTTTTGAATAAACAAGATATATCATCTTAATTGGATTTGCTGACATTTGAGACAACCCTGCTCGTTCTTCCCCCCGATATGCTAAGCTAACCAACTGCTGGCTCCTACTTCACTCGGACTTGATATGAGAACGTCAAAATCCAAGCAGAAGGAGAATGAACATGTTTCCCAAAACATTCCTTTAAACATTTGAAAGTGTGTTTAATTAGGGCACCAAAATAAAAGCTGAAGTCACACGTGTAGTCATAGTTTCTACCTGCATAATTTTTGACGTCAGGATATAAAGGTTATATTAAACCGCTGCATTTTAAATTAGCAGCGATCATTCTACATTTGGCTCTAATGAACTTCAGCTCCGTTTTCCAGTCAAAGGTTCAGTGCACTGTTTACTGACAAACTTGTTTTAGCTCCACACACCAGCAGTTTTTTTCTTCATGGGGCCTTTACTCTGAAGTCAGTTGAGGTAACTGAGTTTTCCTCTAACCATGACACATCACTACAGAAACTCAGGGTAACCAATCCTGAACCTTGTGATAACAGATGAAAACCTCTCAACAGCCCTGCAGGGACACAAGAGTGGCACGTATCTGTTTCTGCCCGGAGCATATGATAAGCATTTCTATAGCACAGGTTATCAGGAGAGCCTGTGTTAGCTTCAGTGAAGCCTAACAACAATAACATATCCTGGGTATGTTGAACTTGCACCCCGAGCACTCTTTTACTGATGGTGTGACAGAAGCTTAGGACTTCTCCTTCTTTTCAAATACTAGCCACATATATAATGGCCTTTCTATAAACTACTTCAGACTAGATGGGTGAATGGAGATCTAATATTTATTCGTAGATCAGATCAGTTTACTTATTGAGAACGGGCAACGTCTTTTAAAACGGATGTAAAAACATGATTTTATTATATTAACTTGAACAGCATGGATTTCGATTATTGCCCTGTGTTACCCGTATGTGTGTATTTTGGAAACCACATTTTATCCTCTGTGTTTGATCCCCTCGTCCACACACTATCAGCCGTTTAAATCACCAGAACAAATTTTTGCAAATCTTTTCCAAGGAGCAAAGCCCAATATTACTTGGATCACAGTGTTCTTCTCTCTTATTTGACAGATCATTGATGTAGATGTTATCTCTTGTTTGAGCGCTTGTAGTGTTTTCGACTGGGCAGAGCTATTTTCTAAAACATGTGGATATGTTCCACTTCTAACCTTGTTTTTATTCAAACCCTTTTTTTCTCTTCCATGGACCAAGGCAGATATGAGTTCAGCTGAGAAAGCTGAGCAATAAATCTTTAATCTGCATCCTCCCTTTTCCCCTCTTTCTTTCCCTGCTTTCTTGCATTTGAGTTTTTGAAGGTAATAGAAGGAAAGAATTCCAACTGAAACCGAGCTCAGATTTATATTGAAGATATTGAAGAGCTTGAATGGAAATCAGCAGTGTCTACAAAAGTCCGTCAGTTATACGTTAATGTTATTAAACCAACAGTGGTTGTATCACAAGTTGACCCCTTAATGTGTAAATTAATCAACTCTTCATACTTCATCTATTACTACTTTTTGATTTTTTGTTAAGGTGTCACAACTCATTAAACGTTTTTTTTTTTCAACCAAAGACTTTGAGATACATTTGAATCCCACCATCAAATTTGTTATACCATCAACATTTAACTTTCAAATAAAAGACAAGTGAGTTGTCAGTGAGAACAGTCATTGTGTAGCGGCTAAGGAATGTATTATGACAATAGGGTCAGGTTAAGGGGCTAAGCTTTAGCCCCTCAACCTGACCCTAGTATAGAGAGAGAGAGAGAGAGAGAGAGAGAGAGATAGAGAGAGAGAGAGAGATTTTTTTTGATTTTTCACAAGCACTTTATTTACATTTTTCTCATTTTACAAAACACTTTCTTGCAACATTTACTCAAATAAATAAACAAAAAGTGCTGCTGTTAAAAACCCTCAGTCTGTTAAAAAGTGTGGAAAGGACAGCTCATTGTTGGTGACGGTGCAGAGTATGTCATTAAAACACCAAATTCTTTTAAAAGACTCGATCAGATATCATTGCGTAAAAACTGAACTCGAGTCGGAGTCTTGCCCGGAGGTTTACCACCCACACCGCCCCCGCTTCCTGCCCGTCTCTGTTTTCTACCCTGTTCTTTCTACTGATGTAAATGGCCATCTTGGCCTCACCTGAGAGGTGGTTCAGGAGCTGCCACTTATCTTTATCTGCTTTGTTGTAGGCAGCTCCCATGATAAAAACCTTCTCAGTAAAAGTGACGTTAAAATCACTAAAAACCGCAGTTAAAAGAGTGAAGAAACCTGAAAGTCTCTTGCACTCAGTAAAAACGTGATAAATAGTCTCACGCAGGTTGCAAAATGGACACTTGTTAAGAACGGTGGGATTAACAATAGAAATAAAAGTGTTGGAAGCGACGGCCCTTGTAAAATTCTCCACTGGAGGTCGCCTGTTCTTTTCTTGAGGGGAGGTTTGTATAAAATCCTCCACTGCGGGCAGGGTCCATGCTCCCCCCACCTCCGTGACCACACAGTGGGGGGTCTGTTGCTCAGTCAGGTCTGGTGGATGCTTTTCACACAGTTTCTGTACAGCGTCTCTTGAATTGTTAGTTTGTGTGTGTTTAATTCAGTTAGTAGGGGGCCGGTCTTTTCTCCCAGGCCTGGGCTCAGGATAATTTCCGGGTAGGGGTCTGCAGCCTCTGGTGTGGTTTCCCCCCTCTGGTAGGCCCTCAGGAGGTCTTTCTCACGCATTGAGAGCCTCTGGGTCCAGAGCTCCAGGATTCTCTGGGCCATCCGGGAAGACTGCAGCCCCAGCAGGGAGCCCAGGGCCTGGGTGTTGTTGAGTGCCGGCCCCACTGCATCCACCAGCTGCTGTAAGGTCACCGTTCCAGACCGGGTCAGCGCCGCCATTAGGCCGGGTGTTGTTGTGCCGCTGACGTCCAGTCTGGCTTCATTCACGAGCGGTTCTCTCAACAACCAGTACAGAGAGTCTGCTTTTGGACACCTTTTTTTGTTAAAAAGGGCCCATGATTTAAAAACACGTTGATAAAAAGGAGGCAACCCACTTAGTTTTAATAATTTAGAATCTGTTAAAAACAGAGCATCATCCAACCCCAGGTTATTGGCACGCCTAAGGATGCTGCTGGCCACATCTCTCCACACCAGATCTGCTGGACCTGTGAGGTACTTTTTAATGAATTGAAGTCTAAAAGTTGCAGCCGGCTGGCCAGGTGGACGAGGCCCTGTCCCCCCTCCTCCCTGGCTAAAAACAGCACCCCCTGTGGCACCCAGTGTAGACCCCCCCAGAAAAAATCCACCATTTTCTTTTGTACATTGGAAAGCAAGCCAGGGGGGGGTTCCACACACATTAGGTGGTGCCACAGTTGGGATGCCACAAGATTATTTAAAAGCAGTACCCTCCCTCTAAGAGACATTTTTGGGAGCAGCCATTTCCATTTTAACAGTTTGTTTTCTATTTTTTCTGTGACGTTCTCCCAGTTCTTCTTACTTATATCGCCATTTTCTAAAAACACCCCGAGGTACTTTATGCCCTCCCTCTTCCATTTCAGGTTTTGGGGGAGAACTGGGAGACCACCAGGCCGCTCCCCGACCGCGAGGGCTTTGCTTTTTTTCCAATTGACCCTCGCGGCCGATGCCATGCTAAAATCATTTAAGATTTGGGCTAAAACATCGACATCTGTCTGGTCTTTAATAAAAACAATAAGATCGTCGGCGTAAGCTGATAAAATCATGTTGCCACTAAAACCAGGATAAAACACACCTTGAATGCTAGAACGTATTCTGCAGAGGAGAGGTTCCAAGGAGAGTGCGTAGAGCATCCCCGACAGAGCACAGCCCTGCCTGACCCCTCTACCTACCCTGAAAGGAGCACTGAGACTGCCGATGATCTTTAACACGCTCTCAACGTCACAGTACAGCACCTTGATCTTAGCTATGAAGCCAGCGCTGAAACCAAACTTCCCCATTGCCTGTGTTTTTTTCCTCAGAAGAGTACACCGCTTCATAAAAACTCACAGCCCGCTCTCTTATCTGGCGTGGCTCCATCAGCTCTTCCCCTGGACTCACTCAAATGTTCTAGTTCCACTATGTCGGTCTCTAGATCTTTCATAGATCGGGTGCCGTCTCTTGTGACATTGAGGGTGTGTTGTTGACACAATAAGTGTATTTGTGTCTTAGCGTGTCCCACCACTGCCTAAGATTACTAAAATCGCCCTTCCTCTGTCTAAAAACACCCCAGAAATACGTAAGAACATCTGTAAAACTCTTATCGAATGTTAAAACAGAATTAAAATGCCAATAGGCGCTCTTGGGTAAAACTTTCCTGATAAACACATGACAAAAAAGCAGGGAATCATCACTAAAACCAGCCGGCATGATGGCGCAGCTTTTAAAAATGTTAAAATGATGTTTAAAAGAATAAATCCTGTCTAACCTGGCTGAGGAGATCCTACTCTCTCTGATGTGGGACCAGTTGTACTATCTGCAGTCTGGGTGCATCCTCCTCCACACGTCCACCATGCCATGAGAGCGGACCAGCTGCTTTAAGGCTTGCTGAGAGACTGGATGAGGCTCTGCGTGGTTGCGGTCTAAAATTGCATCTTCAGTGCAGTTAAAACCCCCCCCCAAGAATAAAAAATCCTCCATGGCACAATCATTAAGAACTTCACTTATTTTCAGTAAAAACGGCTTCCTCTCTGCACCGGTTGCTGGAGCATAAACGTTAATATAAACAGCAGTAAAATGGTTGAACTGAGCTTTGGTTAAAAGAAGCCTCCCCTGGATCACATGTTTGACCTTCAGCGAGTTTGGTTTGAATGCCGTGGAGAAGAGGAAGCCCACCCCTCCGCTCTAAATTTAAAGCTGTAAAAACGCTTTAAATGTATCTACACTAAGGGTTTTCTTTTTTTGACTGCTGTTAAAAGGCGGAAAGTCGCTGCTATCAGACACACATGACACACAGACACACATCAGACACGAAAGTGACACACTCACTTTCACTCACATCACTCTCCAATTGCACTTTACTTGTCTTTGATTCATTTAAAACTGTCCTAGCTGACCTCCTATGTTTTACTGTTTTCTTTTCCTTTATTGATTCTTCCTCCATCTCCTCCTCCTCCACCTGCTCACTCCACACCATCCTGCCCTCAGCTGCTTCTCCTCCTCTCCTTCCACTGTCCCCTCCCTCCTGGTCAACACTTTTTTTTCACCCGTCACCTCCTCCAACTGTTTGATAACTACACCACCCTCTTCCTTCCCTTTAGAGAGAGAGAGAGAGAGAGAGACTACGTGACATACTGAGCAAACCCAAAGACCCAATCAGAAAACTGGTGATGAATAAATTAAGGTGAATTTTTAACTGATTACTCTTCATAGATCATGGATGAAATATATGATCCTGTCATGTTGGTTGACTCTCATTTCAAACTGAAAATCACAGTCAGAATAGAGGGATTGTTCATTACACTGTCGTGGGCTTCTTTCACTTTGATTTATAGCTACTGTATGATCAAACTTTCTGAGCTGCCGTATGGTCCAGTCTTTACAAACGATGGTCAAACAGTGAATTGTTGTCAGGTTATTAATGAAGTTTAAAGCCTTTTGTTTAGGCCGCTGTCCAGAGTGCTGAACCCACAGCAGCAGTGGTGCAGGAGCTGCTGCAGGCTGACGACCGAGAGACAGATTCAGAAAGAATCCTCCTGTCAGCCCCTGAACCCTTTTTATTCCTGGAATTTAAAGTAAGTTTGGTTCCTGCCGGCTGAAGTCTGGTTCTGCTGAGCTTAATACAAAAAGAAGAAAAAACATGAGATCAGGGCTTTGTAAGGCTAGTCAGCTTCTTCTGAACCAAACTAAGAACCATTTTGTTATTAAGCTCACATTGTGCGGTTTGAAGAGGAAAGCGTCTTCTCTGAGTTATTAAAAGCCCCTTTATTAACGATTTCTTAACTGAACTCCGACTTATATTTGGATGGAGCTCTTGATTTAGAAATAAAAATACAGTAAATATTTCAGTACAATGTGAGCTTTGCCCATAGTGCATTATGACATTGTGCATTATCCCTTTAGTTGTCATTATCACTGTGATAATGACTCTGACTCTATTCTGTTTCGATGTTTTGAAAAGCGATTCACAGTCATTCATGTTTTTCTAACCTTATCTTGTCGAGTCACTTATGACTTACTTAAAACAAAGAGCATTGCACCTGCATGGATGTTTTCCTTTAATCTCATCCTGACAATTGGCTTGGGCCAGACATGTCTCTAGATAAATACAGCCTCAAAACCAAGTGGAACGTGGAAGTGTGAAGTCTGTGTGTGTTTAACTAAATATTTTAGAGCCATTAGGGGGAAAAACGCTCAGAAAGCTGAAAAAAAATAAAAATCGACTGAAATTGAAGTCGGTCCTAAATTACCGCAGAGATTTGCCATCTGAAAACGACTGTAGAGATTTAGCAGCTGGTAATTGCTCGGTATGATTGTACTTTGTGTGCGTGCCCTGATGCATGTTCTTACAAGTACACGTCCTTCTCAGTGCATTAGTGTTCCTATTTCTCTGAGGTCATATCTCTATGCCATTCGTCTCTTGACACCAGTAGGCTGTAATTGCATGTGTGTGTTCTTGTGTGAGTTTCAGACGGGGCTTAATTGAAAAGGAGGTAAAGGCCATGGTGTTCCCCTATGGTGCAGACTCTAAATGTGGCCCGACTGGTGAGCGACCAAGGGGAAATCGAGCTTGGAGACGCAAGGGGAGAAAGCGAGAGAAAGAGAGACTGGCTGTAAATGTGACATTCCTCACTGAGTTTGAAAAGAAAGACTGACAAACAAAGAGACTGTAGCTGAATGTGGGCTCCCCCGGTGAGTCGGGCGGGCTTTCAAGAAAAGAAAATGGGAGCGACAAAGAGAGAGAGACAGTGGAAGAGAGACTTTATCTAAATGTGTCTCTCCCCAGCGAGCGACTCAGAGACCAGGGGAGCTGTCCTTGGTTCTGAATAAGCCTCTGGCAGAGAACCAAGTCAAGCAGTTAGCATTGAGCACATCGCACAGGGCTGAAGGCTCCCACACTCCCTCTCTGTCATTGTCTCTTTCCGCATCCCTCCCTTTCCTTTCAGCCCCCGTCAGCCTGTCTATGTTTGTCTGAACATCCGACGGCTGACGGCAACAAAACACAACCGTGTGTTGTATTGAAATGGGATATACGTAAATATATTAGAAACCCAGTCCACATATATGTATTAACCTTCATCTTCTTTGACAACGAAGCAGTAATAAATATTATATCTCGACAATAAGAACAAATGTTATTTAAAAAAAATGGATTTGCATCATATCATGTTATACATTCAATATTAATAAAAATAATGAATGAACAGGCGAATGGCAACCACATTCATGGAATCATTTTCACTTTAGCAGTTTGTCTCCAAAGTAAAAGCACAACATTTGTTTGTTTGCTCTTGTGCTTAGTATCAAATTGAATTAGATAGCTTATGTTTTTGATAAGATCTGAACTTGCGTTGGAAATTGCAGACAATGTTTGAAAAAATACAACAGTTAGTATATATACTGTAAACAACACATAGCTATAAGCCAGTGGGCAAAGATAAGAAAAATAAATACCCTTTATGCCACAGATACAAACACAATGCTTATTAGCATGTTCAATTCATAGCTGGTTTTGTTGACAAGAAAAGTAGAGAAAATCATCAGACTGATCGATTTAGATCCATTGGAGCCTTCTCCAGTAATTGAGATAAAGTAGACTAGTTCCGACATTTATACTGTACAGAGAGACAAACAGCCTCCATTAGTTCCTGTCTGTTGAGGTGTCTCAAAGTAAAGGCGTATGAAATAAAATGCTTCCAAGCTTTATACATGTATTTGAGAAAGATTTTCTGAATGTTTCTTGTGTAACAGTTATTCCAATCAAGTGTACTTTAGCTGTGAGTAAATATTAGCGATTCACTGCTACACCTCCCTGACCTGCTGTTTGAATCATTGTTAACAGTACTGAGGTGATACTGACATGGTATGTGTTCCATGGGTGACCGAGAACTCTGTTAACAACACATATACTCTCTCTTGACAACACACACAGACACCTATATGATCACCTCTATACTTTATAAAATCTTAATCTTTATGCTTGTCAGGATAGTCTTTGGATGAACGTGTGCAGAATACACAAGTTGAGCCCTGCAGCCGGCACATGTCCTGTGTATCTAAACTGTCTGCAGTGTTCAACCTTCACTGCAAAGTCAGTGTTCAACAGTGTGGACATGAAGGACTGGAATGTATTCATGTTTTGTTTTATACAGCGGGACCAACGCCACTGGCCGCAGCAAACTAATAGTCAGTCCCTTTAAGGAAATTCACAAACCAGCATGAAAACACATGCAACACAACAAGTAAAAACCGTGAAATCCAGTCCCAAGCCCAAGGCCAGTCAGGACTAAATGACTGATTACTTGTTAATCTCTAAAGACTCAATTAAACGCCTCCCATTAACTTTATTTGTCTCTCATAGTTCTGTACAGGCTCCTGAAAGCAAACACCTGTTATTTGCCTTGGCTAGTATTGGAACATAGATGATCCATTAAAGGTGCTTAGTTTTTCCAGTCTGGGCTACTTTGGAAAACATGCTGGCCTCCATAGAGAGGACCCACTCCTGATGTAAATATAAAGTGATTCAATATAAAGGACCAATTGTATGGTAAGGAAAACAACAATTTGTACAATTTAAATGAAACACAATCGTGGAAACATCACTAGGATTATATATATTCCATAGATCTCTTTCACTTCAGTCTAACACACTGAACCTTGAAAAGCATAGGCCACAAGCTTTTACTCCAGCAGTCTGTGACAATTCTGCAACTAACACTTGACGCCTGTGTACATCAGCACGTACACTGATGCTGATCAAAAACACTGGTGTTGTCATATGTCATTTCAAAGGTATGGATGAAGCCTCAGTTCTCAGATCGTAATCTCCATCACTGGTAAATGTTGCTATGCTCCAGCCTTGTATATTGCTATGAGCTCTTCTAAAGCAATTCCATTTCCTTTGCCTCCTCCAGTGCTGCCACTCCTGACTTTGGAGCTGCTCCAACCCTTACATTGGCTTCCACCTGCTGCTCTGCCTTCCCCTTGCCTCTGCCCTGCACTCAAGCTGTCCAGAGGAAATACCTCTGGATCTGCTCTCCTGGAGCTAAACCACTAAACCTCAGGTTCCCTGACCACAATCATTAGATTGTTTGCAATAATAGGGGCCAGTCACTAACTTTGCAATGCAGCATTTGGTAGTGATAGGAAACTTGTGCTTCAAAGGTAAAACCCTCATAACGAGCTGAAAGACACTGAAATGGTCTGCTGAGCTGAGAGGAACAGCAGAGTCTGATCATTTGCTGCTAGATTATCATACTCGGCCACAGGCTCATTTAATCACACACATCACATACGGTCTGACAAGTGGGGGACAGATCAGTACAACTACACTGAAGCACAATATAATCCCTGTACAAACAAACAACAACAACTCTAGACAAGAAACCACAAGGATACTATCACTTCAATATTCTCAAAAGTCACAATTTATTAAACTGGTAAGAAAAAGTAGTTTTGGCAAATTATTGTTTAGTTGAGTTTATTTCCATAGCTTTTATTTTAATAGTCTGCACTTTTGTTGCCTGCTCAGGGACTACAGATACAAATTAGCCTCTATCGATACCTCTGGCATATTATCAGAGCTGTAATTAATATGCCCTGTCCCTGTCAAATAAAGTAAAAGTCAAGTCTACGTCAATATACATATATAAATCTTATTGGGACTATAAACAACTTGTAAGTGTCCTCCAGGAGAATTACAAGATAAGGTAAAAGAGGGAGCAATCACAGGTTGATTGTCATCAAATGGCCTCAGCTCGGAGGATTTCGTTCGCTCACTTCTTTCTGTTAAATATCCTCCAACCAAAGTGGTCATTAAGATTCAGACACGTATTTGGGGCTCTTGGCAGCTAAATGGGCCCAGGGGACTCACGGAGAGGATGAGTTTGCATGTGTTGACAGAAGAGGAGGAGGGCGGGGGAAGAGAAAGGGGACAAGAGGAAAACATAAAGGAAGTTTGTGATGGGGAAGTGATCTAACTTGTTTTTTTGGAACATACCGCCTCCTATGTATGCATGGGTTCACATTTTGTGTTCGCCTCCGCTGCCGTTGTGTCACTGGTGTTGAAAAAGCAGACAAAGCTCAATCATATGTCGGGCCATTATTAAAAATTAAACAGTGCTGTAAAAAATACAGAGTGTTTCCGAGTTTTGGCTTTGTCACTGCGGGCCCATGAGTGTTAGGCACTGTCTGCATCTTGCCCCAGCCGGCGGTCTCCTCTGTCCATTCATGCGTCTAGCTCCACGATGATAAATTAAATGCTCAGGAATAACCTCAGTGAAGGAAAAGGACCACAGTGCAAACAAAGACATCAAATCTGGCCAGTGGTTCCTGTAACTCGCCTTGTGACACTTTAGCCAAATCCACAGCCATGTATCTTTGCTAATATTACAGCGCCATTCATATTGCCCAACCTTGCCAATAGTTTAGCAATCATTAACCGTGCCAGGCAACAGCTCAGCATTCACATAAGCATCCTCTGATATTTTAGCATCTGTTCAGAGTCCCAACATTTGAATTCCTGGCCAGGCTGTCCAGACCCCCTTTCTCCTGCTGACGCCAGCCAAGGGGAAATGCACATTCATATTATTTCTGAGTCATTAAATATAGCAATCTGTATTTCTATACCTTCCCTCTGTGATTCCTTCATCCATACCTGATGACTTTCTGAAAGCTCAACAGGAAAAAGAGACAGCCCGCTTGAATTCCCTCCACAATGGCACAGTTCATTCTCTTCCAAGCTTGAGGAGCCATTGAGGAATGTGAATGGGGCTGAGCTGAAGCTCAGAGTGTTTATTGTTATCGCCACTGTGAAACTGAGCTTACATCTATTGGATCGTCGTCTGGGATGATTCTTGTTTTTTCGAGCAGTGATTTCCGTAGAATATACGTAGAATGCAAATTTTACCTGCAAGCTGACCCAACTTCAATTTTAACTGGCCTGATAAACAACACTTCATGGAGCCGGACCATCAATGGGATTGTTGATGTTATTTTGTATAAATCTAGCACCATTCCTGTCTGGTTCACTTTACTGCTTACAAAATGGAAGACAATATCACACATTGTGTGATGTTATTGGTCTGTACAATTGTTCCAATTGCTTGTTACCCAATTAAGTTATAATGGGTATTTTTTTGTTTTATAATGTGGCACTGAAAAAAACGGGCCAACTATAGTTGACGGTCATTCATATGAGACCAACCTGCAAAGAGCGATGTGTACTTTACAAAGTAAAGTAGAAATGATGGAGGTCTGTTGTCTTATTTTCTTTAAATAGTTTGTTCTGGAGTGACTCCTTGTCCCACATCCAGCTTGAAGGGTTTATGTGAGTCTCAACTCTGTAGGATTGCAGGTTTCCCAGCTTCAGTCAGGTCCAGATCAGTTGTAAGACTGTGACTAAGTAAATCAAGTGCTACATCCTCTAATTTGTTCTCAGCTTTATTTAAAATCCAACTAATTAACAGGCCTCTGACCAACTAAATCAAACCCTACCATCTTGAATCTTTGCCCAGCATAAGTCCAGTGTATGTGTCAGTTGAAGCCCTGTTACCAGAGTAAATCAAGTCTTGATAAAGACCAGGAGCAAAAGAAAGAAGACATTGAGCAGGTTTCTTTTCAAAAGCTCCCCAAGGAGTTTTTATAGGATCAGAAGAGATGTAGGGACTCTATGTTGTGATTATCCAGCCAGCCATTATCGATACCATTTATGCTTTGGGAGTCGCAGGAGGTTGGAGCCAATTCTAGCCGACATTCGGTGAGAGGTGGATTACACTCGGCACAGGTCAGCAGTCCATCAGAGAGTCAACACACGCAGAGAAACACTCATCCACACTCAGAACCCAGATCCTTCTAACTGTGTGGATGTATGCTTTGGCATTATATTTTGAATAATCACTACATAGGTGTGAGGACCAGAGCGTACAACATAATGTTTGACGTTATGAAGGGCCCTGGGGAGAAAATGCAGAAGTATAAACCGACCCATGCCCAGAAAAAACATGTCCACATTAATTTTGTCCAAAATGCTTCAAGCTATTGGCAATTCTTTCCATCCATTTTCTCCTCCATACAAATAATACAGCATGTAAGGCCCCCTATGTTAGGAAACACCTTCATTTAAAGGTCATAGAAATCGTCACTATGCCACTGTGGTGCTCAGAAAAACAATCGTTCTGAAATGGTTCTTCAGAAGGCGCTCTAATTCTTCACAGGCATCTCCAATGGAAGAACCTTTCTGAGATGGTACTATGCATATACTTATCTGCATTAGTTAAAGATGTTTTTTTTAAACAGAAAGCCTTAAACATATTGCTGTAGGAACCATTGAGGCTAACAGCAACAATCACCCTGATCAGCAGTGATGGAAAGCTATTAAGCTTTCCAGCTATTGAGTGATGGTACCTCAGTCCAGATGAACAGACACAGTAACAACATGTCCAAATTCATTTTGTCAAGAATGAGAACGGACAATGGAGAGGTGGACATATCCTTGGCTGTGAGTGGGCTATCAGCGACTTATCAAATTTACAATGTGGCTTATCCAATTCAGTTGAAACACCTTTCACATTGTTGAAGGTATTCAGCTTGAAGCTTGAGACTACATCTATAGCTGTGCAGAGAGTGGCAAATGCAATTCATGGACCTTGTTGTCTTTCTTTAAAACTCCATTCAGACCTGGTATTAACATCCATCTGGAGTGATCCCCTCACAAGTGGTCGAAGCTAAGTTCAGTTTGGAACCCAAGTTCAGAGGTGGTCTGGAACATAGGTGGCTACATTCTTTGCATCGTGGGAATGCAGACGTGTCCTAGGCAATATTATATGAAGGACCACCTACTAGGCTGATATCCTCTGACCTACAACAGTTGCATTTTATTGTTGAAATAATTATTATTCTTTAACATGAATTAGTATGCACTTGTTCAGACATCCAAAGTGCTTAATTTACTTTTGTCCAAATATATTTTAACAGGGTTAATGTTATATGCAGGTTTTGAGTTGACAGATGCTGAGGCATTAAGAGTAGTTATTTTTGATATACTGTGTTATTTATTTAAACACATTTTAAATGATATGACATGAAATTGTAAGTATATTACTAAATGTAAAACAACAGTTTCTTTTGAAAAATAAAGAACGAGTTGTGTCCACGAATAACTTTTTTTTGCTGAGGTTGTTTTGAGCTAACCCTATTTAGTGCCATAAAGTACAATTTAATGGAGTTTCTATGAGATACCTCTGTTTGTAGGAATGTTTCTTTGTAGAATTTTTTTTTTTTTTTCTATAACACTTTATCGGTTCAAGTTCGCACTTTAATCTTTTGTGTGAGTGCTGGATTTCCCCCTGCAATGACGAGTCTACATTGTCTGTAGCCGGCTGAGGAGACCAGACAACCTTTATACGCAGTGCAAGCGAGCCACACAGGCTCTGCTGCCAAAAGAACCATCCATTTAATAGAGACAAGTCGGAGAGAGGGCGGCTTGCATACAACCACAAAGCCAGCACTGCAGCGCCCCGCACACAGACTGGGGGGCGGCTTAATACAGCCAATTAATTTGCCATGACTATCTGTCATGAGTTAATTGTCAATTTTTGTAATGGTTTAAGGGGCTCCTCTCTTCTAAAAATAAGGAGAAAGTCAAGAATTTAAATATATTTAAATTTCACTTTATTGAAATTGTGGCAATAATTGTACAAGTTGACAATGAATAAATATATAGTTACTTATTAATTTGTCTAATGGTGATCGTAATAAAAAATTAGGAATGACATCTTAATGACAATTGCTCAATCTAGGGCTGGAAGTAAATGTTACCAGTAATTTAGACTGAAACAATATGCTGTTATTATGTCATAATAATCTGGGTTTAGATACTTTATTGATCCTGAGGGAAATGAGGGCAATCACCTTCCTACCAACCATGACGACATCCACATCCTTTGTATCCACATGGATAGATAAGAAATCCTGAGACTTAAACATAGAATTACATTGATCATCCCCTGTTTTTAAACGAC
Source organism: Platichthys flesus (assembly GCF_949316205.1). Classification (NCBI taxonomy): domain Eukaryota; kingdom Metazoa; phylum Chordata; class Actinopteri; order Pleuronectiformes; family Pleuronectidae; genus Platichthys; species Platichthys flesus. The sequence goes on from NC_084952.1 coordinate 22,225,267, forward strand.
AGCTGATGATTGTTTCCTATTTTTCTTTAAATTCTAACTAAATTGTGGCCATGACAACTGAAGCTCCCCCACCTTTGATGGGCTGGTTGATAACAATAAACTATATGAGCAGGGCAGTCAACACATGTCCAAATTCCACTCATCTTTAACACCAGCCTTAAAATGCACAGTTTGATTGCTTCTGCTTTGTCTCCACCCACACAGTTTACAGTGCGTCACCAAAAGACCAAACAGACACGGGCGAGTAGGAAAGAATTGTTTGTACAGCCAAAAACAACACTTGTCCAGCTCAAGAATTCCTCCGTATGCCATGAGCTGTCATCAAATAAAGTCCAACAAACACAAGTTCAGTGAGAGCCGAACTTCTTTGCTTCAGCCTGGTTTTATTGGCAACTCCCAGTTGTGACACTAAGGGGCATTGCATCTTGGTCCCAAACCATCCGACCAAATCAAATATTATTTTCGTGTCGCAGCCTGTTTTAAGAGTGTGATATCAGGGTAAAACTCATTTCCTCAGTGTTGCCCTCAAGTACTTTGGCAAGGTTCTTGGCCAAGAATTCTGCAGGGATGGCAAGGTGAACGCCTCCGCCGTCTGACTACCTTTAGTTCCCTCCTTTGTTATTTCCCAGCTTGTTCCTCTAATATCCGCGGAGTGGGGGATTATGGCCCAATGCAGTGCCTGCCAATCTCTTCAGAGCAGCAGCTCACTTGCTACAAGCACAAAAAGTCTGCAGCTCCCGTTATTGATTGGAAATGTCACATAAAGCCTCCTGAATAACAAAGGATCTGTACAAAGCAAATAGATGCCCCAAATTGATTATGTAAGATGATGAAAGGTCAGCAAATAGCTGAATTGCCTCACCTTCATTTGTATGACATTAAAGGCAAATATGTACATTTGTGGGTCCCTCTTTCAGAAGTCTGAGACATGCTCGATTTGCTCTCTTAGATTAATTGTTTTGTATTATTTTGTGTGCTACTACAAATAAAGTAGGGAGCAGCGGCAGAATTTGACGTCATTACATATCATTGCAGTCATTTGAATAGTCACAATATGGAACTTCGGTTCCACAGTTTTGATCTTAAACAGAAAGCCCCATGTCTTCTGGATGTTGAAAGTACAAGCGTGATTTGCGTATCTCCATGAGATGGAATCCAATACGCAAAGTTTAATTATTTCAACTAAGGCCACATACTCACTCAATGGCGTTTCTACATTAGGGGCATGTGGGTCATTTGATTTGTGTGTGTTTCTGTCTGTGTGCTTGCTCTGTGAAAAGTTTCTCTCTTGCCGTCCGCCTCTGCTCCGTGGGCAATGGCCCAAGCCTAAGACTGTTGCCATGGAAACACCAATGAGCGCGAACCACACTGGCCGAAGTTAACATCGGGAGATGGGGCACTTTCAGATGTGCCCCACGAAATCTGCCTAGCAACTTGACTCGAATAACGCGACTCCAGCTCCCAGCCTGTTGCCTGCTCGGCTTCAGCTGAGCTAACAGGCTAACAGGCTATCCCCCGTCAGTGAATACGACCCGAGTCTGTGGACAGGTTTCACTCACATATCTGATGAATAATACGGTTTGATCTTCGTTTTTTTTCTCCTGACAGAGAAGCTACAGACGTCTGTGCTCCCGTTTCTGTGGTAAGTCAAGTTTAGTATTGTTTTTATGTGTTAGTAGTAATCCGGTCCACCCAGCGTGGAAAAGCATTAGAGTTGATGAGGATGAGTGTGTTTGGATATCTAACGGTTTGTAAAGTTGTTTCACTCGCCAACCCATTTGATTTGACTACGTTACACAGATTATTATTCTGCAGAACCAGATTTACTGTGATCAACTGAAACGTGAGTATTTTAAAGTCACATAGTATTTTAAGAGCAGCTGTTTAAAGTAGCATTACGTCTCCTAAAGCTCTTTATTAAGAGTTTCTAATCTTTTTACTTTGTTGCAATCATTTTACTTTAATGCTGTATTAAAGGCAACATCTTTGTGTCGCGCTGAGCGCTAAAGGATGTGAATTGTATTTGAAATAAGACTTCTGCTCCCTGCTGTCACTCAAAATGCAGCCCATAGTATATCTTACTGGTCTATATAGGCCTACTGCTTATAATAATCAGCTACCTCTATTTGTGTGTCGGTGACATGACGTCATACAAAATTGCCCCACCAGAAATTTCAAGCTAAAATCGCCACTTTACTTACTTTGTATTATTATGTTTAGTTGTGATCTGATCTCAAGTGGACAACAAGTACAGGTTTGAGCAGATATATGTGCCAGACCACATCTGTAGGTGGTCCTGATTGCCACATTGTGTACATATCTCCGACATATTCACTCACTTGTTAGCTAACTGTTTCATCCTCTTGGCTTTTGTCTTCAATTCAAAATCCTAACTGCTTACTCATGGTGTTGGCCTTTTTTGATGTTTGTTACAATAAGTAACAAACATCAGGTATGTTGTTAGTTAGTTAGTTGCCCAATAGCTGCATAAGTGAGATTAAAAATAGTAAAGTTAATAACGCCAAAGCAATAGGCTAAGTAAAAAAGCTCCAAACAGCTAACTTCACAGTCTGCTGAAACTTATGTAAATATTGCTTTGTTTACTACGAACATGTTTCATAATAAAATATTAAACATTTTCAACATATTTTTTCTTTGAAAATATTGATTAATGCAGCGTTAAACATTCAAATGAGAAGTCAGGCCTAGCGTTGTCAAGGGAGACTGCTTCTGGCTCTTTCAGTGTAAATTAAACGATGGACCGATATTTCTGTTTAGTTGACGGAGAAAACTAATTGATGACTGTGCCAAACACAGCTTCTCCTTTAATGGAACCAACCGGACAGTAATGCCTTACACCTCTGGTACAAAATTGCCTCTTCTGTCGTGCTATGTGAACAGAAAAAGGCAGATGTACCACCAACGGTTTGAATGGATTGTCTCCCTTCAAGCCGTTAGCGAATCAGATTCTACCCACAAGCTTCAACAACTTCCCACCAACTGGGCACATTTATTTCACCACAGAAACATTACCTGCTCCAAACCTCCAAGTGGGTGGTTGATAGCCAGAGCAGGGCCAGGTGGCTTTGGCTGGATAGAAAGATGTGTTGGTGATAAGCAACTCTCCAACAGGGTGTACTATCACAGATGACTAATTTTGCAACGTAGGGCAATTGAGGAACAGAGAGTCAGAGGAATATTCAAAATCTTGTGTAGAATGGAGAGTACAGTGTCAAACATGTATTTTTTAAAAAATGGCATCAGTCTAAGAAGAGACTGAAGAGCAGGGCTTAACAGAGGTTAGTGTTCCTGGTCTGCAACAAAGTTATCTGAATATTATTACGTGCAACTTTGACCTCAATGTCATAAAATGGGGTTGAGGTAACTTAAGCCATTTGTTGACTTTTGATCATCTTACTTAATGAATTTGGGGACTTATTATTGACCCTTTGTAATGTAGAAGACGTCATATGACATTAACAATCAATAGCTGGAGCTACAGATTCTTGAGTTTATATCAACTCATTACAACCTTTGGGAATAAAATAATATTAACAACCATTATAAAATCTTGCAAGCATAGTCTTGCACTATTATGCCTCACTGTACTTGGTCCTATCAATGGTGATTGCATTAAAAACTGTGACTTATAGCTTCACTGACACCAACTGTTAGGTCGTTTTGATCCTGATCCTGTGTAGTCACACTACTTGCTTTTGTTCGAACAATAATTATATGGCAGATTATTTGCGATATAAAAACAATTAATATCTGATATGTGAACAATTATGTGAGTTGTCTGTGTGAAGGCCAAACAGTTTTTATATTTTTATAACTGTGACATCATTTGTCTGGCACTTGGTGTGTTTGTTCGCTCCTTACACGCTGAGAGTTTCCTTTTTCGGTGCTGGCTGTGAGGTACAATTGGCTGACCCCAGATCAGAACTACTGCCAGTTCCTGCTGTATTCTGACCTCCACAGCTGCACATCCTCCTTCCTGACTTTTTGTGACAGGTGAAAGTTCTTGGCAGTGTTGAAACACAACACATCCTGATATTACACAGTAAAGAGACACTTAGGAAAGAGAGGGGAACATACTGCCAGCCAAAAGCAAAGGTACCTTTGCTAAGAATATTGGTTAAAAAAGACAGTAGACTACCTAAAAATATCTCCTTAAAACAGTCTTCACTCATTGCATTCAGCGCTCATTTTTCTTCTCATCATTTTATAACAAAAACGTGTGAAGCAAAAGGCAACAGACATGTGTAGCAGTGCTGTCTGTAAGTCAGGACACACGATACAGATAAGTCCTCAATATGCATTATGTCCACTCCATCAGATTGCTTTGTGCTGTGGAGACCACTAGTGTTTACCACCATAATTAGATGAAGCCATTATGAGACTCTCCAGGGGGGATTGTTGTGAGGTCCATCAAGAATTGAAAGCCTGTCATGTCATTAGGGTGGTTAAAAAGATTAACCACGTCTGTCATTGCAGGATCCAAAGGAGAAAAGCGATTTCAGAATTGAGGGAAGAGCCACAGTAAATTGAGTACAAAAACACAGCAGCCATTTTGTAGTTTACTGTCAGTGAATGGCCACAATACTCCACAAATGAGGACCCATGAAAGTTAGTTCAAGATTTTCTAAACCAGTTAATTTAACTCCTGTTTAAAATGGCTATAGCCTCATCAGGCCTTTGGACAGGAAGGCATTAGAACTACTGTGTTCTACCATATCCCAATCACATGTATCTGTGGCCAAACCAATTCACTTTTCAAGATGTTTCAAGATCCCGATTGGATATATATCAGATTAGCATGAGAGTGACAATAGTCAGACCAGAGCAACTTTGTGACCATAGAAATGTAAGTGAAAAACAAAATGTCTCATAATCATATGCTCCGGTCTTTAAAGTCATCAGATCTTAAACTAGTTAATTTCTTTTAATGGTAGAAAGTCCATCATGTTTGGAGAATATTATATTTTCTTTGCTGTGAACTATGTCAATCCCTCCTGGCCGGGTTCCACACATGCTAAGGATACATGCTGTAGTGGAGCCTCATAGTGACAAGAAAATGTTTTTATTTTCCATCTCAATTGTGACCAAATATAGCACGAAATACCTTAATCCCCCCAGTTAAATGTCCTGTTTGAACCCAGTACAAATAGGGAGGGCTGTGGAGGAATTGTACTGTAGCTATGTAACACAGGGCTTACCAGAAGCTTAAGTGGAATAAACTGACTCCAGCAAAACATCTTTCTGGCTACAGGCTTAATGTATTTTGTGCTGCTTTAAGGATCATGGACGTTTTTGACTCAACAGAAAAGAAGAGCTTCTGCTATTGACCTTTGTCACAGCTGGCATTGTGTTTTCCAAGAAGGAAAAAAGCACCAGTGTGACGAACAACATACATGCAAATCCAATTTTATTTATGTTTGCCAGAAAGTGATGACAGTGAACCAGCATGCATGGTACAGTACACTGGAGCCACACACCTGAATAGAAAATAGCCAGGACTGTAAGCATTAGTGATTATATCTATGATATTTAATGTCTTCCATTAAAAAAGCATGATGAGAGCAGCTTGTCTTTCAAAATGTTTCTAACTATCTTCTACAACACTACTGCAGAACGTCATGGTGGCCTGATGTGTAATACATTAGCGCAGTTGTTTGTAAACAATATTTTGCTGGCCTGTGTGTGTGTGTTTGTGTGTGTTAACCTCCCTGGCCCATCATTGTGGTGTGTGCTGCAGAATACTGGGCACAGAGCACAGAGCTAAAAGCTCTGGTCCTTTCAAATGTAAACCTGTCAGTCACTGGATTCCCTCAGTCCCCTCCACGTTAACACAACAGCCACAGTGTTTGGCTGGGAACCTCTCGGCTCAGAACTGCGGCTCCCATGAGCCCCCGGCACGTTGCCTCTTTCTCTCCTCAGCCCATTTCTTTGGGTTGGAAAATAAGTTAACTCATCTTTGTTTGCAGAGCTTGAACACAGGAGTGTAGATTTGTTTTTTTCATGTGTTATTCAAAGACCCAAGAGCAGTGGCAAATGAAACTCAGAAAAAAAGAGTTGGACTTTGTAGCACTAGCCATACCCATGCCTGCAAAGACGATCAATGCACAGCTCAGGATAAATTTATGCTAGCTATTCACACTAGAACCTGTCAGTCAGTGGACTCCCTCAGCCCCCTCAACCTTCAGAGAAACGGCTGGAAATTCCGTCTAATAAACCTCGAAACTCAAGCTCCCATGAGCACATAGCTCAGCCTCTCACCTGTTTCTTGGGACTACACATGTTGTTTATTAGATTTAAGCAACAATTCTCAGACACTGGCCGTAAACGATTAAAACAAAATGTAGCAATCCTCCTGGTAAATGTATCGGATAACTGTGATATATTAGAGAGCTTCTGTTATATTATTCTGCTGAAAAGCTATTCACTTTCTTCAAGGTTTTGAAAGTGCTAATCTGTAAAATAGAGACTTTAAACTGCAAGTCTGTACAAAGCCTTCACTGTCTCCAAAGACCGTGCTTCTTTTTGAATCTTTACTTCAGTTGAGCATGTTATTCTCATGTAGAAAACTCTTAAATGGTGTTTCTCTCTCATCTTGTTTCCCTGATCAGCCGCAGACTCCTCAGCCCTCTGACTATGCTCCGTCCTGCTGCTGCATTCCAGACAGAATAATGAGCCATTTTCACATCGTGCTTTTTAGCACAGGTGTAATAGAAATGAATAGCTATGATAAATCTTGGTGCTCCTGTTCTCAGGCATTGCTATAGTACACACTTAATCACTGAAACTGATTAATGCACTAGATGTCATGGATAACTATAATGATTATTAGTTCTACCAATGCTTTACCCTACAAAAGCATAGCTTTACCACCGCTGGTCATCCATGAACACTTACATGCTTTGTAAAACATGTTCTCTGGTTTTCAGAGGAACATTAATGAAGTGGAATGAAAGTAGCCTCAAGAAGAAAGAAAAAGGAAACCCGAGTAAGGAATCATATTAACTTATAATGGACACCTAAAGGGATAGTTCAGGGAAAAATGAAAAGTCACTCATCTGCTCACCAGTATGCTGATGGAGGGATGGGGGAAGGGATAGGTCCACAAAACACTTCTTCAGTTTAAGTGTTAAACTGTGTTGCAGCCTTATCCAATACAATTGAAGTCAATAAAAAATTATTATATAAAAAGAACATATATATATAGTTGTTTTCTGGACATAATTTGAAAAACTTTACAGCGCAGCGTCTCATATTAGTAGTTCCGCCTTCACAGATATTCATAAAATGCCATGAATGTGATCCCTGGACCAAGTCCTGCAACTTGTTTCGGCTCGTAAACCACGAGAACTGTTTTCTGGCTGTGTCATGATCAATATTCTCATCTGAAAAAATGCATTATAATTACTAACAGGATGAAAAGCATGTGTCTAAAGTAACCCAGTATGGAGTGCTAAAATAAATGTAAAATGTCTCATGCAATAAGTAACTTTTAAACATATAGTAAGTGGTTATGTATCTCACAGTATTCATGTTAGGTATATGCATCTCAAAGCACTGCCGACAATTTTGATTTATTACAAATACATAAGAAGCATTTATAAATATGATACAATATAAGGCAGTGTGATTCAATTTCATTCACCTCTACTAAATGTGATTCAAAGCAATACAATCCATTCCAACAGAGTATGATTGTGGATTCAAACCAGTCTCTATTTCCTTTTGTTCTGTCTACACTTCAACAGCGTCACATTCAATCTGTTGCATTTGTAATATTAGGGACACTCAGGATTAATAATGAAGCAGGGAACGAGTTGCAGTAACTACCTCCAGCAGATGGATGTGCTTAACATTCTCAGCAGGTAGTTTCACTCAGCAGTGTGCTCGAAGCAGTGCTGCTGTTTCATATTCAATTATTGGTCACAATTACATATTAAATAAAGATGTGACATTTTACTGATGCAAACATATTCAAATGGTCCCAGCGAATACAAAGTTCAAATTGTATCTGCTTTTATCGCCTCTATAAAGAATATACACAGCATGTTTGTATTCATGTATTCAATTGGTTATGGAGGATAAACTGGACAAATATAACTGCACAATGTGAGTTTAAAGATTCATGTGAGTTTATTGGAAATGTAGGCAGAAGATTTTGTCTTCCACTCTCCGAACACTGTTTACAGACCTGCTAGTTTCTTCTATTACATGAATCGAATGTTTATCCCCACTAACAGCAATACAGTGCAGATAAATTAAAAAAAGCTCATAATCAATACATTTCTGCCAATGTGTTGCCTCTTTTCTCTCCATATATACTGTTTACCTGCAGGCAACCAAATAATGCTCATAAATGACTGGTCAAACAAGAAACCTGAAGGCTTACGGCCCCAAACCTGAACACACACTTGAAGGTTCCTATCACTATCATGGAGCTAAAGCCGAGGGAAATTTGATTGGGACAATGGATCCAGTTAAATTACAATTCAATCAATGTCTACTTCTTCTGGGAGCACCAGCAGCCCTGATCTAGGCGGATGGGTTGAACCAGAACAATTTCACCTTTGCATCTGAGTTCCACCACAGCCAGCAGGGATCGAGCATCATGGGAGAGTTTCCTTTAAGCCATCAGCTGCTCTTGTCCCTCATTCCATCAGGCACTATGGATGAAACACAGGCAGAGCAGTCAGCAAGGTCTGCTTTGATGGGGAATGCATTTGTTCACTACCATATAATACTGAAATACTGTGGAAAGAAGTTGATATTATTTATTTTCCATATAGAGTGACTAAGACTAGAGGGTGGATTCTCATTAGAGATTCTAGCCAACTGTGCACCTTTTCTCCCCGCAGAATGTGAAGCATTGTGAATTCTACAAATGCTGCATGGTTATTTTTCTACCCATGGTAAAACTTCTTTCTACACAAAATTGCTGACTAATAAATGTAGTGGCTGATCCTGTCCTGTAGTTTTTTTAGGCTACCACTATGGATTTGTTTTCTCCATACACCTTCTATTTTCAATAGACATAACTAACTTAAATCCTTGCTGAATTATCTCCACACCTGTTTGATGGATTTGCCTTGACATTTTACGCAGAAAGAAGTCCTTCTATAGACACTATAGCCACGTTCACAGTGTGATTTAGTAAAAGGAAAACTTTGCAATGACTCATTTGGTTGCTAGGAAACTGTAGTACTTTCCACTCTAAATTAATTAACAGTATAAAGAGGAAATTACTGTAGCATTACAAACTGTAAATTGATTTCCCAAAATAATTTTTCAGAAGCCACACAATCCATCAAACCTTAGCGCCAATCATTTGCACATATAGGTATGTAAATGCATACTTAGAGAAATTAATGTATGTATGTTTCACAGTAGACTTATTATCCAGTAGAATGAGTTGAATACTGCAGTTGTACTAACCTGTTTAAGTCAAAGTAAACCTTTTTTAAAGGTCATATACGATACGTCTAGCCAGTACGTGATGCAATAGCATCAGACCCTTGTGTCATGCTTTGTCAGTCTCACTTCGGACCTCCATTAGTGTATCCTGCAAATGTTAATAAGAACATGTGTAAGTGGCCCAATGTGTACAAGAGAGCCAGCAGAAACCACTCTGGTTAGGAGTCGTGCAACCTGGTGAAAACGTTCTGTCACCCATCGTCTACATATATGAAAATAAGCTGTTGCCATGGAGTTTCAGGTTTAACCATGAAACCTGGGCAGATGAAAGGAGTGTCTATAATGTTTGAGTCACATTGTAGACTCCTAGTCTCCAGCAAATCAATTCATTTAAAGGTGTTTGTTAAAATATTAATGTTTAAAATCTGGTAGGTATGTACATAACCTTTAATAAATCAATCTCTATGTAAGATCCATTTTGTGTGTTACAATTAAGTGTTGCATAAATCTTCACTCCAGTCATTGATGCATAAATCTGGACACAGACATAATTATAAGTTTGAAGTAAAGAGCAGCTGATGTGGCTGTCATCAGAATAGTAATGACTTTTGTGATCCACTCACTTTTCACTGAGCATTATCATTAGGTCAAAATGTACCAATGTGTTAAATTTGAATCACAAACCTGCAAAACTAGCTGTGCTTTGTCTGATTATTAAATATCAGCTTGCAAAAATCAGGCCATAGTTTTATATTGTTCCTGCCTAAAATGAGCACTTTAATCTGTCAGCGTTAGAATGTTAGCATGTTTTACTTGAAGCACAAAGCTGTTAGCATTACTGTTCACTCTCCTGAGCACTCTTTGAAAACTTCCACTTGCTTTGATCACGTTTGATGATTTGATTGTCATTCACCTCCTTGCTTCTGACCTCATCGATTCTCCTGTCTTCATTTTTCATTTCTACTTTCCTCTGCTGCATTTGTCTTGGCTCTCTCCTCAGCTCACCTTGCTTTATTATGTGAATGTATTGAAAGCATGTAGGAGAAGCCGCCTCTATGTATGAATAAGACATGAAGCATGTGTCTCTCTCTCTCTCTGTCTGTTTCTCTCATGATCTTCCTTATGTCTGTCACAACTTTGCTCTTTCTCTCAGTTGCCCTTCTCATTTTTTCCCCTGTTAGCCTTCCACCGTATCTATCTTCACCATCTCTCCTTTTCTATCTCTCCCTCCTGACTCCAGATGAGTTCATTGCCTCCCTAGGAGACTCACCACCCACACACAGTTCTCTCTGATTGAACTCTGAAGCCTCAGAACTTCAGCATTAAGATTCAATTTGTTCTGACCTGAGTGAGGGGCGTGTACGCCATCATCGTGTCATTTTATTAAGGGAACAGGATGATTTCATCACGGCAGAAGAGACAGATCCGATCCTGAACGTAATCATCTTAATGCCCCCCAGCAGAGAGCAGAGAGTATCAAACAAGATACAGGGTTATGGTAATGGGGTGGAGGGCTCATTGAGATTTCACTAAATTAATTAGACCCCGGGAGAGGGCTGGGGCCGTGGCGATGCGTTGGATTGCGAGTTTTGAGAAAGATAGAATGGTGGGTTTGAAGTTGAGGATTGGGTTAATATATGAACGGAAAAGACAGAAACAGAAAGAGAAGTCAAAAGAAGAACAGAAGGGCTGAGATGAAGCAAAGAGTGTAAAGTACGGATGGGAGGGGGATAGGACAGCAGGATAGGTTAAGGGTTTTGACGTGGATACAAATTGGAGTTGGAGAGGTAAAACAGTAATTTGAAAGCGGGTGAAAACCACGTTCAAAACATGCCAAGACAACAAAATAAAAAAAGGACTAGGTTGAAGGAACTTTTTTTCTTCCAAAGCCTGATCAATGTTAATGCATAAAAAAGGAGAGATGGAGCCAAGCATTTGAATTTGAAAATACCTTAATTATAAAACACAGATTTTAAAAATAAGTATTACTGTGCATTTCTTATCCATGTTCCATAGCACAGCACTTTCTAGACTAAGACGGATATGAAAATGGGAGTGTGTCATGGTGTGTAAGAGACCACAGAGAAGAAACAGCAAGAGATGTAGACAGACAGAGAGAGACAAGGGAGCGTTACGTTCAAACCACAGTGTTCAACGGGGAGGGGCAGAATTGCTTCTGGCCTCTGTGTAAATGTCAAGCTCTCACTTCCCCATAATGACCCCTGAATCACCAACAAGTCAGTCTAGAGCATGAGGAACAGCCTGCTGACTCCATTATCCACGGGCAGGTTAGCCTAAGGCCCTGGCAGGCTCAAGACCCAAACGTGGTGTAGTCAGAGGATTAAAATCACATCATAAAGGTGTCCTGGAGAAGACAGGACAGGGTTCATAGCTAAATCCTATGCCTCTCCTAATAACCTGCCATGAAAAGTCTGAGTAGACATTAAAATCCCACCATCAGGTGGAACTGTTTGAGTTTAAGGCCCAATGCCAGTCTACAATCATTTCTTTCTGGCACAACTGCATGATTAGAAATGGTGGTTACTCAATGCATGTTTAAGGTGAGGAAAATAACTTTAATGGAGATTTGTTCCAGTTCATGATTTGGATTTAGGTTCAAACTTGAGAAGCGATCTGAGGTTTAGAAAACGATTCACTGTCCGTTGCTGCAGTCCCTTTTTTCAGCCTCTGTCTGAAACGCTTTGGTTTTAGCTCCTGTCTCTTTAAGGTCCACCTGTGATGAAGCCCAGTCGGCTCTGATTAGCCAGCTGATCCACTTTGTTGTGAATGGTCAACCGCTTCCAGCAATTGTTTGAAATGTCGGCCTCAACTCTCACCTTACCTGGCTCTATTCAGGGGGGCATGCAAGACTAGCAGCTAGCATGCATTATGTAAAAGCCTCCGGCTTTGCATCGTGATGCCACATGACATCACATGCATTAGGTTTGAGGGTGAGGATGTCAGTGAGTATAGTGGAGATCTGTGGTGAATTTTTTAATCCAAATACAGGAGGACAAACTCAACAACAGCCAGTGAGATTAGATGTTTGAATACCAACGTTTAGGACAACTATCATCCTCGGGCACCACAAACTGGATTTGTTGATTTGATCTTCTGTGACTCGGACTACGAGGTGTGATAACAACAATGAAACCTAACCTGACATTCTTTAAAATGCTTGTGATGTCATCTTTCACTTGTAATTCAGATATTTGTAGAATCTCTAAACCATCAGTGTCCTTGGGTCTTTGGCATGCGTGACTTCTCTTTGCTCTTGTGCCCAAAACAGTTGGAGGTTGTAACATGAGTTAAGCATCTGGCTTTGCAGTCATGACTGAGGAAGTTTATTAGTACCAGTCAAGATGATGGATAATTAGCATCAATTGAGTCTCTAAAATTGTTTATATCCTGCTCAAGTAACTTTTACATGAATTGGTGACTTTGCATTTACTGGACGTTTAAGAGACAGGACAGAGTGCAGCAGCAGTAAATCTCACACACTCCAGCAGGGGTTTACTAGGGAGCTCACAGCAGCCAATAACACTTTAGATCAGTAGCTTTTGCCCCATTTTGGTTATCATTTTCACTAGCAGCAGGACTTCCTGACCTATCCCAGGGCACTTTCATTTTTGCAAATAGTGTTTCTACCACTGGGCAATATGTCAAGACTCAGACATAATAACTGTAGACTGCAGCTCCAGAAAATCAAACAGCAGCCATCAAACAGCAGTTAGTGCAGAGGGAGATATACTAAATCATTTATTTTGTGTTAAATATCTAATTTTTCACTTTTAACAGACTCTCAGGAGGTTTTTTCAAAGGGACAAAGAACACAATTCACATAAGACAATCCTTTGAATGGCACAAACCCCACTGTGATGAGTCAAATAAATCAACTAAATTATTGTTCTTTAAAAATCTTTAAATTTTTGCGACATAATTTCATCCATTGTAATGTCACTTATGTCTCTAACCCTGTATCTGCTCTTGTGATTCTCTGTAACCCACTGTGAACTGTTTAAATAAGTGATTTATCTCTTCTTGCAAGAACTAACCCCAATTGAGGGAAATGATCATGTGTCTGGCAGCATAAATCAACTGCCCTGCCACTTAATCAAATACAGTAAACTACAGGACTATATTTCTTCTGCTTCACTACTTAACCCTTGCCTGATTAAGAGCAGTGGCTCAATAATGGTACCTGCCTGTGGACAGCTCAGGTTTTTAGCATCCTGGTGTCGATAAAAGACAATAGGTCTTTTCGAGATGAGATTTGTTTGACTGGAACCTCCGTCAAGTGGGACATCTACTTCTCGTAGCGAGACGAGAACATGGTCGATCTTGGGTCAGGATTTACTTTTTCATTGCAGGTGAAACGGATGTTTAGGAACTCCCAATGTTTTTAAACAAAGAATACAATGAACCAGTTGACTGAGAACATAATCAACTCAAAATTAAATGAACTCTAGTGTACAAGTGACCTTTATCATGTGACATGTGTAAATATACAGAGGATGAAATTCCTCACATCCTCCTCCTGGAGAGAAATAAGCAGAGACACTGCAAACTTCACACAATCCTATGTGTATAGCATCAAACACATCTGAATTCTTCGAATGCGTGTCAGTGAAGCCTTCAGCCAATCATCATGTCACAGAGGCGTCCGAAGGCTGCTGCAGTGTTGCTGCTGCAGCTGGTGGAGAGAAACAGCACAGTCCGACTGCAGCCGGCTCGCTCCCTGATGTTTTAAGCACTGGATGAAGTATTTCCCCTCCACGTTAAAGATAGATATAGATAGATAGATTACTTTATTCATCCCCGAAGGGAAATTAAGTCGTCATAGCAGCCGGTACATTTCAATACAATACAATAGAATAAAATAAAATAAAATAAAATAAAATAAAATAAAATAAAATAAAATAAAATAAAATATAAAATATTGCGGTAGAAACAATAAAAACAGAAACACAAGATAAATGGGTAGATAAGGTGCAGTGGCATATGATGGTAAGTACTGATGATATGATAATATGATAATGATAATGTTGTTGTTAGACAGTATATACAATTTATTTATATATGAAGGTAATTATACCAATATAATAATAGCAGTATATAGTAATAATAGCAGCAACAGTATATATAATAATAATAATAATAGTAAAATATAATAATAATAACAACAACATGTACACATGTATAAATATGTGTACATAGACTTATCTATACAAAGAATATATAAAGAGTATGATATAATATATGATATATAGTATGGGTATAAATATAAGTATTTGGCGATACAATAGATAATATGATATACTATGAGTGTAAGAATATGTAAACAGAGTGTGCAAAAGACAATATTATTGTGTAAAGTGATGAATTGAGACAGGTATATTTAGTGCAGTTCTGTGATGGTGGCTCTGACAGAGGTAGATGCGTTGTACAGTCTTATTGCGGTTGGGAGGAACGACTTCCTGTATCGTTCCTTAGAGCAGCGGGGTTGAATGAGTCTGTGGCTGAAGCTGCTCCTTAGCTTGTCCAGTGTTTTGTGGAGGGGGTGAAACGGATTGTCCATGATTGCCAGCAGTTTTGCCAGCATCCTGTCCTCCATCACCTCCTCCAGGGTGACAAGCTTAGAGCCAACCACAGACTCTGCCTTCCTGATGAGTTTTTTCAGTTTGTTGGCGTCCTTAGCCTTGATGCCCGCACCCCAGGACACCACAGCAAAGAAGATGGTGCTCGCCACAACAGACTTATAAAGCATCTGCAGCATCTTGTTGCAGACGTTGAAGGACCTGAGCCTCCTCAGGAAATAAAGCCGGCTCAGGCCCTTCTTGTAGACGGCCTCTGTGTTGGTGGACCAGTCCAGTTTATTGTCCAGTGTGACACCCAGGTACTTGTATGCAGGGACCACTTGTATGCAGGGACCACCTCAGGTGAAAGGTGAATGATCCAGATATCGACATGAAAGTCTCGGCCCTAAGATAATCTTAGCCTCATGTGTTATGGATGGATCCCCTGCAAATAGGTCTGTTGTGTTACCTTTATCTAATATGATGATCTCATTGACATCTACATCAATTTTTTGCAAAAGATGCCAAAGTACAGCAGAGAGTAAGAAGCAATAAACACAGCTATACTGGTGTATTGATCATTTTATACAAGCATCTTGAGCTCAAGTCATGGACCTGAGCGTTACTGCTCCACGCAACATCTCTCTAATCTTGATGAGCTGCTCCAGCAGTTTAGTATTGCAATTCCACAAAAATGAGGGACTTGAGGGCAGATGAGGCTGAGATCTCCTGACTTGTAGTTCCTCATATTGGTAAAACATCACAGGGCCCAGCCTGGTAACATCCATGTCAGCAGATTATAGTGCTGGGTTTCTGCTTGAAAAACTCCAGCTGAGAGAATGATAGAGACATCACCAGGGTTATTTTCTCAGACCAGGCAAATTTCCTTACAAGAGAGTAAACATTTTTACACAACCCTGCTCATACCCTAAGTCATAATTATTGTAATAAGTTAACATGTTTTTTACGTGAACATCTTATTTCTAAAATAAGAACCGGTGGTGTGTGTCACTGTAGAGTGTGCAGGAGTACAGACTGCAATATATTAAAACTCCCTCCTCTAAAAAAGAGCTTTGTCTGGTGCAAAACATAAGCCATTACTTGTTTTTCACTTTACTCCTAATGTCATGTTTATAGTGCGCTGTACACCAACACAAACACAAAATCCATTATATTCAGCCATTGATCACTTCATACCTCCTACATAGCAGATTCACTGAGTGGTATTCAGTGGATGACTCAGTAAGAAACTCCAAATGGATGGAGGGGAATATAATGATCTTTCACTGTAGAGGAGGCAGGATGGAACATAATTTAACAGGTTTTCTCTTTAATGGTGGAGCGTGCACATAACCTAAGGAAAATCGGTCTGTTCATCTCCCCATTGATAAAAGACTTCTTTCTGTAGATTTTCCTTTTTCGCTTTGAGTGTCTCATGTTCGGTAATATTAATTACCTAAGATCAGAGAAATGGCATGTGTACATTCTTTTTCTAGGTGGATTTGCTGCTTTAGATCACATGCAGCTCTTCGTAATATTCCATACAGACACAGAATCCCATAATTAATTCATAAATGTGAGTCAAATGGGTTTCTTATTCAATGAAGGATAAGTTATTGATGCCTTCCACTGATGATGAGCCAGCTCCGAATCCAGTATTCTCTTTATAATTCAGCTCTATGATGCCATTCAATTACAGAATGAGTAAAAGCTAGACATCAGGAAATCCATTTACATCACTCACTGTAATGGGGTTGCAGTGGTGAAGATTACTTCAAACTTCTATAGATATTGTGATTGAGCAGTAATCTGGTCCTCAGTTTACTGGTACTAGATGAATCTAAGAGCGTCATGAGGAAAACACATAAAAAAGGAAATCATAATATTTGATTCAATCAGTTATGGTTTTGTAATTGTGGAAGCGCACTACAGAATTCCTTTTCTTGACAATGATTAGGAGTTTTTGTTTCAATAATTTGGTTGCCACAGTAATATCATAATTATAATTCTACCAGCAAAGTGAACCTCCTCATTGCTGATAAAGTCTGAGATGAAGTATGCAAGCAATCCTGCTGCGGCTGTTTTCTTCTTTCCACTAATGTTGTCTTAACTTCTTTTATTTTCAAACTTCAAATGAATGGAACGATGGTTTCCTGCTGGATGCTTTCCTGTAAGGGACAATGTCTTTTTATCGCAGTCAGTATTGGTCCTTTGGTCTGAGGCCGGACTCACGCATCTTATTTAGATTCAGACTAAACTGAGAGCACCACATAATGCTCTTTTGCATTTCTATTCTATTTTGTTGTGTGTCCCACCTGTGTCATCGCCTCACCGCCTCTCTTGTGTGTATCTATCTGTGCCCCCAGTGCTCTTTGTCGGTACATCTGTTGGTCTCCCCAGTGTTTCCTCTTGCTGCCGTTCTCTTCTCCTTCAGCTTTGCTTGTGCTTCTCTTCCCTCGTGCTCGGTAGTGTCTTTTGAGTTTGTATCAGCCTGCACCTGCCTGCCGGACCTTCTGTAAGACTGATTATATCACATTAAATTATCTTCACTTCTCTGAAATAACAACTTACATCATGAGCCAAAAAGATTTCCATCAATGCATTACCTTTTGGGAGATTATATGTTTGCTGAATAATATCCAAGTCTGAAAACTCAGTAGATTGGAAATATAAGTCCTGGACCAAGTGCGGTACTTGTGTAAAGGAAGGTTCCAATGCAGCTGAATGATATAATCTCCTCAGTAGCTAAACATAGAGTAGCTGTTGCCAACAACAGTTTTCTTATGTTTGTGAGAGAGAATCATTCTTAAATGTATGTTGTTAAAATGGAACATTAGATGAGTTAAGGCAGACTTCAGTATCAGCCGCTTGGCTAACAGCTGAGCAATTTCATCCAGGTTAGATCAGGTGTACAGGATGGACCTCATTCTCTCCATGCCACTGATACTGCTGATTAAACTATGGTCAAATGTTGCTCGCTGTTCTGCATTGATTCTCCCAGCAGAATGGTTGTCGCTGATTTGATCCTTTGTCATGTCCCCCAAAGAGCAGAGCCTTTTCTTCAAATGTCTCCCGCCATCAGCAAAATCACAAGTTCCTCGACACAACTGTCACTGATGATTTTCCTACATGTCTCTGCCAAATGGCTTTACTACTTAGTAAAATCTTTCATTTGGCTTCCAACCCATGAAGCCAAGGTAATGTATAACAACAGATTTAGGGAATATAAAGACTTCAAACTATAGCACAAAGCATCTGTGATAGTAGTGTTATGGTAAAACTAGGGCACAAGTGTATAAACTACTTGCTCAAAGTGCAGTGAATCCACATAGCGTTCAGTAAAACAATGTTTACAGGCCACTCTGTGTATCTCTAGCAGTTAAAACTTTCTTGCAGTTATTCTGAGAAGCTAATAGCTGGTTCTTGTGCCACGAGCTGCCGAAGCAATTTTTGCATAATTTGGTGAACTAAACAAAGTTTATATTTTAAATACTTGGACTACACAAATAAAATACTTAACTCTGAGTCATAAATTAATCTGTTTCACTCCTTGTTCTGTTTCCTTACAAACACCACTTAGGTTTATTGTATCCCTATTACCTCTTAAAAAGCATTTACTAAAGATCCTAGTTCATCTATTGCAGACAGTCTGGAGACAATTTAATTCCAGTCATAATAATGAAAATCTTAAATCCCCCAAAATGTAATTTGTTGTTCTTAAACCTGTCTAATTTGTCGTTACGTGTTTGTTTATCCTAAATATGAGAAGAGCCGAACTTGGTTTGGTTCAATCAAGTATTCATTTAGAAAGCAATGATAAGGTATGAACAGCAAAACAATGGGCACCCAACAATATGCCCGGCACTCTAGCAGCACCGGACAGTCACGAGTCTTATCAAGTCACATCAAATAGCGAGCGTCTGTATTATTTTATAACAGTAGGTAGAACAGGATCGGTCAATAACGACGGGAAGTCTTCCTTGGTTCTTCTTCGATAGTGCGCAGGCGTAGTCCATCATCTTGGTATTGGAATAGGGAAGTGTTGAGCAGCTCCGTTTCGCTCCTCCTCTGATAGTTGCTAAGCAAAATGTTCCCTTCATGACAGCCTTGATACAGCTTACGCCATGTAGGCCGATTGTTGTTGTTATTAGAGTAAAGAATATTGTGTTCCTGCCTTATCAAAACAATGTCACTGTGTCCGAACTCCAGAACTTGTCAGCTGCTTGAACTCTTCACACTATGTGATGTCAAATTAATCCAAGGGAGTTATGCTTTAATATAAAAAGTTAGAAATGAGAACAAGTAAAAGATTTATGATTAACACTACGCAGCAAAGGTTATTTATAAATTATTTGTGTGAAGGCCAGTATCTGGCTCAAACTTGTTCTGCTTTAAGAGTTTCAGTTCTAATGCCATCTCACAGACACATACACAGAGAAGCTGATATTTAAAATCCCAACAAGTTCTGAAAAGATGGATTTGGCGAAGGTGTGAATTGGATTGTCCATTTTCCCCAGATGACATACCACTGAGGAGAAGTAATTTCTACACAGCACTAGTTCCTTTTGGCACCTTTACAGTGGGAGCCATTAATCGCCCTTTGTCCACTGACTAAGAGGCTCAGCAGAGCAGTATCACTATATTAATTACAATGTACGGGGCCTGCTTCGAATGTAAAATGAGTCAATTAGTCCGCATATTCACTTCAGTCAAGCGCTTCAAGTGCAAATGTCCTTTAGAATTAAAAGAGTGAACACATTTGATATCTGCTCTGCTGCTTCCACACATCTCCTACTGCAGCTTGGTCCTTTTTCAATTCTCTCTTTTCTCAGAATCTCTCAGGAGCTGTAGTCCCCTCGCTTGACTCTATGATCGGTCATGGTCTCCTGTATCGACCCCTCCCCATCGCAGACACTGGTGGTAATGCAATTGAACTTGTTTGATGACTGCCAATAGTGCCTAGAGAGGGAGGAGTTGGTGACTTTAGCAGTTTACTTTGGAGTGATACAAGAGGCTCATCATCGTTATGGGCCCCTGCTGACAGCACTCCATCTTTAAAAGACGGGGTTTACTTCTGTCTATCATTCAGTGTTTGAACTGATCAGGAACTGGATCCAGCAGACGCTGCATCTTGGTCAGCCTATGGGTTGAAAAGCTGATGTTCATCATTACATAACATTCTACACTCAAGTTACGCTTACTTGCTCATTCGGGTCCTTTTAACAATATCACAAGGCCTTCATGAGCACACAAAATTTTTCTAAGTTATCATAGATCCTACAAGTGCTGCAAATAGTGATCTGTTGTAGTTATTGAGCAAACACCTGATGCAGTAGGAAGTGAGTAAGCAGACCTTGAGTAGAGTTTTGTCAAATGCTGCAAACCAAGGTCAAGAATAATCTGTAAAGCCCGGGCCACAGTGGCTGCGGAATGGCTTGCTTTTCATTTCGGTGCCTATGTTAACAAATTAGTGCTGCCAAACAGGCTGAGGTTCAGCAGTGGAAGTCGCCCTGTACTCCGCAAGATTCAAGGTCTCGCTGATTTTTGCTGCAGTTGGGTTCACAGAAGAGCAAACAGAGAAAATGATTCTTCAGCACAGTACAACACTTATCTGTCCAATATGTCCTGAACATAAATGTTTGCAACACTTCCTGTTGCCTACCATTTCAAAATCAATAAGTCAGGTTTTAATTGTGAAATACTTGCAGGAAGATTCACGGTTTCATACTCTCTAGTGATGGTATTTATTTGAGTTCACAGGACTACTAGTAAATAAAGTAGTTATAAATAAAACCACAGACGCTGTTATTATATTAAAAGGTAACGTCAAGATCTTTATGTGATCACAAACTTGATAATTCTTCATGATGGACTGAAGTCTCTCCCTCTTTCTCTCTCTCTCAAGGTAATCCCTATTTAAAAAAATAGCAAACATGGCAGTAGCAGTAACGCTGCAGAGCTGCGGCTGTATGGCAGCCAGGTGTCAACAGCAACACGCAACTGTTCCGCAGCTCAACCGCAGCTGGTACCACTTGTGTAGTGAAGTAAATATTTTCGTCTCATATTCAATGATTGATATTGTGCCTAAATTGCAGCACTCCCTGTAAAGATATCTTATATATTTACACTATCGTTAATAGGCTATACCGCAGCTTCAGCCTTGTCCCTCAGTTGCCTAGGATAAAAAGCATCTTCCAAATGAGCAGATGCAAACACTAACTCTGTCTACTGTTTGGAGATTAGTGGAAGAACTCAATTTAAAAGTTGATGATAGCGGGTTGAATCTCAGTCTTTGCAGTGAGCAGCTGAAACAGAGGATGTCAGTTTAAAACACTAGACATTGACTCATTGACTGTGTATAAAGATGGTTGATATGTCTCCACTTCCTCCCGATAACCAGAAGTAATAAGGCCCAAAATATCCTGTATACAAAGGCTACCATCTTGTCCCGATGACGTCATTTGGAACCACCGTCTGCACAGTAGTGATTGTGCTGTTGACCCGTGATTTGGGGTCCTGCCAATACACATGCTCGACCAACAACAAGTCAGTCTCCTCAGTCAACCATTATGTTAACTGCAAAGCTATATAGCATCAAAAAAACTAATTAAAACAAAACTTGCTGGACAAATGATGTCCCAACCACTATCAAGGGAGGAGGCGGGGTCTCTGACCTTTGCTGCAGTCAGCCACTCAAGGGCTATTGAGCCACTTCGGCTTCACTTTTGGGAAGTGATCATGTTGGCAGTCTGTAGACAGTCTGTGGATAAGCTCAACGTACCTGGCTACATGGCTCATTAACCACAACTACCTGACTGAAGAGTCTCAACCTAGGACCAATGTTAGACCTTTATGTAATAACATCTACAGTTACAGTTGTTTTACATCTTAACACTACAATGGTCAGATCTACAGTATATCTTAACTATAATATACCTATGATGTAGCACATTGGTGAAGACCAACCATCTTTTTATAGGATGCTCAGTCATTGATCTGTCTGGCCATTCAACCTGCTGTGCATAGACTGGACCCATCATAAGCTAAAGCAAGCTAGGCAAGAAGACAAGGTAACAACTCCATCTAATTCTCTGCTTTCGCCTTCCCTCTGTTCTCTCTTCCGTTGTCTCGACAACGCCCACCCTCCCCTCTCACCCACTTGTCCTCCCTTAATAGCAAACTAATAGCACATTAGTTTTTAGGACAACATTCTGTAAAAATCAAAGCATATGGCGCATAATATTAACATGTAACGAGTGCCACCATGCGCAGAAAGCAAATTATGAGAGCCTAGTTTTGTGGCAGCCCAATAAATATTTTACCCTGTAAAAGTATGGATGACGCGTGGGTACAAGGGAGCCACCTGTTCTTGTCTGCTAAATTATTTACCAGATGTCTCGTTTTCTTTCGGTTTTGTCTTTGGCTGTCCCCTCATTCATTTCCCTATTTCCCCCAGGTCCATAAGAGAGGGTGGGGTGCAACAAAAGTAGAAGATTAAGTGGAGGAAGCAGAAAATAAGATGTAGTACGCTGAGAAGTATCAAATTGATTTAGGAAAAGCAAGGGTGAGCATGAATGAAATGCAAACCTCTTCCTGTGTACTCTTCACACTGTGCCACTGCCAAATGTTTCTGCCCCGTTCACTGGAGCTGTAAAATCCACCGGTGGTGCTCAACACCATACACCACCGCCTCTCATATTGTTTCAGGTTTCTCATGTATTCTCTCATTTAATGCGACTATGTCATGAATACCTTGTTACATACAAACAGTGCAGACGTTGCTTTTATTTTAAGATGATGCCTCTATCATTTTGAAGCAAAGTTTCAGCAAGGGGAAACTAATGGAGCTGAGGAGGTGTTCATGCACCATAAGTGCTTCACAGGGTAAAGAAAGTGAATGACAAATTATAAATGTTGTTGTTGCTGCAGTTGTGTTTAAGTGACAGAGACCAGGAGAAGGAAAGTTCAAGGGGAAGAATGATGTTGATGAGAGTGACGTGAAGAGACGCTATGCCATCAATTAGGCCTCAGGGTTTCAGCTTGTGACTGTCCGATTAACAATTAGTAAGTATATCAAATATTTACAATCATCTATTTGATAACAAACAGTAAGTACTGAACCAAACGCACTACCTGCAATTAGTGTCACGTCATATTTGTACCCATTCAGTGTCTATTAAATGCTAATACATTGTTGTACTTTTTACAAGCCGTAAAGTCACTGAGAGCACTAATCCCAATTTTTGTGTTGAAAGTTGGTCTCAGTGTCCCTCACGATAACAAACTCCTTGCATCTGATTAGGCTTCATATAAGCTGATTAAAAATACTGCACAAACATTTAAAGCATTTTAAAACATACTTTAGCTGCTGCCCACCTTGGTTTATTTAATTTGTACCCGTTCCCATATCTGTGAATTTATAATAATAATAATATTCCAACCCAGTGCAGGACTCCATAATGTAGTAAATAGGGGGTTGGTTTCAGAGGCAGCCCTGGTTTGCTCTCACTTGCAAATGTGGGCTGGTGACAGTAATTATAGGTTTACATGGAGCCTGATATTCCAATTATGACTGGTTAAAAGCCAAAACGGAATAAAAATGTCCAACGCTTCTTAAAACAATTAATATTTCAATCTGTAAGAAGCGTAGTTTCAATGTTTTAGTAAACTGATCAACAGTGAAATAGTACCATATGAATGTGAATATGAATGTCTTGAAGTAAATGTGTGAGGAAGAACATTTCTCCACTTGCCAAATACCAAATGGCTGCTTCCAAGCTGAGCAGGTCATCTGTGTTTGTTTTTAATTAAACTTCTTAAATGACTGAAAATAATTGGGTACACTGACGGGAGAAAAGTGACCTATTCAAACAAGTATCAGTAGAATACAAGTGTTATTGTGCTCATCTTCCACCTTTCATTGCTCCCAGTAGGAGGAAGCATTACAAAGGTGCACGATTAAGAGCAACACAACACTGGCAACTACTTTTATGAACACAGTAGATTCCTGATCCGGGAGCTGATCGAACACATGTCACAGACGTGACGAATGACCTGTTCATCACATTTCCATATGTCACACAGCTGTTTGGATTATATTAATTAGTGTATGTAACTGACCCTAACCCCCCTCCCAGCTCAACAATCTTCAATCAGAATTAAGAGACAGAATGCGCGGTCTCAGCTGAAGTGACTGCACATTAAGGCTGATAAGAATATGCCATCATTTGGCTTTATAGTAGCTACTTATTTATCATCATTTGATATTAATTAAGGAAAAGAGTTAAACAGAAAAACGATATAATTGTTAAAGTATGTTTATATATAGAGCAGCTGTGGTGTCGGCAGCAGAGACTTAACCACATACAACAACTAATGTGTATGAATCTGTATATATGCATGGTCATGCATGTGAATTTACATCTCACTCACAAATCTGCATATACTGTCTGAAAAAAAAAGGCAGACAGCCAGGAAAACACACACACACACACACACACACACACACACACAGATCAGGCTTCCAAACAAAGAGAGAAAGATAGAATTTTGACATTAAGCGGAAGAGAAATAAACAAATTCCCTCCCACTATACCTGGGATTTGGGCCAACACACACACACATACCCACATTCACACACACACAAGTACACTCACTCACACAAACACACGTACACACATACCATCTGAGCCCTCTTGTATGAAACGCCTGTTCTCCCAAGAGGTAGACAGAGGGTGTGTGTGTGTGTCCTCCCACTTCCTCATGTCTTGAATTTTTCTTTTTTTTCCTGCTCCTTCCTCTCCTTGTCTACAGTGCCTCTCCTTCGTCATTCTCTCCTCCTGCCTTTAAATCTGTTCATCACCTTTCTTCCCTTTGACTCCTCTCACCTCTTTCTGCTTTTAGTCCAACAACAAAGGTCATCCTACTTCCCTGGAAGTAACAAATGGAAAAACGAATAACTGGTATTACTGCCACTGACATAACAGTTAATGTTACCCTTTATCTGCAGTGAAAATCAGATTTAATGTCAGAATTTGATATAATCTTTGTCATTCAACCTAATCTAAACCTGTATTATTAACAATGTATTATTTCCACATTGAACCAAATGTTTATTTTGCAGGTGCTCAAAACATTACAGGAGAAAAACAAAGTGGGGAGCTTGTTTTTCAATCCTCCTCTAGTTTTCATTTCAGTTCAATGTGAGACACTAAATCAATGAGATCAATGCGCCCAGGCGATTCATTTCTGATATTCAAATAATCGGAGTCAAATACACGATCAGCTGCAAAATGATGAATGCATTTTTCTGAGCATCACAGAGCATTACGAAAAATGTCTTCTATTATCAGAATGTGATCCATTTAGTCCAATAACATTTTTAACATGGACGTTTTGGACGTGTCAGAGATAAATCTTGCTGGGTGAAGGAATGACGTTTTTTTCTTTAGAGAGAAGACGTCTTAAGCAGAAGAATAAATTGTCAGTACTGGATGCATTAGGGAGAATGGAAACGCTGGGTGGCTGAATACCACTAGTCTATATGTAAAGCTTCTCTATTTGTCAAATTCTTCTAAACCTTAACTCGTCTCACCGAACCATTGACGAGTCTTTTCTATCTGTCACTGAGAACATCAGAGATATCATGTAAGTTCCTCCAGTTATTCACTTGGCCTCCAAACTCTACCCTCAGTCTTAAAGATACTGCAAAAGAGATAAGGCAACTATTTGCTTTATCAAGGTGTGAGGTATATTTGAATATCCTCTTCTGGCTTCTGTCTTACGCTGTACTGTGTCATCCTAGGTAGGAGGTGCATGGAAATATGTCAATGCATACTAAGTGAAAGATGACAAAACTGAACTATAAATGTCATCCATAAACATCTCCATAAGAATTAGTATGCTCTCAACTGACAGAATCTGGATTTCAATGCTAATTTTCTATGGGCCCAAAATGGAGAAAGCTGCAGATACATAGCAGAGGCTTTTTTTTAAATCAGACTCCACGTTTCAATAATCGTCTTACTAGATGCAGGACTTGGAGGTTATGAGTACATTTATCAGATCTCAACGATGCATGATGTGGATCTGTGTTTCAACCAGATCCATGAATCCACCTTTTGAACAAAACTCTGGAACTGCACATTTGCTTACATATAGAAAACACTGTTCAAGCCTTGACCTACTGTACTCAACATTAGCATGTGTTTCAGCTAACATCTAGCTGTGCATGTAGTGGGGGACACAATTTAAGACCTTGTAATATCCACACAGAAATGTTAAAGACAGAATTGAATTTACTACATAATTTAGAGCTTTGTCAATAAGATGGTGACTGGGCCGTCTGCTCTACTGGGTTAGCAAGCAGGGGTTAGCAGAGGGACAGTGTACATGTAGGCTTGCAGTGGCTGCAGGTTTGCTTATGACCCAGCACAATGCAGCATGTCCTCCTCACACAAAGAGAAATGGGAGATGATGAGTACACTTACAAAAAGAAAGAGTCGACTGAATGTTCTTTTCATGTTCTCTGCTCAGCTTTGAAAAATGAGTAAATAAATAAATAAGGTGCAGACTTCATTGAGCTTAACTATGTGCTTCATTAATTTTCTGAATAATTTCAATTATTAGCCACAGTAAACATCCAAGGTAATTAATAATAATATAACAGAACAATTGCATACACCAGGACATACGAAGTCTAGTCAAGAGACATATTATAAAAATTAGTCTTTAATCAAGATATTAAAAAAGGGTAGACTTACTACGAGATTATGAGACAATGTCATATGTCCCCGAAGAAGCCACAAAGAAATTAGCAATGTCAATGAGAGGTTCTACACAACCCACTATACTCAGTCTGTCAGAGAATGTGAATATCTTTTCAGCTATGATCAGATCATTCAGCATTTCATTATGTCTACAACAGAATAACTTCTGAAATATGGGAATTTTTCTTTCTAAGAAAAAGGTGAAAACCATCATGTTGCATAGTTCCTTCACTCCTAAAATCATGATGTACACAGTCTTCTACCTTTACCTCTTCTCCAATACTGTCTTTGCTGTATATAAAATGTTTTATGGTCATGACTCATCTCGTAGCTGGTCGGCCTGGCTCCAGGCTTAAACTCTCTCTCTCTTTCAAGGATTTTAGAAAATGTCAATGGGAAATTTATTTCCAAAACTAAGACTGGGCGGTCGCTGTTATGCTCTTCATCTGTCCACCTAGTTTTTTACAGTTCACTGCAAATATCCAATATTCAATCAGTAACCCTAACTCAACATAATGTTCTTTAAGGTATGACATACAAATGATTACTATAATTGGCTGATTTAGGAAGACGTAACATTTAGCTGTTACCAATATATGGATCCATCTTCATAATCATTTATCTTTTTGTATTTCCTTAATTTTAGCGTCTCTTTTTAAGTCTTCCTCTCCTCCTCTTGTGTACCATCATCGTATCCTCGTCAGCCCTTTCCCCGGCTCTGAAAAGTATATTCTCAGCTTTTCTTTTTTGCTCACCTCTCTTTCACCCTCCTCTCTTCTCCGACCTAATCCCCACATCCTCCTCCTTTCCGTCTTGTGCCGGCCCGCTCCTCTCCTGAAAAGGTATCACCCTTCCTCAAGGATGTCCTGGATTCACAGACGCTATCACCATGGGGACCGTTACCGGGGAGATAATGAGCGAGAGCTCTTGAAAGACAGATGGATAAAGTGGTGGAGGTAGAGGAGGGGAAACTCCTCTGTGTTACGTTGCCTACTCTGGTTTTGGTAGGAAAAGAGTGCGGAGGGATTTTAGTGACGCAAACTAAACAGATCGCAGGATAGATAGGACAATAAAGAGGATGGAAGAAATAAAGCCTGACATGTAGCGGTTATTTTTCTCTTTAATGAAAGAGAAGCATTGAGAGAGAGAGAGAGAGAGAGAGAGAGGCAGGTCGGTGATGACGCCTGATCTTTATTTCAAAGGCTCGACTGTACATGAGGACTGGTGTGTGTATCTTGAAGAAATGGAGGGATTGATGGCAGAGAGATGAGAGGGACAGACGGAGGAAAGAGGAGAGATGAGTTACATGAAGGGGACAGATGTAGGATGCCAAGATGAGAGCAGGAAGAGATGAAAAGGAAATTAGAGATAAGAATATGGAGGGTATGAGAGGAGAGGTTGCGTCCAACTATTAAGGGAGAAATGGAAGAGAAGAGGAGGCAGGGGAGGTAGCAGCAGGCAGGTGGTACACTTGACTGATATATGGGGCAGATATGGGTCTTTAATTAAAAAATCCGATCTGCTTCAGTCAGCTTCATCCACCACTGCCATGATGGAAAAGATAGAGATGAATTGAGTGTTTTCACCTATGAAGCTCATCATTTTTTATTCATTTATACTTGGTACAGAATTTAAATTGTGAATTTTATGATATTATATCACTGCTATTATGTTGTTGTACGGTATCACAACATCCAGATAGTAATTACAAGCGGCCAAGTGGGAAATGCTGTTAACCACTGAGCAGAATATTCAAAGTTAAATATGTCTGGAATTTGTTGCAGCTACAATATCCAAACGGATGTCTTTGTGAGAATGGGCTAGAAGTGTCTAGTGTTACATCTAATTCAAAGGTAACATTTAATATTATTGATACAAACAATACAAAATGTTCAACTTTACTCGTTTACGAACCACTACAAACACATAAAACAGTAAAGCTGGATTGTTAAGTGTTATATTTTATTTAATTTTATATATTTATAATATTAGATATTAAATTTTATCTAATTTAATATCTAATATTATCCATTATCTCTCATGAGACGGAAAGCAGGAGCAAAGTCATGATGTCACATGTACGTTAACTTCTGTTCAATTATCTTCTATAAATCATTGCAATGTCTCATCCAGCACATTATGTATGTATTTATTTATTATCTTATATAAGCATGTTCCACACAAACAAAGCCTTTTCCGGTTTTTACTAGGCAACAATTACATTTAGTATTTATATATATTAGCGCACAAAAATATCCCCTTGAAAAAAAAGACAAGCTTTGGAGCATCGATGATTATTTACTTTTATTAAATTTTTGGTGATTTACTTAAATAAAAAATCACCAACACCATTTCCTGATGACCACATTTCTGTTTAGACACATAGTCTGATGCACTGACTTAGACACATCAGCATTGTAGCCTGTAATTGTAACCTTTAAGTCTAACATATGCTCTTCAGAACTACCCAGTGCCAATACAAGCTGTGGTCACTTATTGTACATCTTGTGAAGTTTTTTTATGTCAGCATTTTATTAATTATTATTGACTTTAGCGATAGATGATATTGGAGATTACTTTACCAGTGTTGCATTATCGCATATATTAGATTGTACTTGAACAGTTGGCTCTTGTATTGGATGTGGGAGGCATTGGCAGGTGTAGAGACATGAGCAACCTTGACATGGGCCCAATTGCTGTGGCCAGACAACTGGGCGGGAGCATCTTTTGGTCCAAGGCTCACAGGATCTACTGTTAACGTCTTGGTGCCAGAAACCACAGGGCAGCTTCAGGGCTCTTGTAGAGTCCATACCTTGGCATGGTGGGGCGGTTTTGATGGCATTTGAAGGTCCAACAAAATGGTAGACACTGTGTTTTGGCTTTAAAATGCATCCTATTGAAAATGACAGTGCTGAAAGTGCACTCAAAATACCAGCTGATAGGGATGGTTCACCAAAAAATGTAAATGATTTGAGTCCACAAAACAAAATTGGTACTAACTCTAAATTTTAATTTTTTGGTGAACCATCCATTCAAGCTGCGTCAATGACAGAAAGCTTACAACCCAATTCCAAACCAGAAATGTACCGTATATCAAATGAGATACAAGCTCAGTACATATTCATAAAGGAGTGAATATGGATTTTAATAGCAGAAGATGAAAACTAGAGAGTGATTGCACAGAGAATGGATTGACGGCTACATAGATGAGGATCTGTGTGAGTGGGGATGAACAAGGGAGGTTGGACAGAGACTGAATGAACAGTGAGCGTATTATGTTTGAGTCATTTAACAGCACATTCTCAGCATGACTCCCATTTGACGATAATGTCAGTGCCTCGGATAAGGAGGGGACCGACACCGTAAATGAGAGTGATTACAATAGGGACTTGAATTCAGAGTGCTCTTTTCATTTGACATGCATGAGGTTTTAAATCATATCTTACCTGGGTTGCTGTGACTTTAGTCATCCTTTATTCTCTATTTCTTAGAGTTCAGTTTTTAATGCAACACCAGACAACTGACTACAAACAACTGATAACCCTGGGAGCGCCACACCCACACTTTCTTCATTGACCTAATTGCCTCACAGGCTACTGGTGCCGGGATGCACTGCACAATCTGAGAGGCCTTCCACTGAGGAGAAAAGAGGTCCTCCTGAGAGCCCCCAGCGGCAGCCATGCGACGGGAAGCTGCAGTGAAGAGAAACAATTTCACTCAGGCCTCGGTTGGCAGCTGGATATCTGGCGCCAAGGAAACCGTGAGTACGCTCTGACATACTGGGAAGGAGGGCACAGCGAGGCAGGCTTGGAACAGACGTTGATAGTTTAGGAGTGGGGAAGACACCTTCTCCGTCTTCATTTCCCCCCCAGTTCCGACAGCCACGGACCAACCTCGGGTCGGAATGCATGAGTGCCATTGGAGTGACAGAGAGAGGACGTGGAAACAGGACGAGCTGCTCAATTGGATATGGACTTTAAATGGGGTTTCAACTTAGCTGTAAATCAGCCATTTTTATTGGTTATGTTAACTTTATACTTGAACATTGTGGATTTGGTGGTACCACCCTTTGATACATGTTTTATATTATTAATGTTTCAAATCAAATTATAATTAATTATAATTAATTAATTATAATTTGAAATTTTGTTTTACTCTCCTGTTTGGTGTTTGCCCTCTGCTCGCTGGTTGTTTTAAGAACCTCTGAGCCCTGTCCGAGTCCCAGGCTATGTTAATTCCTTGGTGATATTGTTGGCTGTTTTATAATTTCTAAATTAAATAAATGAATATTAAGTACAGCTGCTGCTGCTGAGGAGGAAATAGCCAGTAGAGAAGAAGTCGTGAGGTGGCGACACTATGGAGAGCAAGTTGTGGAGAGAAAGATCCTGTGGGCTGAGTCATACTATACAAGGTTCTTGGTCCAGGTCCAAAATATTGTACCAAGTCAGTTTGGGCTTGATAGAGCTCAGCTGGTTCTCCTGAGTGAAGGTGTCTGATTTCATAAAGACCAGAAAAACCTTTTGAACTCAGGATACATCACGATGGGCTTATTCTGTATTAGAAAACAGATTATACAATATTTGTTGTGAATTATATGTGGTTCTATTTGGAATGTGATATAATGTTGGTTGTGTACGTTTGGCACGGTGCAACAGGAAATGCTCGAGGTCACTTACTCACTAGGTCACCCAGGGACAAAGGGGGCTGAGCTGCAATAAGTCAAAACAAATGTAAATAAATCCAACCAAGTGGGTTCTCCCATTCTGTCTGGCATGAAGGACACAACTTGTGTCTTCAGGTCTATCATTCTTTATGGATTAAGTTTCCAAATAAATTATAGGTGTTGTTTCTGAGAATATGTGTACTTCTACTTTTGCTACCTCAGTTTTCACTGGGTCTGAACCTCTATCAAGAACTTTAGCGTTTTCCAGTACCGGGGGTTCCACAGCTGTCATCCACTGACTTCACTCACACTTACAGCTGACAACACAAAAGCTCAGCAGGTGGAGAAGGCGCGGCTGGTGACAGTGTTGTAGTGAGAGTGCGAGCGTGTTTTGCTGTTTTTTGAAGGCAGTGTGCACCGGTGTAAACTCGATATGTATTGAACTGTGTGTGTACAGGTTCTCTGTGTGTGTTCATCTGGGTCTGTGTGTCCCATCAAGAACCCCAGGAACCTGCCATCTGCCCCCATTCTGTCACCCCAGCAGTGAAACACACGTGAACACACACACACACACACATTCGTAAAAGATTGCTCAGAAAAATCTGCTACTTTTTCACCCTACGATTGTTTTTTGTAAATATATGCTCAACACCAAAATGTGAGCTGCAAATAAATGATATGACTGTCATCTAATGAAATAGTCAATGCTACTTACTTATTATGATTACATATTAATTACCAAATTTATAAAACAAATCTACATTTATGGTTTGAACATGGCTCTTAACACCACCTAGTTTTTCAAACCGTCTTGGCCAATCTTTACGTTGAGTCAACCATTTTGGATGTTTTAATGTTTGACATTTACATGTATGTTTATTCAAACAGCAGATCACACACTGCTACCAACAACCGCTCGGAGGTGGGAATCTGGAGAGCTGTGTTCATTTTCAAATCCCTGCAGAGGCCGAAGCCCATAAGTCACATTGTCCGTCATCCAGTGACGTCCCCTGTCCTCTCCTGCCCCTTGGCTGTCTCTCTCACACAACGCTTGAACCGCTGGCTGGGACAGACGCCTGCTCGGGTCCACCGCGCTCCTCAGACACAGTGGCTTCATTCCTGGCTGTCTCAGCACTGAACCGCTCATGCCAGTGATTTGAACGGCTCGGGATGACAGTCGTCTTGACTGTTCAAACATTTGTCTCTGAAGTGTGTGTGCACTGCTAATTGAGTTGTTGCACATAGCTACACAACCTAGATTAAGTATCACTAATTATATAGATCATTTTCATCCTGAATGGTTTTAAGACGTCTCTATCTGCTTGTCACAGTAATGTACTGTACAATACATTTCACTGAAGGTCTCAAAATATATGCAAGAATGATAAACTAATGAAAGACTAATGAGTAGTGACATTATTGAGGCCAATTATGAACATTATTCAAGTTCAACCAAGAGACCTGAGGCTAATTCTGAGCGGATATTAAATTTGTAGAAAACATGTCGTGTAAATGTTTCTTAAACAGTTATCAGATCAATTAGTTGTCCAAGGGGACATTGGGTGCATCATATGCAGGGTTTTAATCAACAGTGTGGAAATCTTTACATCTTTTGAATTACATTTTATTGATGGACAGGCATTTGCTGTGCATTTTCAATTTATTTAAACAATGCTGTAAAGATCTCCAACAAGATACAAAAGTATGTATATATATATATATTACACTGAAAAGTAAAACTCCTGCCATGATCGGCACACTCCATGCCTCAAAGGTTATTCATTATACTGTTAGTAATTATGTTCAAATTAAGATGTCAGAGAGGAAACGTGTCGTTCTCTCTCTTAAGGCTACACACTTCCCCTCCAAATGATATTTCGTACCAACTGTTTTGTTGGGAATTTCACAAGTTCATGTAGCAGCTGCATGGTGCACGCTGCGGAGGCTGAAGCCAACCTGAACAAAATTGTGTTTCCTCTGCAAAACCTGTCCTTTTGTTCATCTTAAAATCTACACACCCCCCTCAATTCACAGTGTGCTGCAGCTTTACACCCACACAAACACCTTACACCTCAACAAACACCCACATCCTCCCGGACATGCACATGCAGGCCCAAACTCACTCCTGAGGAAAAGCAGATTTTCTTTTAGGTTTTTTTTTATTCAGAATACTGGATTGCCCAGGAGATTGTATCTATTGTTATGGTTTGCTAGGTTTTTGCTTTAACAATTCAGTACCAAATGCACAGTGATTAGCTGAATTCTCTGACATGATTTTTGGCACTTCATTTGTTTTCCTGTAGATATCTTGTTTCTTACATGATGTGATTGGTTTCTTTGTTCAGAAGAAAAAAAACGGGCACATACACACTCACAGTTTGTTCAATTTAATTCATTGATATAAGTAGATCCCCTTGTAGCAGTCACCATGCTTGAATTCAACACGAGTCAAAGATAAGGCAGCAATAGCATAGCTTTTTCTTAAACATGCAAATACAGCATCAGATCAAGAAAACACTGATTTTAAAGGTTATATCGAGAAGATTTTAAATATTAATAGAACAGCCAGAAGCTAATTTCTGTGTGAAGATGTGGTATAGTAATGACATCTCGAGTTGAGAATGAGGTCACACCCTCTGTGAGCTCTTGTAGTCTGAGTTTGTCAGGATTTGTGATTATCGAGATAACTTCAGGTTCAACTATGATGTTCTATGAGCTCTACAAAGCTGGTTCAGCTCTGACTGGCATACATCATCATGGTAACTTGTGCTGAGCCACTAACTTGCTCTAGATCAGGTCAAGTTTTTAAATAACAAAAGTTATATCCTGCAAATCAGGGACAATTGAGTTTTCAGCTAAGTGATGAATAATGAGGGGGCAGCAGATAGTTGTTATAGATAGACCTTTCATGTATATAAAACAGAGCTTCTAACAAAGAGTTTGAGTTTATCACACTTGATAAATATATAATAACTGTTATAGTTTCAATTTAGTTGTACAAAGGTTCTTTGATTCCTGACAGTGCTGAGGTTGTTACTCTTATTCTGTCACTACAGTTCAGAGAAACATGAGGAGAAATCAAATCTAAACTCTGTGATGTCTTTTATTAGAAACAAAATTCCTCAGCTAAAGACTATTTATTCCTCATCATTATAAATTCACATTTTAGTCAGACTGACCTCATCAGATTGTAGCAGCTTCTCACTGCTTTGGCAGAAGTAACAGTGAAATTAATTATTTTTATCCGCATTGCATATGTTCATAATAATTGAATCACCAACAGGGGAAAAAAGGAAGAAAATAATAACCTGGACAAGTGTTAAGAACAAGCATCTCATTCTGCGGCACAGACCCTGACAGGAGCATCAACCCGTGGATGAGACGCTACAAATCTATTCTACCAGTCTGCACGGCAGCCAGCTAGGAGATTGTTTTGGCTCTTCTGTACACAGATTATAACTTCATTCAGTTGTGCTCCTGTTTTTGTGTTTAGAGGCTGTTTCAACAAGATTAACAACACCCATAGTCCGTTAGGTCAACACCCTGCTAAGGATAAAAAGAGACGGAAAAGGTGCAACCAACAAAGTAGTTGTATTTGCTCCAGATGCTGGTGCGATATCCATCAGCAGTGAATAGTGTATATGTTCAAACCTCTAACAAAGTCAATATATATATCTATAGGCAAGTCGCTCTCCCTCTTCTATAACCGCATCAGTGGCCACCCGTGTGTGGCCATCCATAAAGAGTTTAGAGGATTCAACATAAACTTAGTAAATACCACTTTAATTGCGCATTCACTCAACAAGCAAAAGTTCTCTACTGCAGGGGTGCCATTCCCCACACAGCCACTACCGGCTGACCACCTCCAAAAGTGAATCATCCGGAGATACTCTCCGTTTCAGATTGACTGACAATATTGACAGATTAAAAAAACAATCAATACACAACAGTATCCAAATCTGCAGACATGTCATCAAAGCAGAAAATATGACAACTACTGACCCATTGATAAATTAGCAATATAATGCCATAGTTTCTGTGATGCTTGTTTATTAAAATGACCTGTAATATGGTTGAAACAAGGGGTTGATAGGGAATCCGCTATAGATTCAAGCCTGCTCCATGCAGCCTTTTACATTACATTTCATTTGAAGTCGCTTTTATCCAAAGCGACTTCAAATTAGTGCATTAAACCTCCATGAGGGCCATCTTTTAGGGGCTAGTACACCCAAAGATATTCCGTCATGCAGTTAGGGAAGACTGGAATCAAACCGCTGGCCCTCTGGTTGGAGGACGACCACTTTACCCCTGCCTTAATTATATAACTCGGAGCTAAGCATTAGAAATGTGGAGACGTCTCAGCTGAACATTAAATTACACTTTTGAGCAAGTGCACTCCAGCACTGCAACCCTGCATGGAACCATACGCTCTTACATATGAGTGTAAATGAGGTAAATGCTCCTGTTGCTCCCTCTCTCTGTGCAGCCGGCTCAGGTTCTCTATACTGAATTATCACCAGTCCTCCGATTTGCTGCATGTTTATTTCATGGAACACATTCATTTAATTATTATTCAACAGAACAAAATAATAAAAGATACATTCTGATAAATGGATCTTCTTCGTTTGAGAAGGTGCCTGAAATTCAGGAAGTTGATGTACTGCTTTAGTGCTGTAAGTTTCAATCCAGTTGACACACAGTGAACCTGGACGTTTCGAAACCCATTGACTTCTAGGGCCCAGAAGTTGAACTAAAATAGAACAGTGCTTCAGTCCTCGGATAGTTTTAGGACTCCACTGATCTGTGTCATCATATCCCAGAGTTATAATGCGTTCAGTAATAAAATAGAACGGCAGGGAAGGTTAAAGTTAAGACCTTAAACTGAACAGGGAAATTAAGACAGGTCCCTGATGGCCTGGCTTTATTTCAGAATTTCATTACCTCAACAAGGCACGCCCAGAGGTCAAATACGTTTCATCAGCTGAAATCTGCGGCTCTGGCTGTCAATGATCGTAAAGTTTCAAACGTATGTGGCTGCGATGTTCCCAGTGGAGTGTGATATGTTACATTAGTCTGTTCGAAGCCATCGGAAGCTTTGTTTCTTGGGAAAAGGTTCAATAAGTGTGTGATTTTCCTTTATCTGCCGTCTCTGTCGTTGAAGGAGGGTTTCGACTCAGAAAAGTGACAGCTAGAGCCGTACGGGTCTGTTAGCATTTCAAACAGTTCTGCTCAGATGAGCTCATTAAGATGGCTGGATTTCTGTGTTATTCTTTACACTCTGCCACTTTTCAGGCTAGTGAGCCGGATTTACTCGGGGGAAAACGACAGCAAAGCAACTGAGAGGCAAACACAGCATTTATCGAAATTCACTCCCAGAGGCGTTTATTTGAAGAAGTTCCCTTTGTGTGAGTGGACATATCAAATTCAATAATGCTCCGCAGAATGCAGCTACACTCGTATTACTCTGATTCTCTCTTCTCTCTCTCTCTACAATGTTGCCAGCTTTTTCTTTACAAAAAGGAACGAGAAAGAGAAGAAAATGTCGGAACAACTTACACTGGTTTTGAGCCTCGGCTTTCCTGACATTGAGTGTAGTCATTTCATTTCCATATCAAAGGGGCTCTGGTGAAAATCTGAAAAACCTACACGAGCCAAGGAGTGCTGATCTATCGCTCTCAAGAACAGCACAAGGTAAAAGAAGAGGAGGAAGTGAGAGAATGGCCAAAAGTCAGTAGGTGAGTGGAGGAGGCAATGGTGGGGAAAAAAGTAACAAATATGAAGTGTTTTGCACTTTGGACCCAAAAGGTGTTTCATTCCTCACAAACTGTGTTTTGTTTTATAAAAAGCCAGATTGCAGAGAGGACCCAGGAGTATATTAACCAGAGAGGAGTGAGTGAGGGGAGTGTGCCTCTGGGTGGAGGTGAAGATGACAAAAAGGAGGAGGGGGTGTCTTTAGGGGAGTTGCGTGCTTATTTTTGTGTTCCCATGTGGAGAATGACAGGGGGGAATATTGCTCATGTCACTTCCCTGTGGTCCCAACTGCAGAGTGGAGAGAAGTGGGCTAATCCAGACGCTGTGAGAGGTGCAGAGCTGCACAAGTCGGCCAGAGCTCTGTCATCTCACGAGTATTAAACAAAAGCCCTCTGAATATTTAAATAGCAACAGATTTGTTTGTTCTCACCGACACTCACCGAGGATTTTCTTGCGTCTGTCTACAGCTGCAAAAATAAGGTAAAAGCTGCAATGATCGGTACTGAACACAATTAGATCTCGTAGAATGCGGAAAGGAATCAATATTATAACAGCTGTTGAATAGGTGAGGGTGGTCATCAGTACTCTCACTGACAATCCAAACTTTCAAACTCCAGATTAGAGGATCAAATTAGCAATTTGCAAAGAGCTGTGTTGATTTGGTTTGTTTATTACAAAGCATACGAAGCAGAAGATCACACATATGCGTTACCTCCACCAAGGAGATTATGTTCTCATGTTGTTTGGTCATCTGTTACTTAGCAGTATTACACAGACACGACTGGGCAGATTACCAGGAAACCTAGTGGAGGATGTGGTGTTGTTCAGTGGAGACCCCTTTACATCTTGGTGCAGATCTGAAGAAATGGACACATCAAGATATTTCATTTCACTTTCTCCGCAGCGTTTCCCTCAGAATTTGCACACACACAAACATCACTCTCATGCATCCACTCCTATATTGCGTGGCTTCTTTCTTGGCCTATGTCCCGTCCTTCCACCATTGTGTAAATGCTTGTTTGCATAATCCTCCTTACACACAAACAAACCACAAACCAAACAAACGAGCAGGGACTTAAAAAAAGGACCTCCTTGGTGGAGGTAAAAAGACTGTTGCCATGCTGCCGGTTGTGCTTTAGGGATGGCAACGACGGTTGGTCAGTTCATTCACCACTGGTGGACCAGTATAGATTTTGGTCTAAAAATCCACTCACATTTTTTTCAGATTGGCTACATAGTGATGACACTGTCAGACTGCTCAGGACCAGGCAGACTAATAGCTCTTTAGAAAGCTGTAGGGGACATGAACATAATATTCATTGGCAGTTACCCTTTAGTTTCCTTGTGAAGGCAGACAGGTCTGTCCATTTCACACTCTAGCAATGAGTCTCCTGTCAAACCACTGAGACTTTCTGTAAAATGGAAAGCAGGTTAATCTCAGCACTGCGAAGACTCAGATGGTACCTTGACTTTAGTTTGGAGACGATGCAGTGTTTCCCATACCTCCAGAAAAGGGAGTGACAGGGGTCATCCACATTGATGAGTGTCTGTGGCTGTGAAGTGCCTGTTTCATTTGTTCCATACATCAAGTGTATCCATGTTAAAAGAGGTAATGTCAGGACAGTTGAGAAACAGTTGGAAAATGTCAATCCGCTGGCATTGATGTGAAACTGTTTATGCTCAAGTGGAGACACTCTATGGGGTATTCCTGCTGTCAGATTCTGGTGAGCTTATACCGTGCTGCAATGGTAATGGGCTTGAATTCCACAAGGGTCCAAACTGTTTAGTTGTAAAACACAAAAGGGATCTGTCAGCGCCATGGGTGGGAGATGTGATTTAGCCTCTTATCACTTCCGAGGCTGGAACTTTTTCAGTGAGCTCTGTCAATTCTTCTCCACGGGCCTGGATGTGTGAAAAGATATCGGTAATCATGTAAAGTCATAAAATTCATAAATCACCAGAGGCAATATTCTCCCAGTGGCACTTATTCAAAAGGTCATGTGAAATGTCAATAGGGGTTCAGCTGCAGCCTCAGGCCATGATGGCATAGGAGGCTTTTTTTAAGCTTTTTTTGTCAGAGTTTTGTAATATTTGGGGGGGGCCCATTAGTCTAATTTATGACAACTACATTTTGGTTGTTTTGGTCATTGTTCATGCTCAGTAAAGTGTGCAGAGTTCTGCTGGAATCTGCTAAATAAAAAAGGGCTTTCGGAGAATTAACAGTCAGACAGGTTGAAGTTAGTAAGTAAGCTAGTACAAAATGGACATGCTGGTGTTCGCTCCAGTAAAGGGGTTCAGATCCAGTAGATATAACACCGACGTAGGTCCAATGAAATACTACATTTAGGGAGAGTAGTGTTGTAAGTGGGTATAAACAATGCACACTAATAACAATAATAGCAATGATGATGATAGCAGCCTGTGGTGGTGCTCATTTGCAAACAGTGCAAGACAGTACAGTGCAGTTGTACTCTGCAGCTCCCACGGGGGGACTGTTTCCTGTACGAATGTGTGAGCCGCGCCGGGGAGGGGACATGCACGCTCAGCAGATCTGCTCAGAATAGAATAAAGGTCTAAATAATGCATTTACTTTAATGAAAAAAGAGGAGAAATGAAATTCACAATAATCAAAACGGGGCTCATCCCATCAGCGGAGGCCTGGCTGGGGACTTCAAAGATGTAAAAGACGTCAATACTATCATTTTATGTGAGTATTGAGCCGCAGAGACGAGCTGCTTTAATGGAAAACAACTGAAGCTGCGTCTGGGAGGTGCTCGGGTTTCCTCCAAACTTTGGAAGGTAGAAATACGATAGAATGGAGAAAAAAGGACTTTTGTTTGATCGACCTCTGCAATAAACTTGACTCATGTCAAAGTCTACCCACACAGGGCCTCATGTTCCTTTATACACGTGGGCAGGAGTCGCTAAAACAATCATGTTGATTTTATCCTCTGTATCTTTTTAAAATTTCACTGGGGAGTCTTGTGCTGCCACCGCACTCGTCGCCGGAGGCTTTCAACTGAGGAGAGAGCAAATGTATCAGCCGAGCCCGACCATGGCATTTCCCAGAACACTAATGAGAAACAGGTTATTTGTACACAATGCGCCGCGTGTATAACGAGACAGTGCTGCAGACCTCTCGGTGCAGAAGTGATTACTTTGCACAACAAGAGACTTTTCCTATTATGCATCGCCTCTGGCAAAATAACTCGTACTTTCTGTTAACCTATGCAAGGGGAAGGTTTTTTTGCGGAATGTGTCAGGGTCTCCGTGGAATTGTCTCTCCTGTTGGCTGCAAACATGGTTGACCTTTTGAGTTCTTTCTCTTAGCGAGAAGCATGAAATCAAATCATCTCGGATTTGACGGCAGAAATGGGTTTGCCTTGTCAATTTCCTTGCTTCAGTCTTTGCTGCCTTCTGTGACTGCCCAACGCCCTCGCGCTCGGATCTTGTTCCCAGGTGGGTTGAAGTGGCGACCGTGCAGACGAGAGCTGGAGATTCTGTCCATGCCCGAAAGTGGATGGATTTCAAAGTTCAACACCAAACATGAGGAGACCCACACACACACACACTGTCTCCCCTCAGGACGGACAGCAATGATCTTACTGGGCATGTGTGAAGATGTTCAAACAGCTGAGCATATTACAGAGAGCCCTGTCAGAAAGGGAGGAGAAGGGACTACCCAAGGTGTAGTTAGACTTTCATACATGTCAGCTCATCTTAAGTCAGCTTTCACCTCAGGAACTTAAACCAGTTTCCTTTGTTGGGAAAGAGCTGGGGAGCCGGGAAACAAGATCATCATATGAGATGATGCCAAAACAACATCAATGAATACATGCGATGCCCAGACCATGGGCTCTGCTGTAGGATAGCTGTAAAACTGGCAGTGCTCACAAACAGCCGGAAACTGGTTTATGTTTAATTAGATGTTCACTTCAGATTCAGTTCCACTTTGGATGTATTTGAAACAGAAGTAAGTTACAGAAAGCATTTCGGCTTGAATAAATTAGCCCTAGCAGCTGGGAACAGAGAAGCCATGATGAATACTGGGAGATGGTGGATATACAAGAGTTTGCGGACAATTGACACTCTTCATATAGAGATGTTATAAAGAGGATAGGGACAGATCTGTTAATTAGTCCTGGATTGGAACAACCAAGTATCTGCAGAACCGGGAAAGATGTCAAGTCAATTGTAATGATATAATTCTACAGCCGTTCATATTCAAGTCCAGCATCTATTTCACAATAAAAGCTTTGATAAAACAAATAAATCGATTCAGTCAACAGAAAGATGACTGGGAGGTTTTTTACTTTGAAATGAGTATAGGAAGTGTTGCAATATTTATGTTTTATTTATGTTTGTTTCACTGTCTACTTTGCTTTGAACCCAAGCAGCTCACGTAGGCAGTGTGGCTGCTCAGCCCTGATAACATGGGCACCCAAATCAAAAGCAAGATGTTCTGCCACGCACACGCACCCCTCACACATTCGATGCAGGCCAGCTACAAGCACATCAAAGTCCTTCACAAGACCAAAAATGTGTTTTGTACGGTCACAGTAACCTTTGAGCACCTCATTCTAACCAGTTCATCCATGAGTCCAAGTGAATGTTTGTACTGAATTTATTTCCCTGAAGGCATTGCGATGTCCTGTTCACAAGAATGAGATGACTGGACGAACAATGCGAAAACAAAATGCTCCAGCCAACACAATTCTCCAGCCACAGATTAATGCCGGCGCTGTGGTGTTAAAAAGAAAAAGGATTCTCATTAAAAGGAACCCTGAGATCCATTTCCCTTAAAAAAATGACAAGCTACTATTAAAGGCCTCCACATGTAAAGTGCAGAAAAACCTGTAGCCATAGAGTGAACAGGAGGAAACACGCAATGGGATGGTCTGTATAAATTGCCTGGTGCTCCACTGCTCTATTTGCTCTGCCATGCCTGCTGCTGCACTGCCCACCTCCACTGTCTGCTGAATATGCTGCAAACACTTGCTGCTCCTGCTGTGCACTGCATGTGGAACATATTGTTTCAGGCCCAATCCACCTCAGCATCCACCTGTCTGACTCCCAGAGGAGAGAGGCTGTTATCTTCACACGAGAGTCATTGCTGTGCTGAGCGCTTTGTGTTTCCTGGTTGGCAATGACATGATCAGAGAGTGTGGATTGTGTTCTCATTCTGCATCTTGCCAGAAGAGGACTTAATTACTTGGGAATAAAAGACTTCTGGAAAATCCAAATGGGGGAAAAACTTTATTGTTTAGGTGTTCCAATCATTCCAAACTTGATGGAACTTGTAGAGACACAAAATGAAACAGATTTAGTGGGTTGAAGCTGAAATACATATTGAAGCATTTAAACCTAATATTCATAAAAAAATTATTAATTCATATTGATTCACTGGAATGCTTCCAGGAAAGGCTAAATGCATTTCGGAAAATGCATTTTATTTTTTAAGTATCATCTAAGACAATATCTGACAACCATTAAGTTTAGGGGAGCGATATTAAAGCAGGTCACTTCAGACTATCATTGAGGAAAGATTTTCTTTTTTCATGGAGTTCCAGGAAAAGGTAATGATTGATAATGAAAGCTACAACCTTGTCTCTATCTGCTTTAGAGGCTGAGAAATTAAGTTGATGTTAATGTTGGCAATTCTGCAGCTTATCAGAGAACCCTGTGGTTTTAAGAGGTTGTTGAGCTTTGAGAGTACACTAGGCCTTAATGGGTTAAAATTGGATTTGTTTTTTAATTTTTTCCACATTTTCACAATTTTCGCAGGGAAAACTTCATGAATACAGTGGAAACCGGATATAACGATCACAGATATAGGGATGAACCTTTTATAGGGATCAAAAATCTCGTTCCTACACAAATTCTGTTTAAATAATTTGTTGACAGTGATCAGGTAATCTGCTTTCAGCGTTTTTTTTCTGAACTTTTCATACATGTTTTGACCGTAAAAAAAAAGTTTTTTGACAGTGTTTACAGGCTTTGCCAGTGATTTACTGCTCCTCTCTGTGGCTCCATCATTCACACTACGCACTGCCAACCGTAGAGTGCATTTTGCCCTTATTCTAAACCGCTGTGACCTTTGGCTATCATACAGAAGCTACTTAAAGTCGGTTATAGTAATCTACCGTTTGTGATGAATGGGACCCGGACAAACACAATCACCATAAGCAGTTTTCACTAAATCAATGACAAAAATTCTGGCATATTTAGTGAATTTATATCCAGTGTGTGAAATTTGATGCTGCTTGAGGGAATGTAAGGGGACTATTGGTCCATGGTGGAGGTA
This sequence comes from Platichthys flesus, assembly GCF_949316205.1. NCBI lineage: Eukaryota > Metazoa > Chordata > Actinopteri > Pleuronectiformes > Pleuronectidae > Platichthys > Platichthys flesus. Next base: position 22,268,758 of record NC_084952.1, read on the forward strand.
TCTGAGTGCCATTCCAGTTTATTCATATCAAATAGGCGTCTGCTATCCACATTTGAAGTGCAGCACTCAGACCTGTTCTCGACCTCTTTGTCAGAATATATCAAAATATGTTGGCTTTACTTATTCTTCGCTTTAATGTGCTCACATATAAAAAACACAGAGCCTTCAAAGTATATGTGTCTCGCCCTCATCTCTAGCTCTGCTTCCATCCGTCACCTCCCCCTCCTCCCCTGTGATTACCTTAAAATAGGACTGGGGTGCCGAGCGCTGTCGGATCCGAGATGAAGTGGATTTACCTCCACTCTGTCTCTCCCCCTGCTTTCTGTATCAGTCATTCTTCCACTCCTTGTGTCTCCATTCTGTAATTCCCCTTTGCTTTCATTGGGTTTCTCACATTCACCAGTCTCTTTAATTTGTTTTTTTCTTTACGCCTTTTCAATCTCCTTCTCTTTTCTCACCTCCACTTTTCCTCTTTCCCTAAAGATCTAGTTTCAACCGTGCGGAAGTTTAAAAGGATGAGTCTTCATTGTCTTCATTGTGTTTCCCTATTGTAACAGGTGAGCATTACTCTTCCGTAATGATTCAGTTTTACCCCATCCCCTCCCTGTTGGTTGTCGCCTACAAGATAAAAAGAAGGCACAAATAAAGGGAGGGCAAGACTGATCAAACTGTGGCTGTATTTGATTATTTGTTTATTATAACTTATAATATAAGTAAATTGAATGGACTTTAAGTTTTATCAAAACGCTTTACAGTGCAGGTCACATTTATCCATTCACACACACTGAGTTTTTTCCCAAAGGGCGCGTTAGAATGCAGACCGCAGCCTGCTTCTGTTTGGCTTAAGCTCAACAAAGACATTTGACAAAAACTGAGCTAAAAGCAACAAAAAAGTGCAGCGAACACAGAAACCATCCAAACACATCATCATTCATCACACACCCTGACACCGGCCACACAAGGCCACAGTATCAAAGGAATCACATCTCCTCACAGCAACTAAAAGTAATACAAAAGCCTTGTCGGTTGGCAAGTTCCTTTTGCACAATAAGTGCAAAAGGAACTAATTCCAAGCAGAAACAATGTCCTGCATCTAACCCTAACCCTAACCCATTTTAAGAGAGTTATACATTTTTGTTTTGCTTCATCGAGCACTGCCTTCCCCACACAAAGACATATTTGACCCTATATGAATAATGACAAATAAAAGACAAATCCGTGTTGTATATCTCTCGCACGCAACACAGTGTAAAGCATTGCATAGATTGGGTAGCAATGAAGAGACATATGCAATCATCTTTGAACCATATTAATGTGATCTGGGTCTTTGTTTGCATTGCACAGATACAGCTGGTAGAAATGGCCTCCAGGGGTTACTTTACTGTACTTATAATTAAAATACATCTAAGAGTCTTGTCCCTTCCGGTTACATTGAGGAGACAATTGATGAACTATAATACAGCCAGCCACTAGGGGTCTGATTAAGCTACTTGAGATATTCTTTTGCGGCGCCCTCAGTCTATTGGTTGTTACATGCTTTCATTCTAACAGTCATTTCTGTTATGTGATTATAACTGTATTTTTCGCTCCCGAGTAACTGAGTTTGCTTTATTTACTCGTTTCTTCATGTGGTTATTGAAACAAGCATTCATCTCTGTCCTCTGTTTCACAGCATGCTTAAAGCTGATTGGCCAGCACCTGCCCCGCAAGTCAAACAAGGAAGTGTATTTAATGCTTACCGTCCCGGAGGGAGGCACAGTAGCTGCCGACTCGCTTCTGGTCTCTCTTTGTTTTCTTCTCATTCCATCGAGCATTTTAACGAATCCACCTCTTTTTTCTCGTTTCCCACTCCCCTATGTGTCCCCCTCCTCGCCCCTGCTCCCCATAAATAAAGGCTCGTCTCACATTCAGAATGACTTCCTGCCGGCTATGGGAATATGTGCTGTGGGCCTGGCGGGAGGCTGCCATGCTGCCTCTGTGAGCCACTGATATGCAATTCTCATGCAGATAGGAAGCGCGGCGTAATGAGAGAAGGAGAGTGGCACCGGCAGAGAGAACAGGGGGAAACGGAAAGAGACTTTTGCCCTCCAAACAAAATGAATCGCCACTTTAAATTTCTGCATACTGTATAGCTTTTCTATCTGGGTTTTATGTGCGCCGCTTACAGCCTCATGAATAATGAGATGGCGTCAATATTCTGCCTGTGTGAGGAAATGCACAGAATAAGACTGAGGGTTTTAAAGGCCCAGGTACATAACTTATTCAAGCGGTCTGTACTGTAGATAGGGCTCAGCAGTTAAAAACGTCATCTTAAAATCTCTTTGGTGTTGTTCATAATGACTTATTGAATGAATGAAATGCTTGGATTGAGGTTCTATGTCAGACCAGGTTACACAGAGGCTGAGAAGGATTCATATGTTCTTCTGTAGTCCATATCCACATGTCATATCCATATATATGTGTTTGGTGAAAATCCAGATAATTACAGAATGGAATGGTTGTGTCATTTGAATTCTTGTAAATTGTCATTGTTTTCAAATTTTGGAGAAAAAAAAATGTAACAGCGCCATCTGTGTGATTGTTTCAGCTAAGTGTGGTCTGCCTGCACATCCACACCTGCTCTGCCTCAGCCATCCATTTGCCTGGTTTCCATCAGCTCGTCACCTTACAGCATATCTACTCCACACTGATCTCCGGTCCCTGCTGGAGCAACCCTCTTCACAACACTTAGAGGAAACAGTCCCATCGAGCCATCGTGACCAAGTTATTCTGCTTATTCCAAACTGTTGGTTTCTGTCTGTTCAGTTCACCCGCCTGCCTGCTTTGCCAAATCCCAAGCCCCCCAGCAGCTCACTATACCAGGACCCTCTCCTCAGCCTTCTCCTTCCAGAATAACCCCCGACATCACCATCAGCAAACGTTATCATTTATTAAAGGCTTTATTAGTTCTGTCATGTCTGTGTCTGCAGAATCTGTGCAAACGTGACATGATGCTGCTTCGATGATTTCCGGTTCCTTTCTTTCCTGCTAAAACGTTTTATTATATAAATATTGGTGTCTCAACAGCCGGTTTTAGACTGAGCTCATGATATGTGTGATACAATAATAAAATCAATCAATCAAAAAAGTATAACACATTTCTATTTATTTTCACGATAAGTTACTCAGGTTATTCCCTACAGTGTTTATAAGTAGGCCACTGGCAGCACAGTGAATGTTTTTGATAGTGTTTTTGCATCCGTACACCTTGTTTCCAGGTTTCATCTAGAAACCATCTACTTAAAGAACTTTAGTTTAGCTCTTTGCAAATTAAGCTCATTCGCAATAATGCGGTAACATTACGAGAATAAAGTCGTAAAAAGAAAGCCTGGTATTACAGGAATAAAGACAAAGTCAGTAAAAAAGTTGGATGAACAATATTCTCTGGAGCTTTAATCTGTCCGCTTCCAAAATCTTGAGACGATGTTATTGCTTCTTGAGAAATTATGAAACCCCTTCACAGTCATACCAGCTGTAACCTTTGTCATCATCACTCATCGTCATCCGCTTATCCGGGGTCGGGTCGCGGGGGGAGCAGCTCAAGCAGGGGGCCACAGAATTGCCTTTCCCGGGCCACATTGACCAGCTCTGACGGGGGGATCCCGAGGCGTTCCCAGGCCAGTGTTGAGATATAATCTCTCCACCTAGTCCTGGGTCTTCCCCGAGGTCTCCTCCCCACTGGACGTGCCTGGAAAACCTCCCAAGGGAGGCGCCCAGTGGGCATCCTTACCAGATGCCCGAACCACCTCAGCTGACTCCTTTCTAAGTAAAGGAGCAGCGGCTCTAATCCGAGTTCCTCACGGATGGCTGAGCTTCTCACCCTATCCCTAAGGGAGACGCCAGCCACCCTTCTGAGAAAACTCATCTCGGCCACTTGTACCCGCGATCTCGTCCTTTAGGTCATCACCAAGCCCTCATGACCATAGGTGAGTATAGTAACGAAGATCGACCGGTAGATCGAGAGCTTTGCCTTGCGGCTCAGCTCTCTTTTCGTTACAACGGTGCAGTAAAGCGAACCGATACTGCCCCCGCTGCTCCGATTCTCCGGCCAATCTCACGCTCCATAGTACCCTCACTCGCGAACAAGACCCCGAGGTACTTGAACTCCTTCACTTGGGCTAAGGACTAATTTCCTACCCGGAGTAAGCAATCCATCGGTTTCCTGCTAAGAGTCATGGCCTCAGATTTAGCGGTGCTGATCCTCATCTCAGCCGCTTCACACTCGGCCGCCAGCCGATCCAGTGAGTGCTGAAGGTCACAAGCCGATGATCCAATGAGGACCACATCATCCGCAAAAAGCAGTGACGAGATCCTCAGACCACCGAACTGCAACCCCTCCCCACCACGACTACGCCTCGATATCCTGTCCATGTATATCACAAACAGGATTGGTGACAAGGCGCAGCCCTGGCGGAGACCAGCCCCCACTGAGAACGAAACTGACTGGCTGCCGAGGACCCGAACACAGCTCTCGCTTTGGGAGTACAGAGATTGGATGGCCCTGAGGAGAGACCCCCTTACCCCATACTCCCGCAGCACCTCCCACAGTTTCTCCCGGGGGACCCGGTCATACGCCTTCTCCAGATCCACAAAACACAAGTGGACCGGATGGGCATACTCCCAGGCCCCCTCCAGGATCCTTGCGAGAGTGAAGAGCTGGTCCGTAGTTCCACGTCCGGGGCGAAAACCGCATTGTTCCTCTTCAATCTGAGGTTCGACGATCGGCCGAACCCTCCTTTCCAGCACCTTGGAGTAGACTTTACCAGGGAGGCTGAGAAGTGTGATACCCCGGTAATTGATACACACTCTCTGGTCCCCCTTTTTGAACAGGGGAACCACCACCCCGGTTTGCCACTCCTTTGGCACTGTACCCGACTCCCACGCGATGTTGAATAGGCGTGTCAACCATGACAGCCCTTCAAAACCCAGAGCCTTTAGCATTTCTGGCTGGATCTCATCAATCCCTGGGGCTTTGCCACTGCAGAGATGTTTGACTACCTCAGTTACCTCCACCAGGGAAATTGACGACGAAACACCATCAACCTCGAGCTCTGCCTCCAACATAGAGGGCGTGTTATTCGGATTCAGGAGTTCCTCAAAGTTTTCCTTCCAACGTCCGACGACCTCCTCAGTTGAGGTCAACAGAGTCCCATCCTTTCTGTACACAGCTTGGATGGTTCCCCGTTTCCCCCTCCTGAGCCGGATAGTCTTCCAGAAACACTTTGGTGCCAACCGAAAGTCCTTCACCATGGCCTCTCCGAACTTCTCCCACACCCACTGCTTAGCCTCCGACACGGCAGCAGCTGCAGCCCTTCGGGCCTGTCGGTGCCCTGCAACCGAGTCCGGAGTCCTCCAGGATATCATATCCCGGAAGGCCTCCTTCTTCAATCGGACGGCTTCCCTGACCACCGGTGTCCACCACGGTGTCCGAGGGTTACCGCCCCTTGAGGAGCCTAAGACCCTGAGGCCACAGCTAGCCACCGCAGCTTCAGCAATGGAGGCTTTGAACACCGCCCACTCTGGCTCAATGCCCCCAACCTCCACATGAATGCCAGAAAAACTCCGCCGGAGGTGTGAGTTGAAGATACCTAGGACGGGGGCCTCCTCCAGACGTTCCCAGTTCACCCGCACTACTCGTTTGGGCTTACCAGGTCTATCCGGAAATTTCCCCCATTCCCTGATCCAACTTACAACCAGATGGTGGTCGGTTGACAGCTTTAACCTTTGTCAAATGAGTAATTGTCCTGTACATTCCTCCAGACACAATTTCTTTCACTATCTTTTCAAAGAACTGATACTTGATGATAAGTTGGTGCTGTTGAGCTCAAGTATTTTGATGTTTATGAAATCTGTACTTAAGTATAATTTACCAAGAAGCTCCAGATCCCTCATTTTAACACATGCAGCAGACAGCTATTTCCCCTCGAGCATAAGTAGCCTTAAATAAGGCTCGTAATATATTACAACTTTATTTTCTAAAAAATTTCCCTTGAAGTGGCTCTTATATTCCGTTGTACTTTAGTGACATAAAAATGATCTCTCTCCAGGTTTCAAGAAATAAACCATAAGTAGTTCTTTAATTTGAAAATGTAAAAAAAAAAAGCCTAACTCACTTCAAAGTCTTTACTGGACTCACTTGATCTTTTAAAGCTATCACAGAAATGACAAAACTGCATCACGTCAGATAAGGGAGCCTGGCCAAACAAGGTCAAGTTGCACATTAATAAAGTCAGATCCATATGCTTGTGTTGGCTCAGACTCATGTGGACCAGAAATGAATAATTTAAGGCTTGTTAACCAAGGAGCTGAGGAGAAACAACCAGGCTCCGAATGAACTTGTGCTGGGAGGACCTTAAATTGGGCCAATGCTCATTGGCATGCTGTATTTCAATTCAACTACCCAGTACCACCACTCTCTAATGCACTTAGGTATAAATGGTGTATTTAATGCAGAAGGCATGAGAAACGGGCCCGTTTCCAATTCTAATAAGCTGCAAGACAAGGTAGTTTGTGCAGCTCTGCACAATATGTGGTCTAGTTCAGTTAGAAAGCTGCAAACTATCTGTGCTGACTCAGCATCCCCGCTATTGGTTTTCTGTTTCTTTATCATATGTTCTTCTGCCCATTCTTCGCTGACTAACTACTCAACCGATTAACTTAATATTACTCATTGTTTAATGAAGGATTCATACGTTTACGATTTGTGCACGCTAGCTCTGTGTTTCAATTTGCAAACAGATTTTGAATGTTTGGCAAAGTAAATGAACCGAGAGGTTTAACAAGTCAAATCCTTCAGCCATGAAAAAAATGTTTCGGGTTCACTGATATCGGTGTGTCACTTACCTCATGGCAGCAGTCAGAACCTTCCTGTGTGGGTAGTGAGCATGTTCTACTTTTTTCTAATCCTTCTCCCTTTACCTGGAATCCAGATGTTCCACACAGTGACTTCTCAGCACGATAATTGTCTTTAGCTCTGCGGCCACACTCCCACCTCTTTATATTAAACCCTGATTCAAGCACTTGATGATGTCAACCAAGGATTGCTCCATTACACCTGCCTGAATCATTGTCCTGAGGTCGTCTTTCACACATGTACTTCTGGTTTGTATTAGGCCAGTTCTCACCTACTTGTAATAGTCTGTTTGGTTATGGGCGGTGCCATGGATGGATTAGAACCGAGGACAAAAACATCACCACTGCGAATTCTCTGGAAAGCGATATATCCATCTTAGCTGGACATTACACTGACTTTACATGAGGGAGCTGCTCTGTTTAAGTGTTCTCACATAGAGCTCCCCAGGGGAAAATCTATACAAGTTCAGCATTGCAGTGCATGAAAAGCATCATTGAGTGACTAGAACTACCTGTCCAATAAAAGCACTGTCTTTCAATAAACAACCAATAATTAATTTAAGGTGGTTAATAAAATGTTCTTCCTCACAGTAATAGTTTCATCACCCTGTCCTGACCTTCATCTTTGAAATGACTCATGACAGGACAAAGTTATGTATGACCATGTTCTCTGTCAAAAAGGAACTGAACTTTGTGATGAAAAAAATGAAATACACCCAATATAAACAAATATCAAATTGTATCAATTGAAAATAATAAAAAGTTATACATGCTTCTGTGCTTCAAGAAGCGGTTACATCATCAGTAGTCGTCGCGAAATTCCCGACACGTCATCAGTAGTTGATGCGAAAATACAGGATTATCATGCAATATGATTATTAATGGAGAAAATTCTACATCTCTGGGTCTCTCTCGCAGCTTGCCGGTGATTCGCAAGGCATTCTGGGTACCCTCCATTTGTATTCAGCGTCTGAATAATGTCTGTTTGGAAGGGGTATAGAGTCCCACCCCTCGGCCGTACCCCTCCATACCAACAGGTATTAGCACAGTCTACCTCTTCACTTGAACGTGCAAAGCGAAGGGGAAGGGCCAAGGGGTAAAATGGGATTGGGCATTTTACTGTATATTGACTTCATTATATTGAATTCTGGTATTTTCAGGACACAAAAACTTGAGAAAGGCACAGAAAAAAAAAACTGAGCCATTCATTGGTAAAAAATTGTACTTTTAGGTACTTAATTACTTTACCCTGGATAGCCACTGTAGCCCTGTCTTTTTTGGGAGTTTTTGTGCGTACCATTATTTACAGATCCCCATTTATAAATATAGGGCACAGGTTGAACAATGCCTTAATTTCCCCAGAAGAAGTAAATGATCTGAAAACGTTTACCACCACTGTTGAGAGATGAGGAAAACCATTTTCCAATTGGATCACATCCCCTGAGGAAACGTTTTCAATTTATTATAATGATCCCATTCTCTCCTTATTTTTTTGTACTCTGATTTTATCCTGACTTTAATATAATGTCTTTGACTAACAAGCCTGACATATGCAAGCTCAAGAGGGACAAAGAAGAGAGTCATCCCAGTCAGCGTGTGAGGATGAGTATGGTTCATACTGGAGCTTCACCTGCCTCTTCTCTCTTACATGTTTGTGTTTGTCTCCTGTTGTTACACCACAACATGTATCTAAACCAGGGGTGTCCAAACTTTTTATTCTGAGGGCCACATATTGAAAAAAATACGAAGGTCTGGGCCACTCACACCGCCACGCCCCCCTGGCCTGGAGCAAACTGTTGAGAGTGCTCCTTAATTGCGTCGCTCAGCGCGGGGGGGCGTGGCGGCGTTCTGAAGGACAACTGGCAGGTCAGGGGTGAGTTGGACGCCACCTTAACTGAGAAGAAGAATACAGTGTCCATTACTTTACATTTAATTTAGCTGACACTTTTATCCAAAGCGACTTATAATATGTCCATTCAAGGGTACCCGAGGGTAAAAACCCAGAAAAAAACTACAAAGTGCTATAAGTAAATGCCATTTAAGTGCTACTTAATTGTTAGTTTCTTTATTTTTTTAGGAGGGCCAATTTAAAATGGATGGCGGGCCGCAGATGGCCCGCGGGCCGTAGTTTGGACACCCCTGATCTAAAACCTTCGAATGTTTCTTTTACAATTTGCTGAGAACATCCATGCTGCGTTTTTGCTTTCATGACACAAGGGGTGATGTCACAAGAGAAACACCTAACACTGCTGGCATGGTTTGAAAAAATCAGAATGTTGATTGCATTAGATTGTATTATGCTGTCTGTATTGTTGGCTTTAACGGACGCTGGAGCCTGCAAGGGCCGCTCGCAGTGCTTTGGACTTCTCAGCCTCATTGTTGTGTTGGTAGCAGTCAGTCATGTTGCCAATCAATTGCATCACCACCCCCCCCCCCCACCACCCTTTTTTTCCTTCACTTCTGTCTTCTCCTCTATGTCGCTCTCCCCTCCAAAGACAGGCCCACACATGCACACACACTCTGTCCTTCGCCTCAGTCCATATTGATGACCACAGCGTATTATCAGAGGTGACCTGGTTGACTCGTTTCCAGCAATTATCCCGTGGCTCATTATTGGCAGGTAGGGAATGCATGAACAGTATGTGACAGTGTGTGCGTGTGTTTCTACCTACTTAAGTATATATGTGTATGCAAATTGTACTTGTGTGCACAGGAGCCTGCATGTCAACATATGCTGATGTGTGTGTTTGTGTGTGCCTGTAGATATACCTGAAAAGACTAATTGTGATTAGCATCATTAAGGGTGTTAGGCAATTAGTTAATATGCCCTGAAGAGCACTGAGCGTTTCAAGCAAAGGGCAGGGGAGATATTTGTTCTCACAAGGCCAAGCTACTTTGAGCATGTACAGAATCCCTAACACATGCCTATGTTACCAACGAGCACATGACCACACACACACAGACACACAGACACAGACACAGACACACACACACACACACACACACACACACACACACACACACACACACACACACACACGCAGGTAAGCCTGTTGCCAAAGTTTAGGATATGCCCAACTCATCACTTAGGACAACTTTTTCTCACTCCCCTAATTTAAATGTCATGGTGAAAGAAGGGGGAGCTGACTATGATGAATGGAAATTAAAGAAACCATAGAAAGAAAAATCTGCAATTACTAGAAAAACATCCATTGCCGACATCTCAAATAAGAACTTTTTCAAACATGGTCCTACGAGTTTTTTCTAACTTCTCTCTGTCATAAAAAGCCTCTCTGGATAGGTATTCTCATATATGTGTGTATATACTTGTGGAGAGAATGACTGGTGTGTTTTCTGTGTTGTCTTTGTGTGTCTGTGTGTGTGTTTGTGTGTGCGTGTGTAAAGGCCAGTTCGGCAGTGGGGTTGTTCCTCAGAGAGCTAACCTTTGCTTGTTCGGAAAGACAGAAACTCACTCCGACAGCCTGAGGTAGAACTCCCTGGAAAGAGACGCACGTGTGCAATTGAGCACACACAAACATGTGGAAGTTGAACACAAAGTAAGAGCCAGTGCCACGTATACAGGTAAAAATTCACTTGAGCTGCGGATGGGTAGAAGAAGAAAGACATTTGACCGTTCGGACTGACGAAAAAACCCACACGCACAATTGGCCCAAAAAAACTCACACAGAAACAATCTCTGACCTCTGACCTACATCTGATGTGTTTCTAATGCAGAGTGCATCGAAAACAAATTAACTCATGGCCAATGTGGGCGGATAAATCTATCAACAGACATTTTCAATCATACATAAATCATGTAGATGGGAAGCTGTTTAAAAATAAGCAATTTCATCATAGATAAAGATGGGATAAACTAAAAATAGTTGTGTTGAAAAAGGAAAAACACTGCACATATACTACACCACATACAAATGTACACCAGACATGCAAATACAGGGACTAATGGCAGCTGCGCAGGTACTGTACGCACACTCATGCAGGGCTCTGCATTTGTTAACACACACACACACACTTCCTGCCAGATTGTGACTGATTGAATTTCAAAGGTCTGTGTCTGCAGGCCAAAGGCAACATCAACTGCTGTGTGTGTATGTGTGTGTGTGTGTGTACATATATTTGTGTGAGAACCTATTTCACAAAGAGCTGTTTGAGGGTCCGAGTCAGACTTAGCTTTAGTTTAGGGTTAGAGTAAGATTAGAGGAAGGGTTGGTGTTTATCATTTAGATGTGATGGTTAGGGTAAGGCTTTAGGGAATGCATTATGCAACTTACTGAAGGGTCCTCAATAAGATATAAGAATACAATGTGTGTGGTTGTTTGCACGTGACACTGGATAAGTGTGCATGTATTTCTGTGCCCAGATAGTGAATATTTGTTTTCAATTCACACAACTCTAATAGCACCTGTGACATTTGTTTCATGTGATTTGGTACTTTGGTTATTTTGTGCTGCTTTTGGGGAGAGTTACTTAATGTATGTAAATTCAATTTTGTACAAACAAGATCGCCAGATAATCAGTAATCACGAATCTCCGGCCGAAACACGATGGAAGAGCCTTCAAAGCAGCATTTAAATAATCACACACTAAACACTTTACTCACAACTAATCAAATCAAATCACAGAAAAATGAAGAGGTCTCAGTCGATTGCTATTAGCTGGTGTTGTTGCCTCGTCTCTCCCAGCCCCACTGACGCTTGCTGCACTTGTAGCCAACTGTATCTTGTTCCTGTAAAGTGACACTATGCTGGGAACCCAAAACATTCCCAAACAAACCAGTGCACTGTGGATTCATTCATGCTGCCTCATTGTTTTTCTAGAGCCTGCGCACACACGGAACAGTAAAATGTCAATATCAGCCAGCTCTGCGAACTAATCACTGACATGCACACACACACGTTATGAGTGACAATGACTCAGTTAAAAAATTAGGGTGCACCCGACCTTCCACACCTTCACAAAGAGATAACTAGTGTGGCATGAAAGCAGGGGATTTGGCCATATTTCTTCAAATTATGGATTTCCCCCTGTTGGCTGGCTGCAGTAAAAGTTGAAATGATTAATTTCACAATTGAGTTGTGTGTGAAAACATCTGGGTGTTCACCTGTTATTCACCTGCCTGCATCAGCACATAACGCTTTCTTGATAACGCGCCATTAGAATAACAGAAATATTTAAATTTTCATTGATTTCTATTGCATCAACATAGTAATGCTTCAACAATGCACCTGACCACATTGGATTTTAAGACCAGTTCAGGCACAAGTGCATCAGCTGTTTAAAGGATCTCCAAAGCTTCATGAGAGAGATCTCCAGGCTTCATGAGAGAGTTGCAGTTAGCAGATCATTTAAAAAACGATGTAGTAGATGGTTATACAGTAGAACCCCAGTTTCAGGAAAAGGTGCACACCAATTCATTAAATTATCTGTATGGTTGAACTAAAGTTCAAATTATAATATGTAAATATGAAAGTAAAGTAACCCTTCAACTCCATGTGTCAATAAGAGCTCGCCAGCACTGAAGACAATCATTGCTCATTGAGATGCAGCTCAGCAGATTTCCTCATAGTAAGTAATAATTCATGATTAGTTAAAAAGTAATCATGATTGTAATGTATCCCTGTGGTTCAGAAGGACACTTCAGCAAAAAGGGGCACAGGGCCAGTATCCATAGACAGTAACAATTTGCACAGCCCTGAAATCAACACTTCTGTGCTTCCTCATTCACAGGCAGATTGGTCATCAGCCTCTTTTGCCTCCATTGCATCAGTCAGCCAGAGGCCTTATGGGGCACAGGGACAGTAATTCACAAGACAGCCACTAAATAAATGAATACCCCATCTTCCACATCATGACCTCTAGCTTGTTTTCAGATTCAATTCATTACAGCTTATGTTATGGTCCCATTCACAGATGCCCCATTGCTTCTGAAAGCAATACTGACCACTGACCATTTGAGCTGTAGATTGATTTTCAGGCCGCCTGGGGGATTGAGAAGACAGTAGAAGAGTGATGAGTCAATTTCCATAATAACCAAGGCCTACTCTAATTTGCTTGCATATCAATCAGGGTCTTCACTGCCACGTCAGTCGGTTTTCTTCAAGAATTCCAAGCACCTCTGTGCTTAAGCAGGTTTTCACATCAATGCCAATTTCATGTTAACTGTGAATAAATGCTGTGTCAAACGCAAATTAAATGTAGGGTCCAAGCGAGTAATTACAATGAAGAGAGGGGTCCTTTCTGTTTATCACTTGACAGAAAACTTGTCAGTCTTTTCTGGTTTTGTAGGTCATTCTGGTTAAACTGATAAACTCCCGGGCTGGGAGCTGATTTGTAGACTGCCTCGGGGAGAAAACTGCAGTAAAACCACTAACCATGTGCATGGAGCTTCCTCTGTGGTGTAGCAATGATGCAATATACCTCGAAAGCCCCAATATTTATAAATGAGGATGCTAGGCAGTTACTGTAGTCTTTAGGATGCTGCTGGCATTTAGGATATGAAGAGACAAACTGAATGAGGAGATAAAGAACAGCGGATATTGTATTGCACGTTCATACAGACAATACAACCATTTGTAGCCATTTTGTGATTTTTAGGCTACATCACCATAGGATTATATTGGTCAAAGATAGGCCCTATAACTTCGAGAGATTATGATTTAACTAAATTTAACGTCTTCATACAAGCAGGTTGCTGAATTGTTCAGTTCCCCAATATCTTCCATTATGGCCTTAGCAATTCTGCAATTAACTCTGTCGACTCTTATTTTTTTCTTTCTTTCTTTTCAGTTTACAGTGGCCAATCTTGACTGTTGAACCACTTTGCCAGGACATTGCTGGACCTCTGGCAATGTCTGGCATGACGGGTGGATACAGCAGCTCGATATTATGCAAAAGAATCTGAAAAAAAAGATGATTTGTGATGCTGCACTTTCATATATGAGGGACTTTAAGGTGGCCCTGAGAGCTCAACGAACAGCAACTTAAGAAAACACATGCAAGTTGACAAAACACATGCAAGTTTACAAAACACAAGCAAAGTAAGAAAACATCTTCATCAATTTCACAACACAACACATTACAGAAACGCGCTGCAAATAGACACACGCGCTGCAAATAGACACACGCGCTGCAAATAGACGAACGCGCAGCAAATAGAGGCGACAACACAACGGAAGTGTTTCCAGAGGACAGCTAAAAGGGATTGCCGACCCCTGTGCGGAACCGAAATTGTATAGTGTATTGGACGTTTTAATGTCTCCTGTGTCCATCCCTTTTAGCTGTCCTCTGGAAACACTTCCGTTGTGTTGTCGCCTCTATTTGCTGCGTGTTCGTCTATTTGCTGCGCGTTCGTCTATTTGCAGCGCGTGTGTCTATTTGCAGCGCGTGTGTCTATTTGCTATGTGTTTCTTTAATGTGTTGTGCTGTGTTGTGAAATTGATGGAGATGTTTTCTTACTTTGCTTGTGTTTTGTCAACTTGCATGTGTTTTCTTAAGTTGCTGTTCGTTGAGCTCTCAGGGCCAACGTAGACTTGAGCTAAATGCTAATCTCACTTGGAGCAATGTTCACAGTGAGTGAAACAGTGCTAACCTTTAACATGTTTGTTTGTTGAGACAGATCGCACAGCAGCGTGCCTCAATGGTCACCTTCTGTTGACCGAGCTCTCCATGTCTTCTTCTAAATCCTCGAATTAATTACAGCAGCAGCTGATAACTGGGTCAAACTACAGGCCAAAACATCGACAACTGCAGAACTCTAACTTGGCAACAACATTCACAGTGTCACTCCCTGTTTGGCAGTTTGTCTTCAAACAAACAGCATAAAGCACAATTTTTATGGCTGCAATGTTTTATATCAAGCAGAATAATGAGCTTTTATTTTGAAAAACATGCAAAATGTTAGAGAAAAACCAGCAATTCAGTAAATCATTACCACTGGCCAAGCAAAATATCCCAAAACAAATGTTATGCCTTTTCAATAATGCAGTGCTATAGGAGAGGTGTAATCTGGCTGGGAACCTAAATTGGCCAATGTGATAATGGTGATTATGCAAATAGCAACAAAATAAATATAATTTAGGTCACCGTTGCTTGACATTAAGATTAAGATTAAGATACATTTATTAGTCCCAAACACATGCACAGACATGCAAAGGCACACTCATGCAGGTAGGGAAATTTAACCTCTGCTTTTGACCCATCTGGTGCAGGACACACAGAGCAGTGAGCGACCATGTACGGCGCTCAGGGAGCAGATGTTGGGGGAGTAAGGTGCCTTGCTCAGGGGCACTAGACAGGGTAGGGAGACTCTTGGATTTTTGGACAGATCAATCCAGGTTCGTCTTTTGTTGTCTCTCCGTGGAGTCGAACCAGAGACGAACCAGAGACCTTCTCTGCCCATAGTCCAAGTTTCTGCCACTAGACCACCGCCTCTCACATGCAGTATGGCTATGATGTTCTTGTGGCCCAGATCTGGCAAACAGAAGCAGACCGCCCAGGTGCTTTCATGCCATGAACCCAATGCAAAGGGGATTCCATGAAAAAGCTAAATGTTTTAATCACTTCTGTGGTAGACTACTGCATTTAGGAGATAACTAAATACATACACTGATCTCCCGCCTAAATTGAACAGTTCTCTCAACAGTAATGTCATTAGGCTGATGCAGACAAGTTATGTCTTGTCCTACTAATCCCATCCACTGAGCACTAAATTGATCTGTACATTGCCAGAGGGCCCGAGTAGAGAGCAGATAAAGACAGTCACCTGACAAATCTCATTTCTATCCCAGTGACCTGAGGGATCCAACCACTGACCTCAAAAGAGAAGAACAGGTACTACCATAGCTCATTGGAATGGGTCTTGGAATCTTTTTTTAAACCACACTGGCTCAAATCTACCCTCGCTTTCGGACGTCCAAATTATTGATTTGTTTGAAGCCTGGGGGACAGAAGGGACAGTAATTGACGACTTGCTGGACTTACTTACCATTAAATCAGCTGAGCCCAGGAGGTCCAACAACCGAGCTCCAAGAGACACAGGATAGTAGCAATTCCTGGTAAGATCTTTCCTGCATGAGTCTACCTCAGTCTGCCCTCCCCTTCTCCACTCTTCTCATCTCATCTCATTATTATATACCAACCCACTGTCCATCCCTTTACTGGCTATACTAGCCCCATGCACAGACTTCTAATAAAGTATCCATCCATCCATCCATCCATCTATTAAAATGTATCTTCGCTCTAAAAGAACAGAAACATATTTTAAGTGGCAATCTCAAATATTTCAGCACTTTTTAAGGTGAGACTAGCTAAATTGGTTTAACACTAGAGGTCACAGCAAAACAAACAAGTTTTGTTTTAATACAGACTACAGGCAAGATATGGCCTTTTTCCATCATTCTGTGAGCGCTGGTGTTCGGATTTTCTGCTGCACATGGCATGCCTAACCCTAACCCTTGCCTCGTTGAGAAGTCGGAGGTGGTTGGCATCTTGCCTCCAGTTCTTTATCTAACAGCTCACCGTGACTGGGCCTTCTTGTTGCAGTACTCCCTGGTGTATTTGAAACTGATCTGCTGTCAAAAATAGCCAAACATGACCGCTTTTGGGTTTTCTGGATGCATTTATTGTGACGAATAGCTGAAAGACATATTTTGTCGCACAGGGACATTGGGATTTATCTTCTGCTACTACTACCTCATAAAAGTCAAATTGTGGTTAAAGAGTTAAATGCTTTAAATGTTCAGCTTCAGCAGTAAGAAATGTTTCCATCATCAGTAACTTAATACTTTTTTGGCAATATCGCCAAAGACACCTATTTAATACTGCGGTTATATATATATATATACTGCAATACTTAACATTTTATTCTTGTTACTTCCCCAACGGGGTAATGGATCACCAGTTTCTATGTGTTGGTTTCTTCGTCAGCAAGATTAGGTTAAAAATATTGCAGAGATTTTATGAAATTTGGTTAGTCAGAGAAAATGTGGAGCCAGACGAAGCGGGGATCCAGAAGTTTTTCTTCCCTTTTTGAACACAGCATTTTTGATATTTTCACCACTTTCCTAGGGGAATAATGCATGGATCTGGAATGAGCATATATATAGGGAACATCTATGCGTATTTCCAATTCAGTGCAGCTTGATTAAATTGAAAGGGACTGTCAGGCTTTGACAGAGTGCCTTTCTAGTTTTATTATTGTAATGCTTTATTATCATCATAAATACAAATTCTAAGTCACATTAACTAAGTACTGAGTTTCCTTACTGACCTAAATTGGCCGTTATCAACACAAAAAGACATAAGCACAGCTGTTGGCCATTAGCATATTTGAATTAGAAGTTTCAGAGTCGGTGGCCTCCCCTTCTCTCCATTATTTGTCTTCTACGGAAAAGACTGTGGTCAAGGTTACATAAACCTACAATGTCATTATGATTTAACAATTACTCTGCTCCCAGATCAGAACTGAATATGGTTTCTGTCTGTATGCATATAACCCGACAAGCACCTCCTCTATTATAGGGGATACAGACAGCTCCATCCATCCCCATGTGCACTTCCATCTTTTCTACTTTAACCTCAATCCAGCTTGAGCCCTCTAGTGCTCTCTGCATTGAGAAAAAAGACAGAGGGCAACCAATAAGCTGTCGAGCTCTGCCTGCATTATAAAAGGGACAGAACCTTAGCGCTAATTGGTTTTTATTTTGATCTCAGTAGCCTTTAAATAGATCTCCCACCCCCTGGGTAACAGAATGGCCCTGAACACTTTAATTACCCACCAGTGTGGAGGGAGAGCACGGACTGGAGAGGGACATAAAGAGAGAGTTGGCATAAAAGAAAAGATGATGGCATGATGGGAGAAAAATCCAGTAGCTGGAGGCTGAGAGAGCAACAGAGAGAAAGATTTAGAGGAGAAGGATTTATGCTGGAGGTGGAGGAATTTGACTAGTGTGCATGACCATGTCCATAACCTTGCTTTCAGTGTGTGGTGTGTCCTGGATATTGATGATAAGGTCACGATGCTTACAGGCTTCAAGGCTGCGGGAAGAAGAGACAAAAGGGAGAGTAGTTAAATTCTGAATATGTACGCTTATATATATATATATATATTTGAAAGATTGGGTTCTATTAATACATATACTCCCTCTGAAGCTCAAACAATATAAGCATTAATATCTACATACAATACAGCAATTATGTGTATAGGTGGTAAGTTGGGGGGTGGAGGAGATGGGTGCTTGGTTTGGGGTTGATTGTCAAAATAATCGTTAATATAAGTAAGCTAATAGACCAACTGACTCAGACTGACTGACTTTTTACAGCATATTTTGGGTTCAACAACAACTCTGATAGTAACAAAAAGTTAAAAATAACAGGTCTAATGTTAAATTATGCACGGCAAAAAAGTCTAACTATATTAGCTTTAGCATTAGCTAGGAGCCAGCAACTTAATTCAGACTTCACAATCATTAACTCAATAGAACTGCATGGACATCAGATGACTTAATGTCAATCACAATTATGCCAGATCAATTGATGCCTCTCTGCCAGCAGAATCTTTGTTGTAACTTAAATTCTTTCAAGACTTAAAGAGCCTTTTGCACCAAAAATAACTGTCACCATTTGCTATGATTAGTCAATTCCTTGAAGTATGTACAACCTTTTAAAAACCTTTGCTGAGGTCATGCAAACCCTGTGCAAACACAATCTGGCAAAGCTAGGTGTCTTATATTGCATTAGCTTTAGTTTGTCTTTCTAGCCCAAATATTTACAGAGATATCTTGGGAAAAGTCTATGTTGCCTCTATTTTTGTTGACCTTGCAATTTGACTGATCAGCTCCAAAACGGAATCATCTGGAAATATCCTCCATGAAATATAATCCCACCAAAGTTAGTGAAAATACGTCCATGATGTCTCTCCATCTGCACACAAACAGGGGTAAAAACAATACCCTCTTTGCGAGGCTATGCCAGCATGCAGAGTAAAAAAATGTAACTCAAACCTACATATAGTGGTGTATGTCTGTGTGTGTGTGTTGTGTGTATGCATGCTTTGGTTCACCAGCATTGGTGCATATTAGCCTTGGATGCTGATATTGGTAGCTTTGAGGCTTGGTCATTGGGCCATAGTAACTGCCCCGAGTGTCTACTCTCTTAGACAGGGAGCAATCGATCATTTTGGGGAGAGAGAGCACAGACGAAAGCCGGGGGCATGCAGAAAGAAAATATTACATTTTGATCTTGAGGGTTAAAAGTGCACTGCTTCAAGGTATTTTCTTATTGCTAGACCTGCCGCAACACAAGAAGACAATAAACATGTTTGTTGTCCTGTGATGACCCATCAGTTTCACTAGAGCCTGTACCCATGTCAAATGAAATGTTAAAAGGATGTGTGATGCTACATTCTACAGATCCCAGTGAGCAGCTTTCAACAGTAGCTATCCTTTTTCCTTCTCTTTTGAAGAGTCACTTACCGGTTGAATGTCCACCGAGATTATTTTTGTAAGTGACACTTCAAAAGGCAGACTAGCCCTAGACCGCATCCCTGATCGTCCCAAAACAAAGAACAAGGGTTGTACAGTAGAATAGAAATCTTCAAAAAAGTGAACTTTTCTGAATTTCAGCACATCAGATTGCTTGTAAAAGCTTGTCGAGACTTTCGAAAGGTTTTCTTGTGCCCGGGGCATCCTGAGTGTGCTCTACCTGTCTGTAGAGTACAAACAAATCACTGGATTTGAGTCGTCTAATTTGAATTTCTGCACCATCATCTGTCAATCATCCTCGAGAAAGCGTCGAGAAGTCTCGTCTAATCAGTTCCGCAACACGGTGCCGTCAACGCCAATCTACCCCATGGTGTTGTAAAGAAGAAAATAAATCTGAATTCTGTTCTAATCTATTGAGACTGGAGTGCAACCAAAAGCTTCATGTTGCACTAATCTTTCACAGTCCCACCTGCTTTACTCATAAAAACAGAGTGGGTGAATGAAGGTAAACAACTGTACACTTGATTAAATTCCTCTTTAGTCATTACAGAGGGTTGCAGGTACAGAATATGAGAAATGTTTATGGAAAAGGCATGCTTCCAAGACAACTAAATAAAGCGTGACCACTCTCATGTTTGCTCTGTTATATTCCTCTTTGTTTCCCCTGTGCTATCAATTTAAAAGGTTTCTAGCCTCCATCATACATTTATAGTTGCATATTTATAATCAAAGCCACCTATAACAGCTCACTACTGCTATTTTCCCTTATTTTCCTATTTTGGGCCATCATCTATATCCATTCTGAGTGGTGGAAATGTGAACTATCCTTCGTGAAGATCTGCAGTTTATCACAGAAAAATATTGGTCAAAGGAAAACCCTCGTGCCGTGATGAAATAACAACTCCTTTCATCCACTCTACTGCAAGGAGTGGGATCTGTTGCTTAAGGTTTCCTGACAAGGGGTCACTGCACTGCCAATATATTCAGCCTCCCAGCAGATAGTCCAAATGTATCTTTTATAAGTACATTTTTAGACAGTTTCTGCTGCTAAAGATGCTCTCACTTCGATATGGTTAATCTGACTGGCAGTAATTTATTTTCTACCATTGACCCAGTGGCTCTGGATCTGGGGTGCACGTCCCCTCCGAGTCACTGCGTGGGGGGAATGGATAACCATGGGAAAAATAGGAAATGTAACTACCATTCAAGGTGGGCATGAGAGTGAGCTGCGTGTGTGTCATGATGGCCGTGACATTAGCAAATAAAGCTGTTTCAGTTGATGACGGTTCAACTCTGTGTCCATGGCAACCATAGAAACTATCTAGACTTATATTTCTCTGTACTCCAAATGGCAGTTATACCCGCTGTGGCATATTACTCACCCAACCCGCTCAACACGGGCCAATTTGCTAACAAGGCCGCTCGATCCCACGGCTACAGCACCTTTCAAAGAGAATCTTGTCCATTCGGCCAGCGAGCAGTGAAACAAGCGCTCACACAACGCAGCCGGTCGCATCTTTGAGGCAAGACGGAGTCGCTCAAATCCCGGAACAGTGGATGCCATTTTATTTTGGAATGTTCATTTAGGTCCATATCTCTAAACTGGAGAAAAAAATCCTTCGGGTGGGTGATGGTTGGATCGATCAAGCATATGTGCGTATTATGATGACGTAGGAGTTGATCTCTACTGTACATTAACATCAGCCTGTGTGGTTGAGGTAGTGAAAAATGTCTCGATGCCAATCCGACCCTGAAGTCATCAGACAAAATTATGCAAAAATGAACTGTCTACCATACAGATACAGAGTTTCTCTCTGATCCGCTACTTTTTCCCGCTGATCCTTCTGTGTGCCGAAATTGCAATCACCATATGTTCAAGATCGCCAGGATCATCTGAATTTCAAATTTTCCCTTATTATATACCCCCATTAAATACAGGATATATTTGCCCCATCTCCCCAAAGACTTCACCTGCCTGAACAATGGAAATCTGCTCTTCACATTCTGCTGAGAGCTCAGACAGACTGCTGAGCTTTTTGCCTTGGGCTGACCTGCTTGATGAACCTCTGCCAGAGCTGCTGGAGAAGTCCCACAGACTGCACAGTCATCTCTTACAGTTACCCCTCAGTGCATGCAGCCACAGACACTGCCCATTCAACATGAGTGCTTTCATCGATCTGTGTTACAGTCACTGATCCTTCCTTTTCTCTCACACCTTTGATTGTAACAGTTAGTCCTCCTCAATGTAAAAGTTGTTCCACTTTTTAAGGATTGTAATATTGTACTCCTTGGACAGAGGTAATCTTTTTTAAGGTTGTTGTGAAAAAAGTGAACATAATACATTGAAATGATATTAAACTAATATATAACAATCATTATCATCAAAACCTTCACGAATGGAGTCACTGCCATCTTCTCTTTGTCTGATCTCTCTTCACTCACTCGCTCTTCTTCCACATCCTCCTTCTCTTCAGTCAATCCTATCCTCTCCATTCCACTCTGCTTTCTGCTCCTCACCATTTCCTCCCAAGTCATCTTCCTCTCCTCCTCTCTTCTGTGTCCTATTTGTGGAGGTCTGCTGGTCTAAACTACTTCTGAGACCACATTTCTCTCTCTCTGTCTGGCTGTTTGTGTGTGTTCTCAGAGGGGTGTCTTAAGTTTTAGAAGCACGGTATTTCTACAAGGCGGGTGACCTTAGAATCTCAATTGCACTCACTACAGGTTTCGTATGGATGTGTGCATCCCTCCACACGCATGCGCACACACACACAAACACACGTGCATGTTCTGTCAAACATAGTCAGTGTCCTGTGCTCATGCCTGCTCAGGACTTCTTCCTGGACCTTGTGTGCTGCTTTTGTTTATGCCAGCAGCAGTTTTCACTAAAGAGTAAACCTGTATTTGTGTGTATGGTTGTGTGTTGGTGCATGTGTCTTTATTTTTTTTGTGTTCTGCTTTTCTTTGGTGTGTATTTGCATGTGAATAGGTTTGTATGGGATTTCAGCCTCTTTGCAATCATTTTTATGGAAGAAAGTGTATTTGCATCTGTTATTGTGCTGCCTTTGTTCATCTTTGTACAGTATTTTCATCTGTAGGATTCACACACATAAATAATTATTTGGAATAATCAAATCAATATATAAATATTTATATCCGAACTGAACAGAGTTTAGCTGTTTACTTGACTGTCAAACTTGTACGACCCAGGACCATGGAATGACCCTGCGATTGCCATTCTCATCGATGGATTACCAACTGGTCAAATGTTACAACTGAAAGAGGGCTCTACACCATCATCACTGTACGATGGTCTGTGGTACTTTCTCTGACAAATTGCAGATATGTTCGGGGACATTATGGGTCTACCCGACTGTCTTCAACTGATTGAATCATTAGTGTTTAGATGACAGTATTGGTATATTTGATTACAGTGTAGCTTAATGTGTGAATGAAAATATCAATAATCAGCAATTTTCCATCATCCCATGAGAAACGGATCTGATTTCATGCTGAATGATTCTCTGTAGAAGTGACATTTGTTAAATTTAAATTCTGAACAATCATATTTGAGCACATCATTGTTTTCACAGGTCTCAATGCTGCACAGGAAGGATTATCTAGGACAGGGGTGCCCACACTTTATAGGCATGCAAGCTACTTTTGAAATGACCAGCTCAACATGATTTACCAACCAAATAAAACATATTGGCAGTGCTGGCAACACAAAAATGTACTGTGTTCCAAGACGGGTCGCCCCCCTGTTTTTTTTTCATGTTGGTATCCGCCTCCAGGCCCCCCCGCCCTAGGCGACGCAACGCTGTTGAGGCGCTCTGACAGCTTTGCGTCGCTCAGGGCGGGGGTGCATGGCGGCGGCGGAAAATTAACAAGGGGGTGTGTAGCTGGAGATGAATGTCTGAAGGGGTACGGGACTGTAATTTAAGTGTGGTTTTAAGGGCGGGTACGTAAAGGAGCGCGTTCGTAAATTTGCTCTGAGAGCGCCGGTGCATCACGTGACTGCCTCTTGTCCAATCGTGCATGCGTGATGCGATCTACTCACACTACCTTTGTGATCGACCGGTAGATCGCGTTTGGCGTACTGGGGACCCCGATCTAGGATAATGGGAAACAACTTGGTCCACCGAAAAAAATGTTTTCCAAGGTGAATACCCCTTTTTAAGGTGAGGATTAGGACTGAACTGAGGACGCACCACAAGATGCAGCCTCCTGGTAAACTTTAGAAACAGAAAGGCCGGGCTGCAGTTCACTGAAACAGACCCAAAAATGATTTCAATGCTGGAATCCTTGCTCCAGGTATGAGGTTCTAGGTGAGAGCTGTCCACCGAAGACATTTTCCCTCTTTGTACAACTTCAGGAAGACTCAGGAGGCTGGAGTACCAAGTGCTCTGATTAACTCTGCACTGTGAGCAAGGTTGAACTGGATAACAACTTAAAAGCTAAAAATAGCTCAACATCTGCCAGCAAAAGGCAACTTCCCTTTATTTTGCCCAACAGAATTACTAGCGGCATCTTCTCTCACAGAGGTGAGTTTGTCTTAATTCCCATCCTTGTCTTGATGCCTGAAGACTTCTTGTCATGCTGTTCCAACAAAGAACTTCAGGCACTGCAAAGTAGCCTGGAGTTCTGCCAAGAGCACAAAGCATCACCAACAACGGAAACAATGTCACTTTCTTTGCAGCCATTCCTGATTGACAACTCTGAACGAAATAAAAACAGATATAAATACAGAGATTAAATGTGTAGCATTAGAATACATTTTTTTCTGCCATTCCTGAAAGCACCCAGAAAGTGGCTATTTTAGCCTGAAATTTCTGGTGGGGGCAATTTTGTAATGCGTCATGTCACCGTCACAAAAATAGAGGTAGCGGATTATTATAAGCAGTAGGCCTATAAAAAGCAGAAAGATATACTATGGGCTTCATTTTGAGTGCCAGCAGGGAGCAGAAATCCTTATTCAAATACATTTCACATGCTTTAACAAGCCAGGTACAGAGACACCGATACTAGCTCATCACTACTAACACATAAATACAATACTAATCTTGACTTGTTCACTGATGTGGAATAGCCTGTTAGCTCAGGTGAAGCCGAGCAGGCAACAGGCTAGGAGCTGGAGTCTCGTTTCGCATTATTCAAGTCGAGTTGCTAGGCAGATTTTCTGGTGGGGCAGTGCCCCACATGCCCCTAATGTAGAAACGCTACTGCACCCAGATGATATTAAATTCTATAAAAACACTCAAAACACTGCATAATAATAGGCAGGACGGCATGGTTTTGCCGGTAAATCTGTCTATCAAAGCTTAAGCTTCTGAGTTTTATACCAGACAATCAGCTGGGTCTTTTCCATAGATTTTTTTCTTTCTTTTTGCCAAATGTCGTGAATGTGAGTGTGACCGGTTGTTTGCATGTTGGCCCTGTAATATGTTGACAAACTGTCCAAGATGCAACCTGCCTCTCTCTGGCTCTAGTCCCCTGCGATCCTCGAAGGAAAAGTGGTATATATAATGGATAGATGGATGAATCAGTAATTCACCTGTCCCTCAAGTCTCCAGAGGAAGCAATGCCTTCGCCTCCTGCTGACTGCACTCATCTGTCTAAAATTACACATTCTTCATAGTTCATTATTGGCTTAACTGTTTTGATTTGAAATACTGAAATTAGCCGGAATGTAAATGCCTCTAGTGCAAAGTTCACAATCAAATTCACTAAACTTTCAAAGGTCAACATTGCTTTGCAGGTCGCACTACACCTGACATTATTGACTTCAAACTTTAAGGAGAAGTAGAAGTGAGGTCATATGAAAGGTTGAGAAGAAAGTATAAAAAAGGGCTCAATTGAATCAATTTAACCTCAAACAATGATGGAATCTACCATAAAGATTGTTCCAAAATGTGAGTGTGTGATCACAGTCAATAATACTTTGTTTCACAAGTGTCACTTTTTAACATTACATTTCATTTAGCTGACGCTTTTATCCAAAGCGACTTACAATAAGTGCAATCGACCATGAAGGTACAATCCAGAACAACAAGAATCAAAAAAGTACAATTTTCTTCAAGTAAATAGTAATTTAACCATACCTTTGTATTTAAACTTTACCCTTGTGAAGGGGAAAAAAGCTGCCACATGCACATTCCTGCCCTAAAAAAACTGAGCTAGACGTTGGCTTTATTCAGACAGCAGTATTCACTCACTGTGAATAGCAGGTAAATAGACATTGATTGCCGATAATTGTCACAGCATTCTATGGATTTGTACGGGCCCCTAGAAAGGGCAGATGCTATCTTGGTCTCAGCCGGGGCTGAAGTTAAATGGAGAGCTGCCGATATCTCACCCGGCTAGATTCAGAATGGGACAGACAGATGAATGACTGGTCTCGGGCACTTTGTGTGCGTTTGTTTTTAGGTGGCATAGGGATAGAAGTGTATGCATCGGTCACTGTGTTTTGTTCCTTTTTGCCCTTTTGGTATCCTTCAGTCTATAACTCACATCTGAAGTCAGGCCAGTCTCTCCTCTCCCTTCCACGGTTCCCTCTCCTGTTTATTCTCTTATTAATATATCAAACAGCAGTTAAAGGGCTTAGTGCCTACTGCCCTTGTTGGAGCTACGTTTCAGTATGTAGCATCACAGATGAACAAGCTGAGATACGAGTAAGTGGAGGATCCATGCCTGCAGGGTACAATTCATTCCTGCCTCACAGATTCTTATCTGCCTCTTGTATTTTTAGATCATTAATGAGCTCTAAACATTTCTGTGTATTTTTCTCAGCCTTAAATTTACATATACTCAACAACTCCATATGGCGT
The DNA here is from genome assembly GCF_949316205.1 of Platichthys flesus. NCBI lineage: Eukaryota > Metazoa > Chordata > Actinopteri > Pleuronectiformes > Pleuronectidae > Platichthys > Platichthys flesus. The sequence goes on from NC_084952.1 coordinate 22,294,973, forward strand.
GTGTGATAATAACCTCTGACTGTAAAGCGAAGGGGAAAATTATTTGAAAGAGAAGTCTCTTCAGACTTAAACTCAAACAAAAAATATTTAGTGCCCAAAAGTCCTCCGTCCTGCTACTTCCCTAGAGGCTTTATGTGTTCACAAAGAGCTAATTTTACGCATTAGCTTATTCACGTAAGATTGTTTTCAGGTTCATGTGTGTTCACAACATAAAAGAGCAGAGAAGTGTGGGTCCACAAGCCCACCCAGAGGTGCAACAGCTGAGGGAATTTCCTTGTCCTGTACAAATTAATCAGTTGCCAGTTTCATCGCCCCAAAAATGATGCTCCCATTTGATGCAAAGCAATATTACAGTTGTTAAACATTTGACAAGAAGTTTTCTTTCTTACATGAACTTTCAAGGGTTGTAAATAGCATTGCTTTATAATTCACTTTAGAAATGTCTTGTTTCAAAGTTAAGATTTTACCCTGTAAGGCCGATATGTTGACTACTGTGACTGCAGAGGTTTTTATATAATGAAAATGTATTCAACACACACATCCACCACCAGCTGTACAGGTAGGGCAACCCCGCAGGCTATTTTCTGATGGCATGGAACTTACAGATTTCTACAAAGTCCACAGTTTATTTCCTTTTGTCTCTGATGAAGCGTTATCAACAATTTATGTAGATATATCTTCACTCTACCTGGAAAAAAATAAAAACAATTTTTAATCCATTTGAGCAATATGTTATAATATTATTATATTCCCTATGTAGCGTAAGAGAACCATTTTCTAACCAGTATAAATCAGAATCTATTAAACTGTCTGATGTTGTCAAAGCAACAAGTTCTGGGAAATGGGAATTTCTGCTGCAAATGAAGAGAAAGGGTGACAGTACAGAAGAAGAAATATACTGTATGAAAGTAATGTGGTAGGTGATTTCCATTGTTCTGCGGTGAGTGTAATTCATTTTGTCACCCTCTGCCATGTTAGGGTATGGAACCACTGGGTCACAAAAATAAAAAGGCAACAACTGAACTGAGCTGAATCTAATTATTTCTGCATCAATTGAGAGACAAACACAAAGCAGGATGGCAACAGTAAACTATGAATGTGTCACAGAAGCAAATAACATATCTGCCTGGCCAACGTGCTGATAAATGCCACAACCTGAGGGACAATATGTGACCAGGGGACAAACACACAAACGAGCTGAATGTTTCACTTACCCATTCATGTCAATGTGGCCTGAATAGAAACTGTTAGTGGTTAGTTGTAATTCCTGTTTTTAGTTATGGTGCTTCCTCATCTGCACTGAATCTCAAGCGGGGAAAAAAATAAACAAACAGAGAAAGAACACGGCTCAGAGAGAGAGAGACGGAGAGAGAGAGAGAGAGAGAGAGAGAGAGAGAGAGAAAGAGACCTTGAGATTGATTCTGATGTTTCCTTGCCATGCAAAAGTAAAAGTGATGGAACAGCCGAGAAAAAGTTAGTGTTATATAGACAGACAAGGGAATGGAGGATGAAGCACAATGGATAATGATAAAAAGTGTCAGAGCGGGTGAAAAAAGAGGGATGTCTGAGAGTAAAAACTGAGATTGTTAACAGCAATGAGTTGGAGAATAGAGAAAGAAGACTGAGATCTACTCAGGGGGACAACAAAGACACACAGAAAATTAGAGGAAACGTAGAAAAGAAATGAGAGGGAAGAAACAGGAAGGTGATTAAAAGAACATTGTTACGTTCACACAGCAGTAGTACTGGCAAAAGGGATGGGAGACGATGCTAGAACGTAGCTGTTTAGCACAGTTGAGCATTTGAAAGGCTGCTAAAAAGTTAAAACTATATGGGTGGAGAGTAAAACGGAGCTAAAAGAGGGGTGAATATTGTAAGTACAATAATTATGTACATCAAGTGGACCCAATGACTGCTGTTATTGCTCTGTATCTGATTGATCTGTTAACAAGTTTACCGTAACTTAAAAGTTATCCCATAATAGTACATGTGTCATGTTCAGCACTATTTCTGCCAACCTCATTGGAATCACTGATGTTATTCTCTGCTGGTGTTCAGTATTGGTCATGGTTAGCAGTACTGAATGAGGATCAAATCAGAGGGGACAACAACTTGACCCTATATGCCTACATATTATATTGTTCCATGGCAAATGGTCAAAATGGTAATTTAAGATTTAAGATAAACAAATTTAACATATTGAAATAGAACATTTTGCATGAAATTGCCCAATTTATTGAGAGATATATACAATTTAACTATTCAGTATTTTATTTAATTAATCAGTATGAATAATAATTGCAGGCATCTATTAGTACATTTCCAAATGTTAATGGACAACTAAAATGTTTATTCATCATTACAAAAATCTGCAATTTACAGTCCAAAATGTCAAAATCATCTTAATGTTACCTCGATTTTGAATGTATCAAATTATTTGCATATACTTTTTAAAAGCTTTAAGGTGTCTCTAATGCAATCCTGACATGGTAACTTCGTTTAGGCCGGGTTCTCTTATTTGCAAACTCTTTATAAATATGTAACCAGCAAGTATACTCATTTCACGTGTTGCCTCAATTAGCATATTATTGTGTCATTAAAGTTTACATGTATTTCAGTTATGTATTTTAAGAATAAAAACTACTCTGGATATGTTGGCGTGGAATTCTATATAATCTAAAAGCAATTGCTGATATCTATTTGCTATTACTGCTACTGCTTGATGTTGAAACTGATTTGCCACACTCCTACTTGCCAATCCTGATGGCTTTAGTTTTGTATGAGGCGAGTTCAACAATAAACAGATATTGCATCATACATCATGACCGATTCATGAACCGTGACAGTCATTGTTTAGTGTATACAGGCATGTGCATGATGATGCTGACATACCGCTGGCTGCCTTCTCACATGGGTTTCAAACTTGCAACATGCTCATTGTTTTACATAAGTACAAGATAAATTCAGTAGTCCCATGGCCGTTCTTTTATTGTCCCCACTTAATGAAGAGTCACAGAGTAGTGCATGGCTGCCCGGGCCTCATTAAATCTATCTCCACTGTGAGGATCTGCTCATTTCAGAAAGTAACAATGGCTATAGAAATTACTTTTGTGTCACTTTGGTAATCCAGAAGACATGTTAGCATGTGGGTGTTTATGAACAATCTCTAAAGGGGATTCAAATTCTCACTCTGACTGCAGTGCTGGTACAGGTTTATAAATGAGTAAAGCCTCCCCGTACCATTTCACCTGCATGGGGAGTATGTTCCATCACGAAAGTGTAGATTGTGATATCATAGTGATGGACAGTAGATTGGGGTGTAGAAGATGATCTGAGAAAGGGTTGAGATGAGAGGTATTATTCAGAATGTTTTTACATACTCTCCATATCTCCATGATCCGTCCATCCCTTTTCCTGCAATTCCATGTTCATCTTTTATTAGAGTTATGGTATACTATGAGCATTTAAGAGCTGCGGCCATAGGTGGACCAAAGCCATTTGTTAGATGTCCCAGGTAGGTCTAAAGCTGTGGCTACAAAGTTCCACGTTGGAAAATCTAAGACCAGTAGGCCGAAGTCAAGAGGAAAGTATTTTCTTAGTAATTAAGCCCTTTTATCAGAATCTGATTTATTGGCAGAATCTTAAAATATATAATATAATATAACTGATGATAAGGGATGGATGACAAAGTAAAAGCAAAAATATGTTGATTGCCCCCAGTGGATAGCTGTAGTATAGATCATAAACCAACACATTAGCAGGGTGGGCAAGGGCCAAATTATTTTAGAATGTATAATATGATACTCTCATTGTTCGGGCAGGTGTTGAGCTAGCACCTTGATATGGCAGCTCCTCCCCCTTATCACCACTATGCAGACTTAGGCACCAAATTACAACACTAGCGCAAGATGGCAGTGCCTCTACTTTGGGTATTTTGGCCTTAATTTTGTTCTTTCTGAGAAAGTGTTGATGCATCATCAATCTTTTAAGTACAGTCACTAACGTTGACATATATTCTGTCTGTGTATATTACAAGGTGTTTTCCCACACAACCGTTAAGGCAAAGTGACAAGGGGAAAATATACAGACTTCAAGACAGAATGTTTCAGCTTATACAGCTACTGTCTTGCACAATTCTATATTTACATCACTACAAATACAAACTTCTTATGGTGCCATCCACTGTTATTCCCCTTAGGGCGCATGATGACACACAAGGGGGAGACTTCCAAAGGCGTCCCTTGTGTGTTCTCATGCATTAATATTTCAACATCCACACAAGCACACGTGTCGCATTTGGATGTGGCTCATCTTTAAAACATGACTTTTGCCGACTCACCTGAAGCAGTTATTTAGTGGTCACATAGCATTACAATGTACATCTGTTTGCACAATTAACATATTGTAAACACATGCAAGTGTATAGCCTCATACTCATGCAAACAGACACACAAACAGTACAGACACACTCTACCTCTAACTCACACAAGAAATGTTGGATTTAACTTATGCATAAAACATGACATTAAGGCCACTTGAGACAAACTCTCAGAGGGTGCTTCTAAGAATTTTACCATTTTGTAGTGTTTAGGCAAAACACAGAAGGTATGAGAAAATAATTACAAAAATCTGAATAACTAAAAATGATCACATAGATCACCTTTGACACTGAATTATTCAGAGCAAGTTTTTGATTCCAAAATGTCAATCAACCACTCAACAGGCCACCACTTAAAGAAGTGAGATTATTGATGTGCAGATAAGGGGCCAGTTATTGAACTTGCCACTTACCAAAACAGGAATCCATCAAAGCTCTGGAGTTCTCTGTAATCTTGTGTAAAACGTGAAGGTTACAGAAAGCTGACAATCAATGTGACTTAACTGACATACACTGTAAGCTGACATTACCTGTTTTTTTACTTTCTGAGTTTCTCCAAACTCACAAAACTTTACAAGCACTTGAATATGCAGTACATGTATCGTGATTACAGTGAGGTAAACAGAATTTCTACTGATTTGAAGGCTATTGTTTGCCGTCAACAAAAAAAAGGATGGAGACCAACCAATCTATCAACACACAGGTGATGTTTTATAATTTATTCATGGTTTGTAGTCTGCAAGGAAAACGGCATTCTGCTAGAAACTAGGATAAGTTGATACTCTCAAATCTGCTGCAAGCCAAGGCACATCTCGGGGAACAAAAGAGTTGCCTACTGAAACTTAGAACCTAATTCATTTTTCTAATGAGGATTAATTCCCAAGCACTCCTTTGGAATGCAAAGAGATGATGAGGGAAATTAATTATCTGGATTGCCAGAATTCAGATTGATTCAGCCACATGTCCTATGAGTTAAACGGTCTCAGGATAAATGATGATTTGATCACAAGGCAGAGGGAACAGTTCACATTGAGTACAAAACTCACACCTGTACTTTCTACTGGCTGGAATTAGACGTGAATTGGTTAACCTATCAAGCTACTTCTTCTCGAGGAATATAGAATTACAGCAGTAAAAAGAAAAATACCCTGTTGACCATCACTGACAAAATATTATGAAGCTTACATCACTGTTCAGTGATCTGTGTGCAATTTTCTCTGTGAGTGGGTCCACACTCATCAATTATTCTATACATAACCGTGCAAGCAAGCGCACAGGAATGCAGCTGTCGGGATAGAGGAAGTGAAAAACAGTGACTACATCAGGGGTCACGTAAACCAATGAGCCAATCATGGTAAGGACAGATAGTGATGTTTTTTGTTTTGTTTATATATATGATTTATTTGTAGAAATTTCAAAACAAGACTTAATGTACAGTAGTCCTCACAAATAATAAATGAGAGGATAACATATCAGACAGCCAAATGGTGAGGATACACATTACAGCCCCCCCACCCCCAGCCCTAGCCTCTCCTTCCCATAACAAATATACAACTAAAGCAATTTGATACACAAATGCTTAATCCTGATGCTTTAAGGATGAAGTGCTGATTACAAATCGCAAAAATCTAGCTTTGTGTAGCTGTTTCGGGATTCGAGAAGAATGCAGCTGGCCTAATGCAATATGTAACGCCAACGCCTACAAAATGACGAGCAACTTCTCTCCTGATAAGAATTTTAGGGTTTGACTAAGTTGGTCCCAAGAAAAGTTAATCGAATGCAAAGGTCATATCCTGCTGCCTCTGACAGCTCCACACATCTGGCCAGTCGCAGAGTGTAAGATGGCATGAGTACCAGAACAGGCACCAGGATTTTGACATTTATGAGGGATAGGGATAGATCGCTCCAATGTGTTTGACCATGCAACCAGCAGTTTGTTATCTCTTCTACACCCACATTTTTGGGTATATGAGGTAAACTCACTCCTTTACCATTGACAATAGGGGAATGCGACCCCCCAGCACATCATCTTCAATTTCACAACCACACTGAAAACTGAGGAGCCCTAGCACCTCGCTGTCCATGAAATTAGCATGTTTATCCTGGTGTCTCGTTTCCATCACTGCCAATTGCACCCATAGCCGATAGAAAGCGATGTCTAATGTGGATTCTTCAGACCTGGGATCTAATGTTCATGGTATCCATTTCATCTCATTTGAAAAAGCCAGATGTTAGAGGGTGTCAGTGGGTGTTTTGACCAATGAGAAAGGGGCTTACTATCATTCTAATGAGGAGCCTTTAGACTTCATTTATTTGAATTAGGTGGACCTAGCAAACTGGCCACTGAGGATATATATAGATATCTATTATCTATATATATCTATATATATATAGTATATTTTAAAATAAAAGTGAATTGACTTAAGGATTACATTATGCAAGATTTCTTGTATATATTGCCCAATACTTTGAAAATTAAACAGATAATGTGTTAAAGCTACAGTGAGCCATGCATAAGAAACGCTAATACTTCAGTAACAGGATGTGCCATAAGAAAGTCTGATGTCAGCGGCATAAGCAGTAGCAGCGGAGAAGTAATATAACAAATGAATGGAGGACTCCCAAGTGCACCACTAATAAGGAACAAGGTGATTTCAAAAGTCAATTAGATTTTGATGAAATTTGCAACCGTAATGGTGATAAAGGCCAAAATAAATCTGTTCTGAGTGCTCTGGGTTTTCAGCTGAGAGAGCCCAATGTGTGGTCATATGGAGTCTGATTCAAAAAGACTATATGCATTTTGTCACCTCTATTAGGACATTTTAAACCCAGTTTTGGGATTTTGCCCCATTTTTTCATATAATAATAACTCCTACACCTCGGGACCTTAAGGGGAAACAAAGCACTGGCACACTGTGAGGAGCTGCTGAGAAAGTAGAACTGGCACTATTGTTGTAAATGACAGATTGAGACCTTAACTGAAGCACTCACCACAGCCTTGTTTGGGGTAGGCTGTGAATTTTCTTGTTAGTTGTGGTCCAGCCATCTGAAGGAAAGAAATGTCTCTCTGGTCATAGTCTGCAGTATATTCTGTCTGTATTCAGTACTGCTTCAGACTGTACATCTACTGAGACAAATAATAGATTAAATAGGTTTGAGATCTTTTTCAAAAGTAAATATTACAGTGTAATGACTAATTTTCATTTCCCTTATAGCAGCTGCCTTTATGTCACTGAAGACACGGCTTTCTGGAATCTTATATTTACTTGTTGAAGATAACACATGACACGCAAATATGACACTATGCAAGAAGATTGCAAATGTCAGTGTGAAGCTTTCATGTATGGAGAGTATATAGCTCTCATTATTTATGTGAATATATGTAATCCCATTTTTATTTTCGGGGGGGGGGGGGGGGGGGGGGGGATCTGATCATTTTAACCAAACCAGACATGACTGAGTATAGGATAACCAGGCCATGATGGAAACACTATTTGAACTATCAAAGGGAAGCACGCTCTACATTTTCAGGATTTGGAGATTGTTCCAACAGAAGTTTTTCGATTTCCCATTGTAAACAACTGGCATGTCTTCGTCTGACTGTCCTGTAACCTCCGCTTGTAAACACGATGAAGTTGCTGCTGCCGTGTGTACCTGACACACATGCCCTCTGATTATATTATTAAGTTACTCAAAATTTATGAAGCTTTGATTAATGGAAACCCATTGGACATTTTACCACCAGGAGTCCTATGGAGCATGATTTGTAATTTGGTTCTTCCATCTTGTTTGTTTTACACATGCATCTTCACTGAGATGGTGCAATACATCGCCCTGACGATAGCTTGCAAAAGATCTGGAAGACGGCAAGCTAATACATGGAGGTCAACTTCGCACGTGTCTAACCTTAAAAGAAAACCAATTCTCGTGCAAGTATCATATGAGAATGCATTCATCACATTTGTTGTGTGTCAAGGACAAACCTAAAAGATTTCAATCAGGAGAGACTTGGTTTTTGATTTAACAAGTTTTATTTACATATTTTCACAATGCGTAGGAAATGTGAATATTTATATTATTATTTTGGCATTTTAGACCCCTGTGTGATGTCATCAGAATTAGGAGGGGGTAGAGAAGAACGTCATACAGGAATACCCCCCGGGGTCAAGACACTGGTGGTGGTTCATCAGTCGTTGTTTGTTTGGATGGCCGATGTATGGGCATTGCCCTGTTGGACTTCCTAGGTGTGACATCCTCTGTCCTTAACCCTCGCAAGAGTGAGGAAAAAACTACGAAAAAAAACCTTATTGAAGGGAAAAACGTAGAAACCTCAGGAAGAGCCACATGCGAGGGATCTCTCTCCAAGGATGGACAGAAATGCAATGGATGCCACAAGTAACAAGTCTGTTGTCAGGCAGTCAGCTGCCACCTTAGTCCGTGGTCGGTTGTCGTCGGGATCCGGGAGAGATGATGAATGTTCTCCTCGGGAACGGAAGCGATTGGGGTGGAGGAGGGGTTGAGCGAGTCGCTGCATTGACACTGCTGAGGAAGAGAAGAGAAGGGATTTTTAAAGGTTGACAGTTGTTGTGTGAATGGCTGAAGGAACCCGCGCGGGCCTGATTGGATGTAATGGGAAAGCCCACGATCAGCTGACGGTATGGGTTAAGCCCTCCTGTGGGCGTTCCCAATATTTAGGACCGCCCGCTGTCAGCTGAGCTCCATTAAAACCTGGAGGTTGATAAACTCTTTGCAGATATAGTTCCATACAGACTTCAGTTACCATTGTCAGCCTGAGGAGCGAGGAAATCTGTGCTGTAGGTTACTCTTCTGCTTACTATACGGACATTTTTCTATAGCCTTAGTAGTCATTACAAAATCTTGATCTGGTAAATTGGTGTAACTTGCCAAAGAGCTAAAAAGTTTCTAGAATGTGCTGCTAACTGTGTATTTTACCAGCTAATTAGGAGTGGGAATCCTGAATAGATGCAACTATTGTCATGGTTTGTCATCATTTTCCGCCTCTTTATGAAGAGTGTTTTTCAGTTTAATTATTACCTCCAGGTGTTTCATGTTCATCCCCATGTTTATGTTTGTTTCTGTGTCTCATGTTCTCCCACTCCGTGTTCTGTTTTTCTGTTTTATTTTGTAGTTTCTGCTCATAGTGTGTGTTTCTTTCTTCACTTCCTGGCTTTGTGATTGTCTGCACCAGTCCTCATGTGTTCCACCTGTGTCCCATTGCCCCGGCCTTTCCCTGTGTGTATACAAGTCTCTGTGCTTCTCTTTGTCGTTAAATGCCTTGTCTCCTGTGCCTTTCATCCTCTGCTTCATAGCCGTCTCTCGTAAGTTCCTGGTGTTTTCCCCTGTGTGCGTCTTGTTTTTTTCTGTGTGCGTCTAGATCTCTCGGTTTGTTGTTTTCTCTGTTGGAAAGGTTTTGTTTTAAAACTCTGCCTCTGCATTTTGGGTCAACCTGCTCAACCATACCCTGACAACAATATATTTTTCACTGGCATGAACTAGCATCTGCCAAACAAATCTTCAAATCCCTCTTATTTGAAAACCTCCGGAAAGGAAGTATACGCCAAGTTTACACAAGCCAGTCACTACAACGAGATCAGTTAAAAGAAAGAAAAGAAAATGTGTAAGGAGTGGCCACTATACAAAACCAAAAACAGTGTAGTGTATAGTGTCTTAAGAATAATTTGAAACACACTTCTGAAAGCAGTAAATCACATTTTCAGAATCCTTGTGGGGATATGAACCATGGCACAGACCTTCAAACCAAGTGGTTGGGAAAGCTCACGATACATGGTGTCATCTGTTAGTTGTTTTGGACGTGATACTTTTCCGACTTCCAGGATGTCCTGATGAACATATTTCTTCACATTCTGGTAAACTCTCCGCTGTCTCTCCCCGAGCATTTTGCATGTTTGTGTTGTAATGCTTTTCTCTTCGCTGCGCAGCAGAGTGGCAGGCGCAGCTTTGGAGCAAACCAGGCGGTGGACAACACGCACAAAAGTTAAAGCTCTGGGCGTGATCCCAACACATCGGGGACACAAAACCAGCACTGTGAGCCGCAGACATTGTCAGTACGCCCAGGCAGTAACACCTAGTTTGCTTCTTCTGCCTCAGGGTGTTTTAATTATGGTCTCAGGCATCTTAATATGTGTCTGTGTGTTAGGGGACTGTTGGTGCGTGGGGGGGAGTAGAGAAACACAGTTGGAATTAAAATAGTCCCTGTTGTCTCCTATTGTCTCTCATGCTTTGATGTTTCTGGTTGTGAGTTGTTAGTCATTAGCACGCCCACACAACTCGGCATATCTTCTCCTTTTTCTGGTTCCTTCCTTCATTTTATCAGCACCCACCCACCTACCCACTTACTTCTTTCTTAATCATTTGCAGGTAGCATTAGTCTGTCTTTTATTTTAATTTTTTCTACTCTGCATTAATGGCAGTATTTGTCCGCCTATATAATAATTAATCCCATATTCTTTTCTGCTATCTGTATTTTCTTTATCCCCATTTCCCCTCCCGTCACTACCCTCTCCCTCAATGCTCCGTCTCTTCTTTTTAAACTAGCATTTTCCATTGCTCATAATAGCACACCAAAGTGTTCTTCTTGCCGAGAAGGCCATGTAATTTATCAACACATGGAAAATTACCGCCTATTGTTGTTTTGGAATGAATAGGGGTGGCAGTGTAAAATAGGTTTAAGCACATAAATGAATCATCAAGCCAGGCTTTCTAACGCTTTTTTCCCCCTTCCTTTTTCACTTATTTCTCTCTCTCTTCATTTCCCCCTGCTACTGTAGTCGTCTCTCTCTGTCTTCTGCAATGTACAAATTTCTTTCCCTCACCAGTCTGACCTCTATTTCTGACTTGGTTTCTCTCCATTTCACATAGGGAGCAGCAGCTCTGATCTTTTCAGTATTTTATGTTTGTTATTATGCTGGCTTCATCTGTTTGTATATGTACATGCATATGAATTGGAATAGTATTCATTAAAAGATGCAAAAAATAGAATAAATTATGGTATTAGATAATTAAAAAAAACAAGTATCATCCCTATTTCAACAAATAAAACCCACCCTACCACAGTCCATTTTTTCAATTCTGCAGGACTGTGCATAGCACCAAATTGGACATGACCCATTAATCACTATTATCTCCAAGTCAAATCCAGACCTGCCGGACCCACGCACATAGACCCGCGACCTGACCTGTCTACCGAGATGAACACTTGCTACATAGACCATCCCTCTGTTCACTCACTGTCCTCCTTAACGATAGAAGTGTCTGTTAATCGTCACAGCACCTGTGCTCCCACAGTTGTCACAATGTGTTTCCTCAGTCACGACGTGCGTAGCTCAAGGTTTTCAAAAGCGAATACATTGTGGCACATTGTACAAGTAGCAAAGCCACTGAGAACGTATTCAGCACTATTTTTGTCTTCAATACATCCATTTGATTTACTAGCTAGTTCTTTGAGCAGAAGTGAAGTGGTCAAAGACTTTCACAATAAAATAAATCCTTGCAGCTGACTAGGCTTCATATTAGCTGATTTAGATGTTAAAAATACAGAAAAATCACTTTAAAATCGGATTTCTCCTGAAACAAAAAAAATCTGTTAGTTCTCACGCACTGCCACGTTTAGTTCCTTTTTCTGCATGTCTATACCTGTGAATTTACATTTAAAGATGGCGGAGGGCCACTACACTGTTATAAGGCTCGAGTTTTGGTAATTAGGGTAGATAAAGAGGGTTTATTATGTCTGGCACAGAGTTGCAAATGTAGCATTATCACAGCATCAACCAAGACAACCTGAATATTTAAACAGCCGTAACAAAGACCGTACTTTTATTATTGTGCCCGCTAGCGTTTAATACACTTTTATTTGAAAGTTCTTCCTTGACAATTTGATGTTCTCCGCCTTTTGCCTTCACTGTAAACTCTCATACAACACAACATCTTCCCTGCCTCCATCCCTTCATGTGCTTTATTCTTCATTTTGCATTTGCCTCTCTTCCTGCGGGGGCTATTTAAAATTAAATCTAACTTTCAAATGAGCCTGAGAGAAATAAAATACTCATATACCATATGTTCCTGCAGCAGTAGGGAATCTTTAAATTAAAGAGCGGCCTACTCTCAGAGACCATTGAAGGCAGTCTCCTCATCAACAAACATAATCTAATCTTAAAAAAGGAGATGATTAAGTAATTAAGTCTGTGAAACAAAAACAGTATAGTTCTAAAAGTCCCTCTCCAAGGAATGGTCTTTATCAGAGGGAACAAAAGTGATACCTCACCATTAGTCTTACTTTAATCCCAAACCTCTTCATGTTCAGTGCGTTGTATGTTATCGGATCTAATAATATCTCCTGTTTGTTGTGCAGAAGGTTAGTCAATCATGGGAGCCCATATTTTCTCAGCAGAAGTCAGTTTTTGCTAAACATGCAGGAACATTCCCAACAGTGAATCCCATTTGCCAATATGACACATTTCTTCGGCATAATGCTCCAAGTTGTTCTAAGCAAGCACAAGATGACATGAAATTTCACAAAATTATCCAAAATATATGAATCATCAAAGTCTACTAAAAGTTATTTAAATTCCTTTTACTGGTCACGAAATCTATTTGTGTTAATGATGTTATTTTCAAGCATATAAGATTATTTTGAATAACTCCTTGGTAAAGAGTGTGTGTAAAGATACTTGACTTGTCTCCAATTCCTACTCCTTCAAGGAATGAAGCCACAAAGTCCAAGATGCAAATGCTGACATCTTGCAAATTGGGAGCCAGGGTCTGCGAAGCTGATGGAGCTGTGATAGGGAGGTCTAGCCGATACACATGCTAGACTAACTGTAAGAAAGTCTCAGCTGTCAATCATCACGTTTCATCCCATTTTTGGAGCATTCGATAACTAGGCTAAATAAAAACAAACCAAATGCTGGAACGTTAGTATGATAAGACATAACAAAAAACATCTTTGAGAAAAATTTATTTTTTGACTTTTTGGTGGGGTCCATGTCCAATCTATTAATATGGAGCAGGCCTGTTGAATGTCACCTGCAGCTAGTCACCAGGTGGTGAAAAAATTGCTTTTGCATCACCTTTGGGGGTCGGTCAATGTCCAGGCGACAGGTGTCAATCACCTTTTGTAGATGCTCTTTTTAACCAACAAGTCTTAAGAAAATTACTGTAAAACCTGCAAAGAAATGACAACAAAGCAACATCGTAGGCTGGTGTTGTGAGGAGAACTGTTGTTTACTCGCCATAAAACAATGCAAACACTATTTTTATACCGTTACAATACACGGCTCTACCATACAACAGCTGCTCTGATTAAAGTTGTGAAAGGTCTGAGGAAACAACCACATTTCTTCAAGTCACAGTATTCACTGCATATAAAGCAGAGGATGCTGGTATGCAAACACAATGGAAGGAGAGTGTTTACACCTCAGTCAAGAATTATAGGGATGTCAACAGACTACTGTGTTTTTGAATTACTTTGCCAAACACAGAGCCACTTGAGAGGTGCACAGCGAGAACTCTGCTGTAAAGTCAAGACTCAAGTCTATATTGTCATCCGTGTGTTGTGTTATATATAACTCACCTTGGTAGATTCACACTCAGAGCGTTTCAATAACAGAACCTGCACACTTGTCTTTGATGCATTGATCCAATCAGATTATCGTGTGGCAGCACTGTGATTCAGAAAACCCTTCAGATCTTCAGTTAATGTTCACATCAAGCGTTAGGATGGATGATGTTGGTATCAAGTTGGTTGGTGCATTTCAGGAACTTCTGATCTCCTTGGATTTTCACACACAACATACCTAAAGTTTTTACTCAGAATGTTATGGGGGGAAAAAATGGATCAACCCTCTACAGTCACAGTTTTACCATCTTCTAATGGCTACTTCCAGAAGGATAAAGCTCCGTGTCCATATAGTAAAATTCATCTCAAACTAGCATCATGGAAATAAATGAACTTCATCGACCTCCAGTATCTCCAGATATGAATCCAGCAGAACATTGTGGATTTAACTGGAGATTGACAGCATGGGTGTGTTTCAGGAGTGTAAGTATCTAGGGCAGGAGGGACAAACAAAAAAATTAATTGGGCCAAAAACAAGAAACAAGTAGGATGCGTTTAAATGAAACAAGTGATGTATTAAACAACTGTAGGCTGAACACAAAATGCCCTTCCCAAAACGGAAGGGGAAACAAGATACATAGGGAACCCCTTACTGAACAGAATATCCACAAAAAGAAGAACCTTGGAAACATCACCACAGCGGAAAGGGATAGCGCGTCAGCTACCACATTGTCTGCTCTTCTCTTATGCTTGATATTGATGCTGTAGCTCCAGGAGGGCCCAGAGCATCAAGTGCTGGTTGTTGTTGTTGTGCAAAATCTGTACAGAAACGAGGAGTTCCTTCCGACTTAGGTGCCAATAAATATGGAGAACTCCGGGGGCTGCATCTGGGCTTGGCAAGAGCATTACCTACTAGATAGCTGACCTCTTTCTTCATGGCCTCTCTCTTAGCTAGCGGACGGTGGTAAGCATGCTGCTTAATAGGGGTAGCATTACCCACATCAATATCATGCACCAACACATTGGAGCGAGACGGCACGTCCTTCACCACAGAAGGATATGTGTGAAGCAAGTTAATCACATCCTGTCTGCGATGTGCAGAAAGATAAGACAACTGGTGGTTGATAGAAGACTCAAACTTTGAATTAGCTAGCCTACCACACTGGTGACCATCACAGGGTGTCACCAAATCAGACTCCAACTCAGGTTGAACACATGTGAGAGAAGCGCCCAGTTTCAATAATGTTACTAGGACACAAACGGGTCTTCCTTTTATGCTAAGGCGTACAGATGATGTAATCTGTGTCCGAAACTTTACACTCGACCACATAAGGACCTGAGAACCGGTTAGTAAGAGCAGAACTAGATGTGGGCAAAAACACCAACACTTCATCTGACTGAAACCGTTGCCCTCTCGCCAAATCGTTCTTTCATGCTGATCTGGGAGGAAGCAAGGGACTCTTTTGTCAGCTTGGTAGCATGGTGTAGCCGCTCCCTACATTGAGAGACAAAATCCAACACATTCGTTTTGGGAGGAGAACTACACACTAGCCTCTCCTTCAACACTTTCCATGGGCCATGCACATTGTGACCAAACACAAAGTTGTAGCTTTGTGAGCGTTTGAATCCCGAGCTATCAGAGGGACAAGCATTTAACCTTGACCTGCAGAACTGGAGCAGAAAACTGATGACGATCTTGATTACACTGTGTTATATGTGCGTGAGACCGTAATCAATATCTCACCTTATCTTGTGTATAATATTGGTCCATTAATAAGGAATGGTTGATGAACGATCTAGTGATCAATCCTTTAGATGTACAATACATTTTTCAATCAGCCGTGGTGTGAATGGCCCGCCAGTATAACACACACCATGATTTATGAGTCTGCTGAATAGGTAGGTGATTTAAATTAGTGCTCAACTCTTAATTACAGTAATACTGTGTCTTCTTGGTGGGTCAACAGCTGCACTGAAGCCCCCTCTCTCTCTCTGACACACACACACACAGAGAGGCTTCAAGTGCAACGATCAACAGTAAAATATCAACATTTACTATTATAAAGAAAGCAAAGGACCATGGAAGTAATAAGTAGTTTTGAGTCCTATACACTCTGCACAACTATGCAACTGCTGTTGGCATAGAGGCCACACAGGGCAAGCTAGCATAATGCAAAGGTAAAATGATAGAGCGTAACAATAAGGCAGTTTGATATGAATATTTTCCTTTTAACATAAAACCAAAGAAAAGCTCAATACAAACTCATACCACCGAAATTATGAATCCTTCCAACGCAGGTGCTGGTGTGATCTCCTCTCATGGACATGTTGAACATCAGTGTTGGACGTCAGCACAGACCCTGCCCACCTCTGATCACACGATTGTGTGAAGATATGAAGGTGATGCTTATACTTTGATCTGAGCAGCGCTGACTAACTAATAATTAGCCAATGTAACACACATTCACACCTACAGGACTGCATGTGTTAACTTTTAAAAAACAATACACCCTCCCCCGACATCTGCCTGCAGGCATAATCATATGTTTCTTCTGTGTGACTGTCAGAGAGAAAAAGGGTAAAGACCTGAGCTCATTTGATTTTGTGTTTTCAACACGGCTTGGTGAAAAACTCGTTGTTCTTGTATCGGAATGAGGGGGCGATAAATTAATTTACTCCAGCCGTCAGTGACGACTGACTGGTGGGAGGGAAAATTAAAACCAAGCGCATCAGGTAAACACTGAGTGTGTGCAAGTTGTGTGTGGAAGTGGTGCAAGTGGCTTTGTCTGTGTGCGTCACTGTGTGTTTGTGAGTGCATGCCCCAGAAAAATTAAAACCACCCCCCAAAACAGATTAAAAAACGAGCAGAAGCAATTAGGTGTTTGGATAACAAAACAATAATTTACCAACATCCATCAGACACAAACACCAACATTAATCTTTACAGCTTATAGGAGAAAATTACATTGAGTTTATTCATTCGGTGAGAGCTTAAGAAAATGGCCTAAAAAGTAATTATGCAAAGGTAATAAGTACATTTTGCAGGCTTCCCATCGTTCGTTCCACTTTGGTCACATTTTAGATGTTGATTTAACACTTTTTTAAATGCATGAGCATCTGAATAACTGCGGTCGTAAGAGAGTTTCTAGGATGTGTCTTATTCTAATGGTGTGAAATTTGTCTCTTTAACACTATTTGCGTAAACAATGATGAGGTAGTTGCTTCATGCTCTTTAGGACTGTCCAAAGTTTGTAGTAACTTAGGTAAAGTTATGGATTTTTACCATGGAAGATCTGTTTTCACCTTGTTTGTTATTTAGGTAGCAGGATTATGCAAAACTAACCGGAGTGGTTACAACTCAACCTGGTGGAAGAATGTGGAATGAGTCAGGGGGGGGTCCAATCTCTTTAACATTGTGAGAAGTTTTAAATGGTAATTTGCCTTCAGTCTGAATATTTCTAGATCTATTAGACTGAGTAAACAAAGCTATCCATTTAAGTAGTTTGAATCAAACTGAGTAAACAAGTTACTTAGAGTAATTTAATTACTGCTGTATGAAGACTGTTTCTGTGTTCAACCCGTCAAACAAGCTTCAAGCTATTTTCCAAACTCTAATATCCAATGTTATTAAATGTTTCAATCCAACGTATGTATTGCTCATTCTGGCTGCACTGTGAAACTCTGATGCCTCACTCAACCCTGGCTGGTGTAAAAGCTTGTTTGAAACTCGTTCATTATCAAGGGCCCTCCAAGCTAATGCATTTTGAACACGACCACTTGACATGCCTGTGTCAGTGTCCACTCTCCACCCGCAGCGTTCCAAAAATCTCCAAAACATTTTAACACTCTTCATGTGATCAAAACAGCTCCCACTGTTCATGTTTACACACGTGGGTGCAAAGATTTCTAAAGGTTCCATCATAATTACGCTTTTTTTCTACATTCTTCAATGGAGCGGGTATATAACTGCAACTGTAGGATGAACTGTGGGGAATAAACTTTGCAGGAAAAACAATTGAGTTTGGACGATGAGTTTTCATTCACAGTAGATTATGAACAAGCAGCATTAGGATGTGGCTATTTCACTGCCTCTGCATTTAAATTGGAGAGAGAACTGAAGCAGAACTCACCAGTAACTCAGCTGTCAGCTCACTTCACTCTGCAAATATTGCTTTCATTCATTATTATTGATGTATTATCATATTGCATATTGTCCATGTTCAGCAAGCTTGAACAATTCAGCTTTTAGAGATACATAATTATTGTTGTAGTTGTTATATTCATGCTGATGTGGAAAAGTGTCTGTTTACATGTGACAAAAGACGCAAGTGGATTCAACCTGTCAGAATCCTGGTATGATCAGTTTTTCTCCAAGGTGATACACATGAAATCTTGTTAATACACAAACGTGTGTCTGTGCGGGATGTCAGAGGCGCATTGTGGGCTGAGGGCAAACAGCCTCGGTGCAGCAAAGATTATTTTTGAGAAAAATATGTTCTACTTGCACAAATCTGTGTTCTCTCTTCTTGGCTGTGTAAAGCCACAAAGAGAATTCTTAGAAAACATTAACTTTTCCTTCATCGGACTAGAACTGACACCAGCTCAAATATTCACAAACTAAGACAGAGCTAAAGGGAAATAGCTCCCACGTAATGATGAGACTGGACATTAAACTTCCCTGTGAAACTCTGCTGGATACGGAGACATCTTTGATCTCTGTTGCATTGGGTCTTTCAAAATTAAATAATTTAAAGAGAATAAATAATTCATACCGCTGCAGGGGTCCATGTTGTCCAGATTAAAACTTTGGACTTGTGTGGTCCTCTACTTTGAAGTGTAGAATGAGACTCTGCTCTACATGCTCTGATTTCTATTAAAAATCACTGAAGAGGCCGAAGAAACCTCATCATCATCTTAATCCTCGATGTTGATTAGTGTATGCGAACGAACAGAACCTTCTGTCTGTGCTATGCCTTTACAACTGTGTCCGTTCTTGTGCACGTTTTCTAAAAGCTTATAGATACCTACAAAACCAATTCATCAAGGTGGGGCCACGTAAAATGACCACTGGCCACAGGGACTACTTTGCCTCTTTCTAAAGACATACATTATCACAACCTCACCTTGCTCACAGCGAGAGAGAGAGAGAGAGGCAAGTTCACCTGCCTTCAACTTATGATCTACCAACTTTATTATTTATTATTATAAACCACATTGTGTTTGTGCGATGGTTAGAGGGCATGTAGCCTCCAATATCTTCTGTGTAAAGATGAATCTGCTGAGATGATAAATATAGTATTAAATATTAATATAGTTTTGCTTGTCAGTGACTTTTCTTCACGTGAGGGTAACTAGTTCCAGTCTGCTTCGGATTATTGGTTTTCATAAGAAAACTTTTCAGACTTTCCAGTTTCAAACAAACACACTACCCGATGAAAGATTTTCTAGAGCACCACGAACATAAAAAATACAGAATACATAGTGTGTATATTTTTTCTTTGGGGTGTTTTTTTTTATCCTTTTCCAACGTGTGACTTGAAGCAAACTCTTGTCAGACGAGTGCGTCGCAGAGTTAAAAAGAGCAAGACTGGGACAGCCATTCAAGTTGAGAGGCAAACTCCAGCACAATCCACTGTGTACACACACACACACACACACACACAAACACACATACACACATACACGCACACACACATGTTTATGAACTTTAGTGACTCAAAGATGAAGTCATGAAAAGCAGCTATTCAATAATATATTAGGATTGAGTTTTAGAGCTATGCTGGATAAACACAACAAATGTTATCATACTAAATGTATTTTTTGGATGAGTCAAGATGTCAGAATCTGTGGCGTTATGAAAGACGCACCAGATTTCACTGATTTGGGACCAGATGACGACTCCTACACTCTCCTCACTGACATGCCAGTAAAGATGTCACATGACATAGTCTGCTGACCTGTCCAACCTGTTACTGCCTCTCCCCCAATGCCTGCTGGGAAAGGCTCCAACACACCACCAACCTGAAAAGCATAATAATCCCAATAAGAGACTGGATGGACAGAGATTCGTTGAGGCATTTGTTGCTCTGCCTTTAAATTATTTTGTACGGAAGTGCAGGTTGTAGACACTTAATGTATTGTTGTATCTCTATCAGATAAAATTGTATGTTGGCTTGTTTACTACAAGCCAGTGCAAACCTATTTGCTTGTTTACTTGCCATGCATTGATATTCTGTAAAATGCATATAGGGTGGAAACTGAAGGGACTGTAAAAAAGTTCAAACTAGGTCAACTAGCCAATCACAAACCCAGGATGCATGTAGGGAGGAGTAGGGAAGAGTCGGACCAGAATGTGACTGCACCTCGCTGCCTTTGGTCTAAATTGCCGATTTCATGTTGGGCAGTGCTGGCCTGGCCGTTCAGCTCGACCAGCCGAACAGGCCATTAGGAATTCCCCCAGGTCCTCTGATGTCCAATTGGAGCCTGCCTGTGCACAATACACAGCCATTTCCAAAAACTCCCTCATTTACAATGAATATCATTTCCAAGAGGCAGGGTTGAAATTTCTCCGATACCAAAATGGATCAGAGCGGACTCGCTATCTGTGATTACCCCGTGGGGCATAATTTTCATCACAGACTGGTTTTACTCTGGGTAACCTGGCAGATTGCTTTAGGTGTTGCAATGTTGGTCAGTCCGTCTGATCACCACTTTGGCCCTCGTCTCAAACAGACGTTTTTAAATATGCTGGCTTTCAGCAGGATCTCAGTATTATTTCAGTTCTTTCTACAGGATACGATTTAAACTGTGGTGGTGGTGGTGGTAGCTGCAGTGAGGCTGTCACTGTCTAATTAACAGGAAACACTTGGGTATCATTGCTCTTTAAGCAAATGCACTTAATTGTAAAGTCCATAACTGCAAATAGACACTTTAGCTTGTGGAAAAAGTCCAAGTATAAAGTTTAAATACATTTTACATTCATTGGATTTCACTGAACAACTGAGATCATTTTGGAGATCAAACAAAGACAAATAAGGACCAAACTTTTTTTACAAGGCAATGTATTAGTTGAGTCTTTGCTGATTTAATTTTTAATCAGATTAAATAAGACACTTTATGGATACCTCACTGGGAAAATCAGTTTACAGCAGCAACTAAAAAGGTGCAAAGAGAGCATTTGAAAATATAAAATTGAATCAATATGCCACGCAAAACCCGGAACTTTACCCTGAGAAGCTGAATGTGTGAAAGCCAATGTCCACTTGACTCACAGCTTAAGAGGACTTTACCCGGCTGGGGTCCACAAACTCTGAGGGATGTTCTGATACAGCTAACATGTGAATCGAGCAGGTCATTGTGCAGAGAATCTACAGTATGTAGACGATGTTCTGATCTCTGTTTCTGCAGTGCTGTTGAATGGCTTTGGCCGCGCATTCTACCCCAGCCCAAGGATTATACTGTGTATCTCCAACAGGTGAGAACCATTTGGGACCATATGTTTCATGACAAACTGTTGAATTAACATATAACAAACTCACTTCACCGGGGTGGTAGCACCCTGACACATAACCTCCATAACCTCTCAATGTACCATTTTACACTCTGTGCTTTCTGATAAAGCAGCCCTACCTCTTTTCCTCGTGTCCAGTGTTTGTGCTACTCTGAGTTGCTTCATATTTACTCCACACACATAAGTGATGTGGAGATGCATATCTAAAACTCAGCATGAAAGCTACCTGTGTCTGTTATCACACTTGACATGTGATCTAGTTAAGAGCCCAAGGGAGTGCAGTGTTGTTGTGAAGTGCTGTTTGGACACACACTAAGTTCAATATTAATAGAACTTAAATTAAAATGGAAACAGTGCTTTGCACTCAGTGGGGGTGGTGTAAATTACAACAGTGTTCGGTAACTCGCGCCCCACAGGCCTTAAGAGGCAATCTTCCCCTCCCTGTTGGACTTACATATTAAACGGATGTCACAGGTGCCGATCTCTGTCATGGCAACAACATTCATAGAACCACTTCCTGTTTGGCAATTTGTCTACAAAGTTAACATAGATGTTTGGTTTTGCAAAGCTTTATCCAAAGCAGAATGGCCCAGCCTTCGAGTCTGATGATTGACCACAGTACTTAGCAGACCTCTGAAATAGTCCACATGCAATATATATATACAAAATGAACACAACAGTTGGGTAAATCGTTCATATGTATATATGAGCCACACGTGAACAGTAATAAAGCAAATTCAGTTTCATTGAATGAATATTATCGACTTTAAAGTTAGTCGAAAAAAACGAATCCGATTGATCACAGGTCAACAGCCCATTCCAAACAGGCAGGTGAAGAACAGGCACTGCAGTTTCAATGACTCAGTGCTCCTTGCATGCAGAGACAGTGAGGCTGTCAAAGTTTTTTGTCAAGTTGATGTGAGAATGAGAAAGCACAGCGAACCAGAAAGCTTAAGAGGTGAGAGAAAGCGGGAGCCCTCGCTCTCCGGTGTTCACCTCTGCTCCGAGAAACCTCATTTTCCTCCTCTGACGTCCGCCTCCATCCATCATTCTCCTCCTCCTCCTTCCTAGTCTCTTCTTCTCTGTCTGTTCTCAGTCTGATTAATGGGCAGGGCCCTGGTTGAACCTATTAACAACGTGTAATACCACTCAGTCTGCAAATAGCCTGCGATGTCCAGACCTACTTTACACTTCTCAAGGTAGCAGTGGCCTATAAGACTGCTCTCCGACTGGGAAGCTGTTTCTGTAACTCCCACTCTCCTTTCCTTTGTGTCTATTTCTGCCCTTCTGCCTCCCGTCCTGTCTTTCGGAGCCTCCTCCTCCCCAGTTGTCTTGCTCATCTCTTTTTGTGTCAGTTACTTCTCTCTCTCTTCTCCAGCTATCCTTGGCCCTATTAAGATGGTCAAGTCGGGAGATTAATCGACCTGAAAACCTCATCAATCAAAAAAAAGGAATAAAAGAAAAGTAAAAAAACCTACATCCTACTCGTCCCTCTCAACCTAGTTTCTGAAGTGAAGACTCCGTCACTGAGTGGTGTACAGTGCGGTACAAACACTATCAATTCATTACACTTCATATTTCACCATTTTCATATATTTTATTTGATCCTTTTCACAATTTCACCACCTTTGTAAATAATGTTAATTTGCACTGTAAATTATGTTTTAAATAAGTTCTTCTCTGGGTTTATTTAAGGGGAAACCACTGTAAAAGTAATTTGCAGTTACATTCAATTCCCTAATATTTTATCTGTTTTAAAGACACCACTTGGTGACCTGCATGAGAACTAAGACTAAGTGGTGTGACATTTAAAATCCAACAGAATGGTGCAATGCCAGCTGTTGTAATGCAGGGAATAACCAAGCCCACTACTTGTGTTGGGTCTGCCAGAAACCTGACGTGAAAAAATTGTTTTTATCTTCAAATCTTAAATGTTATACTGTTGTAAGTCAAATCTAATTTCCGCTGTTGGCTGACTAAAATATGTGACTCATTTTTGCAATGGGTGTCCTTCTTCTGAAAACAATGTTTAGTCAATTTTCACACTACAAATATTATAATTAAATCAGAACATCAGCAATGGTAAAACCACAATTAGAAAGGAAAAAATCCTCTTCCTAACAATTAGGAATCTTATCATGTGTCACAATACCCAAGCAGTAAAGAGCAGATTAGTCTTTGCACTCCAGGTCCGTTGGCCATACCAAGATATAAAATACCAGCATTATGAGATGGAGCGGTAAATGAACAGGCTTACCTCCACATTCAGCCCACAGCGAACCTGTGTGTTGCTTCTCTTTCTTGGCCCGGCACTGGTCCAGCTCCTGTGGTGAGCCTGGTGTGTCAAGCTGGTCAGGACTGGGGATCCTTGCACCAGTTCATTCTGGACATGAAAGATGCAGAGAACGTGAAAAACCACAGGAGGCTTGGCTTCAGTTCTCTGTAGCAGCTCCTAACATGTGGGCCAGCATATCCACCCCGTATAGTGTCTGTCTATGTTGCTGCATGTTGTGTTTCTGATCATCGTGATTGTGTGTCAGCTCTGGTTTCGGTCTCCTGAGTTGAGTATCTGGGAAATATGTGATATTAATGGCTTTTTACAGCTGAATACACTATGAGAGCAAGATGAATCATATTTGCACTGATTATAAGGCACCAAGGGATTTCTCAACATTACTTCAAGAAGCAAGAAATAATTAGCCAGAGTTTAGACTACGAGGAGATTGCTCAGAGATGAGATTAGAAGATGCTTGTACAGAAATACATATAGGGCCTAAGTCTTTCAAACTTATGGTGGTACCACCCGTTATGCATTTTACAATGGTATGGCTGTAACTCACGGTAGCTAAGGTTAGCAAATATTAGCTTAATTTACAGGTCTCACCCGACTTAGTTAGGAATGGAGCAGTTAATCTTAATGGGTAAAGTCTATTTCACTTATCAAACCATAAAGAGGAATTATTGTGTTTTTCCAGTTAAGCACATTTTATGTGATCTCATTTAATTTCGGAAAATGTTTATTTTTGCTTAGTTTGTTCCCCAGTCGTCTTAGCCCACAAAAGTTATTTTAGGTCACAGCTCAGACAATGGGCGATGAGCTGAATGCAGGGAGACACTGAAACTGATGTTACATCACCTACTGTAGCCAAGGCTCCGGGTGAGAGACATGTTTGAGGAGGAGGAGGGGGAAGAGGAGGATTTCAGGGAGTAAGAACCAGTTTCACCACAACGCAGGTCAAGTTTGACCCGAGGACACATCAATACAGGGCCACTAAAAACAAATCTACATCCTCTGTAGGAGATAGATATTAATATAATAAAATATTAAATTATCTGATTGAATTTGTTTGAAAGAAGTCTCCAGCATATGTTGGAGGCCAAACACTGCTTCACTGCCCAGATTGTGTGGCTGCTCTCTTGTTTGCATAATTGCAGTCTCACAACATCATGCTGAAACTCGAGTAGTGTTTTTATGACTGCCTGGACAGGCGGTGATGCAATCGAGTGCGTTACTCCAGCGGTCTCCTCGCAGCCAAGAGGAGCTGAAAAGAATGTCGGGCTAGATGCTGTTTAATGTTTCATTCAGCATCCGCAAACACGTTTACCCTCTGGACGAGTATGGAACGTCTGCTCGAACTCCACGGCAAGCAAACGCAAAGTAGAGATGAGGATGATGACAAAATAAGCAGAGGAGAAAAGACTGGTGAGATTTAACTGAAGAAATATGCCTTTTTTAGGTGGAGGGGGACGAGGAGGGTAAGGCAGCTAAAGACAAAGTGGAGGGAAAGGGAATATATGAGTGAGTGAAAGGACAGTGAAAAACAAAGTGAAAGGAGGTGACAGAGATCACGACAGACAGATAAAAGCAGCAGAGAGGAAATATGAAGAGTTGGACGCCACTTTTCAGCTTGTAATCTCACTATAGAGATGGTTTGATTTGTGAAAATTGAAATTTGACAGGGGCCTGGGGTGAGCAGTCAGGGATGGTCATGCAGTCTTAAAAAAATGGCCTCTTCTTTTAAAAAAGAGAAGACCTGGGAACTTTCTGGCAAGCAGCTACGAGTGAGAGGCTGGCAAAGAGAGACAGAATGTTCAGTCAGCGTAAAGGCAAACAAGAAGAGGTGAAATAGTGGCTACAGTACTACCCCTGTGCTATTTCTGCCTACCCTTGTCAGTCAAAAGTGGATATAATAAATCTACACTATATCATACAGTATAATCATGTTATTTGTCTTCACTGGTGTAAATTGAAACTGGAACACACACTTCTTGAATCTAACTTGCTTTTTGTCCATAATTTATTAGTTTATCTGTTGTTCAATGACAGAGATTAGGAATCTTATTAAAATAAGTATAATTACATTTTGGTCAAATCTCAAAGGTATTACACTTGATTGTCATCTTTATATCCCTGCTTACCCAGGCACTGCTGGTAGCTAATGAGCCATGACAGTCTATACAAATGGGACTAATTCACCAAAATACCACAGGGTACCTTTTAGCTTCATGTGAAATTCCACCAGCCTCAACAATTTGCAGGTTTAGACCTTAAATGGCTTACGTCTGGTGTAAGGTGTTTTGAAACAAAACTTTGTGACCGTAATTGTGTAATGTTTAAAAAGAATGATCAGATACATTGGATGCCAGGAACAACATCTGAAAAGAAATCATGCTGGCCATCGTTGCTGTTGTCATTCCTCAAGGCTAGCATATTATGGAAAAGTGTAGCCGACCTGAAAATGTACATCTCACAGCAGAGTAAACTACAGTAACTTAGTAAAAAAAGGGGGGGGGGGTAGTGCTGAATCCACTTTCCTTCCACCTAAAGCATTATGCAAAAATGTCATTAATCCTACTTGAGGCTCAAAGATCATTCTTAAACAGCAGCTGACAAACCAGTCTCCCCGCAACCTCCTTCTGCTGCCTATCCTGTGGCTTCTGATCATTTCACATGGCCCTATTCAGCCCTTGGAGTTTGTCTAGTGATTTGCATTATGGATATTTATTTGACAGGACGTGCTTAGGTTTACAATACACAGGGTTTGTCCAGGCTCAATAACCGATAGACACCAACAGCCCTTCTCCATCCATATTTCTTCAGAAAACTCCAAATCCAAAACATTTGTAAGTTCTCTTTGAGTTGGAAACAATGAGGAGTAAAACCAGCAGGTTTCACAGGGTAAACAGCACATGGCTCTGTGGTGTATGAGGATTTCAACACGTCGGATTCGTCCTCCAGTGGGCAGGCGTCACTCTTCCATCCAGCCTGGAGTTGTCGGATGAGATCATCCATTCTCACAAAGCGATCCTCTTAACTGTGTTGAACGTTCAACACTGCCGAGAGCTGATTGGATTATTCTAGTCTGAGTCAAGCTGCTCCATCTGGGTGAGTGCTAAACCAGTTCTATTAATGGATTACCAGCCTGTGTCTAAACTTTCACCAGTCAACAGAGTCCAGACTGTGTCTTCAATCTTGTGGGTGCAAACACATGACAGATATGAAAGGCATTAATCCGAGAGAGCTTCACTTAGAAAGCTCATTTGAGCTCTAGCTTTAAACATTAAAGTCAAGATGATAGCACTGCAAAGGGTTCCGTTGACATGCAAATACACGATATGCATCTTCCCATTTGAATTAAGTATTGACAATTACGCCCCTCTAACTGGAGGACATTTTTGACCCTTTAAACCCATGTAGATATAATTAATTAAGCAAGATTTGACACGGCAGAGACGGCGTGCGTCTCAGTTATTAATGTCAAATGGTTTTTGCCTTTCAAGTTTTAATTGAAAACGTGGAATTGCCCGACTTTCTAAATGTGGCGCTCGCTCGCTCTTGTTTCAAAAGTGTGTGTGCGTGTGTGTGTGCTGGAGAACACTGCCAGTAACCGCTGAGGGCGTCTCACTACCCTAATCTCAGTGGCACATTAATGTCGGTGATAAGTCAGACTTTTAATGTTTTTCTCTCAAATAAAAAAAAGAAATGCAGCCGAAATGGGACTTCAGAGGGTCGTCTATATTTAGGACACCGATGTCTCCTCAGACTGTTACCACTCTATTCCGTCTATCAGCAGGAAAGGGCTGATTATAGTTACCGTCCATAAAGAGATATCACACCAGATGATCCACAGACAGACACTGACACATACACTTCTTAATTTGAAGCATCTTAAATCAAGCACCTAAATGTTGAAATCCTTCAACTAATGAGTTCATAGTCAGACTCCACAAAACTGTCAATGCGGCAACTCCGGGTTTTCATCATACGGAGAGTTCAAAAGGAGACACTTTGAACTATCTCAACTCAAAAGTTTCTTAGTTAAAAATGTTCTTACTTTTTAAAGTTCCCCGGCTGCCTTAGTTGACAGTCGACTGAACAAGTTGTAAAAAGTCATAGTTCATTTTTCTTCATTAGATGGCCCGATGAAAACTTGAACCATCTTTATATCCTCTGGAGTTGGACCTGAGTTCAGAGGAAGCTGCATTTGCTTGGGGTCACTTGACATTTCACCTCATACCAGATCTGGGACTCCTTCAGTATCTAATTGACTGGTGGGATGTTTCAGACAATGAACCTCTGTGGGTCTGCACCTCTGGTTGAGAAATCCTATGTTAAACATGCACGTTGTTGGAGCCTTGGTCAACTTGTGGGACGTTGGGATCCTGACACCCTGAACTGAAAAACTGAAAATCTTCACAGACAAACAAATTTACAAGTTTGACAAACTTAAAGAATGGTCATTCTGGACTAATAAGGCCCATTAAATACAAAAGCCACTTGGTAACAGAAGAAAGAGGAACCAATGAATAATCATGACAAGCTGATATGGCTAACGTGTTACGTTATTTATATTACATTATTTATAATTATTATATTATTTAACATTTGATTAATCATCTATATGGAGAAAATGCTGTGTGTGCAAGATGCATATTGTATAATTTCTAAGAATCTAAGTGTGAATAAAGTTAATACTAGAGCTGTATTAATTTGTTTGGTTTTTTTAACGCATGCGCAGAAGGACCTTCCATGCAATGGTTGAAGAAACCCGAATTCTGTTTAGGATGACGGTTACATTAATGATCCATATGGAATAGCAGAGAGAAATGCTAAAGAACTGCTGAGTTGCAGCACCATTGTTTTGTTTATTTATGATTATTAAAAGAAAACGTGTTAAATATATATATCCGTCTTTTGTCATAATTTGTTTGTTTTCACAAAAATATACAGTTACAATTAATCATGATTAATCCACAGAAACCTGTGATTAATTTGATTAAAATTTGTAATTATTTCACAGCCCTAATTAATACGCTTATTTCCTAATATAAAACTTATTAACAATGTATCAAACATTGTTTGTTCATCGCGGGTAGAAATTAACTTACAAAACTGATCACCTGAATCAAGCTCCCCTTGGTTTAATGGGAAAATGAATAACATTCAGCAGGAGGCCAGAACATGAAGTGAAATGACTTCTGCTGTTTCACCACTTGAGGCCTGCACCTGCAGCCACACAGCTTATGCATATATTGTTGCATAAGTGTAATTTTCTGAAATCTTTTCCAGCCACATTGCACATACACTCAAAAACAAAAGAAGACTTTACTTCATCTTCACTTGTTCTAATTCTCTTTGTTGTTTTACGGGGTGGGGTGGGGGGTTCTTTGCTACTGCTGTCAGGCTCATCTTGCAGGATTAATTGAATGCATTTTCACTTCATCACCTAAAAAAATAAAAAGGTAGATTTCTCCTATGACCACTTCTAACTATACTGTGTGTTAATTTGACTTATTACTGTATGGTAAAGGGCCTTTGAAGCTTCTCATCAGAGTCGATACCACTCCTCATAAACAACATACACATGCAGAATTCTTTGGTTTAGTTAGAACAAGATAGATATGAGTCAACGTAACAGCACTGCATTGTGATCTGTATTTAAGGGCCTTTACACTTTAATTGTGTGACTCAATCCCAGTCCATTCCTCTTTCTTCACACAGAAACTAAGAAAAGCAATAGCAATTTCCCACTAACGATCAACCAATGAAAGCCGACTACGAAGTGAGCGAACACACGGGTCGGACAAGCTTCTGTGTTGTGTTCATGACATTTAAATACAGAGACCATTTACCCATTTTACGAGGATTGGCAGCTTGTACCTCTCAACTCCTTCTTCCTCTCATTACCACACATGACTCCAGTTTAGATAGCATGCTGGTGGATTTAAAAATGTGACCTGCAGCACAACAGCGTCTGTGTCCTGTTCCCCACCAATCTTAAATTTTGTATTTTCTTTTTCTGAACCATTGGCAAATGTCCTTTAGCCCGTCACACACATAAAGGTTTATTCATTTATGTTTGCTAATATTAGGTAATAGTAAAACTTATATTGTGCAGGATAGGCAGCCCAGAAAAGACGTGCATTTATTTTAACATTTTACATCAAAATAATTCATTCAATATATTTGGTAGTTAATTGTAGTTTTATAAAAGATAAAGTTTATGGTTAAACTTTATCTTTATCTTTATTTTTTTTGAAATATGTATATTTCCTGATATTCGTGAATATTAGTTATAAGGAATTAACTCCCAAATATTGGTATCAGTATCAGCCCACTAAAATCCACAAAGGTCGGGCTCTACTTTCTTTCTTCATATGACTCAAATATTGTTTTCTACCTATTTCTCACTTCAATCTTATCTCCATAGGCAAATTACATCTGCTCTGCTACCTCCGTATGTTGGAGTGCCTCCACACGAGCCACTGGACCGGCAGCAGTTTTTACTTTGAGAGATCGAGGCAAGGGAGCCGTGTGAGAGAGAGGAGAAAGATGTACGGCGACAGAGAGGCAGAGAGACAAAAACAGATGAGGAGAAACAAAGAAATGAGAAAGCTGAAGAGCTGCATTAGGGTGGATGAAAAGTGATTTACTGGTTCAGAGAGTGTTATGGCCTCTCTGTTAGGAAGGAAATGGCATGATGCTACTTTATACTCTGTGTGTGTGTGTGTGTGTGTGTGTCCTCCTTTGACATAGTGTGAGTACTTACCCACATGCATAGGTTTCCTTCTGTGTGTGTTTACCAGCATCGTGCTAATCAGTGCTGTTTGGGACTTGCAGTGAGAGACATTCATCTGGACGTAGGTCTAATTATCTCCGTGGGGATTTTCACCAAGTGGTTTTGGTTTCCCTGTTTTCTGTGGGGCTTGTTGGAGTTTGCAGGGACATGTGGAAGCCTTTGTGCACCTAATTTTCTCTCCTTTTTATTCCACCGTACTTCTGATTAATGAGATTCCTATCAACTGTGTCGGGGCAACAGAGGTCCCCAGAACAAAATAATTGTATGGAGAGTAATGCGGGTGCAACGGGAGGGGAGGAGGAGAAGAAGAGCATGTCATTCCTGGAATAAATACCAATACATAAAAAGCTTTTACCGCAGTAAACTTCAATGTTTACTCGCCTCCAGTTCCCTCAGTGGCCTCTAGAGTCCCACTCTCTGCAGACCTCAACTGAAGTAACCTGAACTCTGCACCTGTTCATGCCTCTAAACCGGCAAAAGCCAGTTGGCAGAGTTTTTTTGGGGGGGGGGGTGTTGTCTGTCCATCCGTCCGTATGTCCTTCCCATTCTAACGAGTGCGATATCTCAAGAACACCTTGATGGAAGTACTTTGGTACAAACTTTCACTTGTACTCAAGAATGAACCGTTTAGATTTTGGAAACCAATGGTAAAGGGGAAGGTCGCGGTGGCCTCTTGAAGAATGTATAAGGTTTTTTTTTGCGTGATATCTCAAGATCAGCTTGAGGTGATGTCAAGGTCACAATGACCTCAGGTTCCTGTGAATGTGATATATATCAGGACTGCTTGTCAGGCAGTCAGTCATTTAATTCCATCTGGCACAATTCACTTTAACTCATAGATGACCTGATAAGAATTTGGTGGTCACAGGTAGAGCGGTAACTCAAGTTCCTCCTGTATTTGGCCTTTTAAATCACTGTAATTCATATAAGCAAGTTCAATCTGCTGCTGGCCGCATGTTTGTTTTAGTATAAGCCTGTGTCAAAGTTGTGGCAACTCCACTTGTTACTGACCAGTAGTTCAGTTTGCTGTGTTGTGTATTCACTCACTTATTTTTGGGGTTTTTGCCTTAACCAACACACAATAAACAACATTGAAGCCAAACGCCTGCAAGTTAAGCATCTGTTGTTTAAACGGTCTCCTATGATTGCTGCATTCAAGCATGATGTAACATCACTTATTTTAAACTCTACTGTTATTGCAAAGCTGGTACGTTAAATGATTTGCTTTTTGCAAGGGGAATTCGAGTGTGACTAGCCCTTATGGCTAGCATCTACAAACTGCCCACATCATATGTATAGCTACAGCTGCTGAACAAGAAAGGGATGCAGGTCTCACCTACCAATGGAGCATTTTGGATAAAAGCATCATGTGTACTTACCATTTAAATGTGCTGGAACCACCCCCCCTTCATGCTACAATCATTACCTTTGGTCTTTCTGCTATACAAGGGAATAATTATTGGCCATTTTTACCATTGTTAACTTAAGGTCACATGATGCATGAGGTGAATATTTTCAACATAAATGAAGGTATGATTTCAATAAATGTACTTATCTGCGTGTTTGATATACATTCCCTTCTGTACTGAATTACTCAAATGTTTTTCGGGCTGTTAAAAACGTAAAACATTGGGACTTGGCATTCGCTCAGGGTTATCCTCAGTATTAGCTAAACCACTGGACGGAACCTCATAAACACCTCCGCCAATAATCACTCCCCCATACATTAAACACCTCAATTAATCCGAACACACTGTATCCCTTATCTCCTGCTTCGCATTTTCTCAGGTGGCCAGATTAATGTTTTGTGCTGAACTCGTTCGCTGCCCCTTACCTAATCCCTCCCATTAAACTCCACTCTCCTTGTAAGAGGGAAGCTGTTACATTGTTAAAACCGTGAGTCACGTGAGCACAATCGCCAAAGAGCAAGAGTGAGTAATTCCTCTTTGACAATGAGGTGCAGTGGAAGTTGAACTGAAAGGATGTTTCCGGCTCTCCTGTTAACGCTCATGGAGTCATAATGAGGTGATGCTGTAAGAAGATAAAGTGCTGTGAAAAGCGGCGGACAGAATCTCAGACTGCACTAAGAAGCACCTTAACCACAGCTACAGAGATGCTGGTGTGCATACATTTCCAAATGTATGCGAAATAGCTGAATGCAAAATGAAACAGTAGGCTAAAAGTTATATTTAATTTAAGAAACTTTAATCATGTACTGAAAATATGATGAAGCGTGCAATAAACTTCACTTTAACACCCTTTTTTTTATTAGTGTAAATTGTGCATTTTCTGCTGTCAGAGCATAATAACAGATTTATACGTTTCTCCTTCTGTCAGAGAATGTGTGTACATTTAACTTCTGACCTTGTATACACTAAAACCATTATGTATAGAGGAATAAGTCTGCAGAGACAGTTAGAGGAAGACTATAGGGACACAAACTCCAACGCTGCTCTGAACAGAAGACACACCTGACCTGCTGCCCTCTGCCCGCGGTCCTTGGTTCCAATCCAAGAAGGTGTGCTGTTGATCTTTGCAGATGGGATTAAGGGTGGAGTTATGATTCGACTGCAGATGCAGTTTTATGTAAATGTCTAAATAGAGACTCTACAGAGTGGCACTGTAACCGATTTAGAATCTCAGCTATAGATGTCTGTCCAGCAGGTTGATTGGTTGATGTCATTCCTGGCCCCAGACAGGTTTGAGACAGAGGAAAATACATGCAAGTATAATGGAAAGACCGTATGCAAACGTATCCAAGCAATTCCCCCTTGTGCATGACTCCCTATTAGGCCCGGAGAAACATAACTCGGGCCTTGATAGCATAATTAATTAATGTAATAATGTGTCAACTGAAAATGAAGCTAATGAAACGTTAGGAGTGGTGAAGGGTGACTGAGGTGGGATCCACGTAATTTGTTGTTATGACTGACCAGAGACTGCAGCAATGGCTCTATTCATAAAAATCAAATATGGATGTGTTATGTTTTATCAGTTTTGTGTGTTAACGTTCTGGAAAACATATTTTATTAACAATCATTTTGTGTTTCAACAGTTTTCAGTCTGCATTCAGAGATCTTCACAGTTCTGAGACAGCACATGATATGTGTACTAATGACCTATTACCATCTGCACTATAGGTGACTGCTCGGTTTTAGTTCTATTAGATTAAGTGCCACATTTGATATGGCTAATCATAACATTCTTATACACAACCACACCTGAGTGTTGTTGAACGGCCCTGCTCTGGGTGTGCCAGGCTCCTGCCCCAGCAACAGAACTTCCTTTGTATTATTTCCCCCTGCAAATTTGTTTGTAACAATGTTACACACTCTATGAACTATGAACAAAGTTTCCTAGTTCCTTCACCTTCAGAGAGACCTTCTCTGTTCTCCATCCGTTTACTCTCACAGAGTGCAGTGTGGTGGAGTCTCCCCTCACGTGGCAGATCACCAACCCAGGCTCAGTGTGTGGAGTGTAGCATGGTAAATAACTGGAGATGTTTTAATGGCATCATGTTGATGACATGGATTCATTAAGTGAATTAACCACCTTTATGTTACGTACATTGTCTGCTACAGTGTCGACATTATAATTTGTTTCATTCATCATTCCATACATGAGTGCTGCCACTGAAGTCGTTGTGTGTGCTGCAATGCTGTAGTGTTTTGACATATTCTTGACATCAACCCACTTCATCTTCCCCTCTGTCAGAGTTCTTATTAGACGCGACGCAGTGTTCACAGCACTTATCACCTTTCCCACCCTACACTGTCATTTTCCAGACAGTGTTTGGCTCATGCCATTCAGCCCTAGCTCAGCCATTTCTTTTCAAGTTCCTTCTCCTTCGAAAGAGTCTGGTGCACATACACACAGGCAGACGTGAATCAGATATACATCATTGTTTATTAATTGCTTTTATTGATTCTGACTTTCTTGTGATTACAGGCAGTTTAGATTTAGAGCTTTAGATAAATGAGGCACCTGGTGAATAGCAACAACCCAGATAAGGTCAGGTGAGGACGTCCATATGATTTAAAAAAAAAAAAGTGAAGTTCAGCCTGGGTGCGGCCAAGTAATGACTATATCACTGATTAGTTGTGTCTCGCTTGTGTCTGTTTGCACAGGGAGAGTATCAGCTTCAGGGCTTCCACATGCTACAGCTACTACTGGATTTCCTCCATTAATAGAAGGCTTATGTTCTCAACTTAATACCAAGACTCTACAGTATGAAGCCATGTATATCTCAGTCCTACAAAAATAACAATAAAAACCAAATCAAGGGAAGGCAAAGGGATGTTTTCAATCTTTGCAACATATTAAACAGCTTTTCCAGTTTGCAGAGACAATAAGCAAGACCCCGACTCTCGAGAGGAGAAGCACATCTCTTGTAGGCAGTGTGGCCATTCTATAACAGATGCCAAAATAAGCAAGACATTCTCCTATGAACACAAGCTGCTCACACATCCACTAAGAGATAAAATGAGAAGTTCAGACATCGAGAGGAAGCTGGTGCTCCCTTTTGTCAAAAGGGGACAGTTGAGGTGGTTCGGGAATCAGTTAGCCCCCCCCCCCCAACTTTGGAGGTTTAATAAGCATGCCCAACTGGGAGGAGACTCGCTGGTGGGATTACATACCCCATCTGGACGAGGAACGCCTCAGGAAGGAAGATGTGGAAAGCATGGTTAGACAGAGGGATGTCTGGGTTATCCTACTTGCCCACCTGACTCACCCCAAGCTCTGACAACTGGACAACAATGGCTGAATGGATGGATAACTGTATATTTGACAGAAATCAGGGACAATTTGGGTTCAGCATCTTGACCAAGCATCCTTTGACCTGAGAGGTGCAGGAGCCAGGGATTGAACCACAGACCTTCCAATCAATAGTCTGACCCACTCTTCCTCCTGGCACACAGACAGCACACTCAGAAAACCTCTGAAAATGTCACATAAAAGGAACACAGTGTTTTAGTGAGTGCAGCTCACAAGGTGGTCGAGGGAAAACTCAGTTTGCAGACTGGACAGAAACTGAACACTTTTAAGCACAACAGCATGAAGCATGAACAACACAGGGACAAATACACTGATGACATTGCAGCACCAAGTAACTTATGGTTGTGTTTAGTAAATTGAGTAATTGGTACAGTGTGTAGCTCGCTTATCAAGGCAAATATTGATGAAGAATATCGTTTTAATTAAAAACAACATGAAATTAATTAGATCCTTGACAACCTTCATTTTAATTAATATTGATCACTACAAGCCATGTGTTCAATATTACATTTAAAAAGAAGGAATTATGATATACTAAAATTAATAAACTATAGTCACCAATAAACCAACACTTATGACATTTTTTTCACATGATCTCCAAAGAGTTTATTTAAATTACCTTAATTTAGTTTTTTTTATTCTAAATTACCCATTTTAAAAAGTAAGTTTTATTTTGTAGTGGCATTTTCACAGTGAAACAAACATTAAGAATAATATTGCAGCAGTGTGGTTTTTTCTTCTTCTATTTCAAGGAGGTTTTCCAAAAAGGAGATAACTCTTCTGCATTGAAGGGCAAGGAAGGAGAGGTTAGTGTCAGTAAAACAATATGTGTCATACATTATAAAATGTGTTTGCAATTTTTTTATAAACGTTATCTCAAACAATTTCACTATTAGTTCTATTTATGTTTTATGATTTCCATTCATTTATGTTCTAATGTCTTGTCATTTTATTTAAAAGAACTACAAAACTTATTTTTAACATAATTACTGCATCTGCAACAATTTTCGCATTGTTTTTTTTTTCACTGTTCAATCTTGTACTCTTTGGGACTCCATACCATGTAAACCATCTCTGTGAATTTCTTAGAATTCATGTTGGATGATGTCAGATGTCACGGACATCAATCTCAGAAAGAGTCAGCCAAGGACGGAGTGATGAAAGAATGAGAGAGAGATAATAACAACGATAAAGACAATTATAGCTGTGTAAAGGACGGGTGATTAAAAAGGGGGATGACAAACAGAGGAGATGGGAAAAAATGAGCCAAGCGTCTATCAGTTCACACTGTGGAACAGCGAGCCCCCCTCCTTTTCTTTCCCACGTTATGTCACTACTCCTTCTTTTTCTCTCTTCTCTCTCAGCTGTCTCTGTATTTTTCCACACCACTTCCTGCTCCTTCCATCTCAGCTATTTAAACCTCTTCCCTTTTCTATTCTGCCTTCTCCACTGTCAACCTGCTTTGCCATCTCTCTTCTTTCTCTCGACCTTTCACTACCTCTTTCTGCTGTGTAGGCCTTTTTCCTCCCCTCTTTCAACTTCTGGTCAGTCTTTTCCATCACTCCATCCTATCTCTTTCTTGGCCCCTCATCCCTCTGTTTCCCCCCTTCTCTGTGTCTCTCCCTCCTTCTTCCCCTCCTCTATCTCTCTAACCCTTTGTCTCTTGCTGGGTGTCATTGCTCCCCTGCTGGAGTCTGGCAGTAGAAATGACTAAATGAGTAATGGGAGATTATTGCTGATATCAAGACAAAGCAGAACACTGCTGAGCTCCCTCACTGTTCTCACACACTCTCTCTCTCTCTCCCTCTCTCACACACAAACACACACAAATTAACTTGCATTTATTTCCTGAAGACCATAACCTGAGCTTAACCCTTACACTTAAACCATGTTTTCACTTGAGATTTGAATGATTCACATTAAGCATCTATCACCTCAATGTCCTTGCACACCAAGTCTGTATTTTTCTTCAAAAAATGTCAAATGTTTTAAATCATAAATATGATGTCACATTGTGACTGTCAGATTTAGTTTCTTCACAGTTTGTGTGTGTGTGAGTGCGTGTATCTCCTCACCTTAGACAAACTGGTAGCCGCTCTTTAGGATCAATTGGACACACGCAAAATGGGTTTGCTTTTTTCTAATATGCAGTCTCAGTGCTGGTAGTAGTGCACTGACAACCTGAAATAGACCCGGAAGCCATTGTGATTATTTTGCAGCTCCTCGATCGGAAGAGGAAATTCTCCTAATTCCTTAAGGCTTCTCGGGATTAGTAGGAGAAGATATATAAGTAGGACCCAATGGTTTCTTTGTCTGTTCTCCATGAAGTGAGAGGACCACAAAATCATCCTCTCTGCTTGCGTTCATTTTATCTCCAAATCCGAATATTTGGAATAAATAGAATCCAACGCATCGGACTCAGTGTGTAAGGTTCCTATCAGTGATGATTTTTATTGGATGATGGTTAAAAAACACAAAAAAGACCTTAGGAGTAATGTGGACTAACCACAGTATTGAAATAACTAAACAGATTTTCCACAGAAAACACTTTTCAACATACAACATTCTAAGTGTCTAACATTGAATTTATAATTTTTTTTGAAAAAAAACGTTTATTCTGAGAAGATATATTCATATATTAAAAAACATAAACATACCATATTGCTTTACTTGACAGATCATCACCTCAGTGGCTGATCTAATCACCCATATTTGCTGTTGGATTTAGCAACAAGGAAATATTTGTGCTTTCAGCCCACTATTGTGATATTCATATGTTTGTTTATGTATGAACCTGAATGCAGAAAGCAGCTATAAGAGATGAGAGTGAAGCTTTATGAGGTGATGAGGGATCTAGTAGGTGATAGTGTGTGTATGGGATGGAGTGGTCTGACTGGCCAGCAGGCAGGAGAGTGACATGGGGAGCATGTTGGGGAGCCACTGGGTTGAGGGAAGTT
Source organism: Platichthys flesus (assembly GCF_949316205.1). Taxonomy (NCBI): domain Eukaryota; kingdom Metazoa; phylum Chordata; class Actinopteri; order Pleuronectiformes; family Pleuronectidae; genus Platichthys; species Platichthys flesus. Next base: position 22,333,269 of record NC_084952.1, read on the forward strand.
GGAGGCCGGTGGCGACTAGCTGGTTGTGGCGAGGAGCTCTGTATGGGGAGCGTGGCAGTCACCGAGTCAAGAGGATCTACAGGCAAACATCAGATGAGCCTGCAGCAAAGAGAGATCAAGGTTACCCAGAGAAAATTACAGGAGGACAAATCAGAACAACAACTGTAAAGTGACTGACGCAACGGTGTGCCGCAGAGCGGGTGAAGCCGGAGCAGACATACTGCGAGGCTGAAGAGGGGATGAATGGCAGGTGTGGAGACAGATTGGCAATCAGGCAGCCGGGAGGTTGAGTGGAGAGCCACGCCCACGACCCCAATACACATGCATACACAGAGAGAGCCACAGGGGGACAGGACACATGAGGATAAAGAGAGAGGGAAGAGGCCACATTGCCGAGACCCTGATAGATGGAACATATGATCATATACTTTGAAGGATGAACTGGGAAAATAATGCAGTGATTAGAATGAGGTGACAGCTTTTGTCGGTTGTATTGTGCCAGGCTGTACGAGAAAGCCTGTTTGAATTGACTGTAGATGTAAGCAGCGATATCATTGCATCCCTCCCTTGGGTTGTAGCTGCTGATGCATAAAATATTCTACAATTTTCTGGCTGTTTAATCACTGAATATCCAAGTTTGGCTCTTAGATTAAAATTTTAAACATTGAATAAACTCAAATAGACTGTTGTTCACACAAACCCCCACAAAAAAACCAAGCAACATAAGTAGTAGAAAAAAAAACTGTAGAAATATACAATAACCTAAATTAAAAATAGATATCCTAGATAATTTTTCTGTCCGTAGTAAGATTATAACTTTGACAACTCCGTGTTAACCCCCACTCAGACTGCCAGGAACCTGGGCGTGACACTCGATAGCCAACTCTCCCTTACTGTCAACATTACTGCAACAACACGGTCCTGTAGATTAATGCTGTACAACATCAGGAGAATACACCCCCTTCTCACTCAGAAGGCAGTGCAGGTTCTTGTCCAGGCTCTGGTCATCTCACGCCTAGATTACTGTAACTACCTCCTGGCAGGTCTATGCTACTGCCATCCAACCTTTGCAGCTCATCCAGAATGCAGCAGCTCGACTGGTTTTTAACCAACCTAAATTCACTCACACTACTCCTCTCCTCTGCTCCCTTCACTGGCTACAAGTGGTTGCCCACATCCGGTTCAAAACATTAGTACCGGCCAACCATGCTGTGAACGGATCAGGTCCAGTCTACATCCAGGTCATGGTTAAACGTTATACCCCATGACGTTCACTCCGCTTTGCTTCGGCCAATCGGCTCATTGCTCCTTCACTGCTAAACACTCATCAAAATCACGACTGTTTGCCGTCCTGGCTCCTAAATGGTGGAATGAGCTCCCCATCGACATCCGTACATCAGAAAGTTTATACCTCTTCCGACTATACCTTGAATAATTAAAAAAAAAAAAAAATACTTTTTGAAACTATAACTTTAGTAGCACTTTGTAGTTTTGCTTTATTTTTAAAGGAACTGTACTTTCCTTGATTCTTGTTGTTCTTGGTTTGTACCCTCGGGGTTGAATGCACTTATTGTAAGTCACTTTGGATAAAAGCGTCAGCTAATGTAATGTAATATAACTGTTACGGTTTGTGGAGGGAGGAGATGGACCCAGGATGCAGAGGTTACAAACTAAAAGGTATTTAATATAAAAAGAGTCTTGAAACAAAACAGGAACACTAACAAGGAACACTTGAGATAAGTCGCATGAAGAAAAAGGAAGCTCCAGACGGGAAAGCTGGTCGAGACAGCCGGACAAGAAAAAGTATATCTCACAACGTGTGGAAACGAGTAGAGACAACAACTAGTGAACCGACACCAGACAAAGGGCTTCCAGAGGCTTAAATACACAGCAGGAAGGCAGGGGCAATCACACACAGGTGAAACACATGAGGATTGGAGTTGACAAACAAAGACAGGAGGTGAGACACTGAGAAGCTTGAACAAGACAGTGAAAGTGAGGCTACAAAATAAAACAGGAAATAGAAAACACAACGAGACAGAAAACCATAAACATAAATGACTGAGCGTCACAGTACCCCCCCCCCCCCCCCCCCAGGAATGGATCCGTGACGGTCCAACCCGTGAACCGAGTCGGGAGGGAGGAGGGGGGAACCGGAGGAGGGACTCCAGGACGTGCCCAGGGTCTCTGCACCGCGGCCGCTCAGGAACCTGGCACAATGTCTCAGGTGGACGGGACGAAGCACGGGAGCTCCTCAGGAGGGCAGCCCAGAGGCCGGTCAGGGACAGAGTTCTGAGGCTCGTGGGGGCGCCGCCTTAGCCGCTCAGGGACAGAGCTCTAAGGCTCGGGAGGGCGGCGCCGTGGCCGCACAGGGAGAGAGTTCTGAGGCTCGGAAGGGCGACCCTGTGGCCGGTCAGGGACAGAGAACGAGGGCTCCGGTGGTAGGCCCGGAGGCCGGTCAGGAGCCAAGCCCGGGAGCTGCTCAGGCGGGCAGCCCGTAGACCGGTCAGGGGCAGAGGGCAAGAGTTCCGACCTCAGCCCCGGATGTGGGTCAGGAACTGCTGGCTCTGCGAGGATCTCCGACGCCGGAACCAGAGTGGCGTCTGCCGGGACACTCTTGCGTGGGACAGGGATTGGAGCGGGGACTGTAGCAGATACCGCAGGGACCTCAGACGCCGGAACACAGGGGACGTCAGCCAGGAGCTTCCGGCATGGGGCAGATACTGGAGCCGACGCCGCTGTTAGGACCTCTGATGTCGGAGAATGAGAGACATCAGCTGGGGGCCTCCGGCATGGAGCAGGGATTGGAGCAGGTTCAGGATCAGAAGCCGTTGGGAGGACCACTGACGTCGGAGAACAAGAGACATCAGCTGTGTGCCTCCGGCGGAGCAGGGACTGGAGCCGACGCCGCTGAGAGGACCTCTGATGCCGAAACAAAGGGGACGTCAGCCAAGAGCCTCCGGTGCGGAGCAGGCACTGGAGAAGGGGATTGAGCCAACGCCAGTGTGAGGATCTCCGATGCCGAAACACAGGGGACGTCAGCCGAGTGTTCCTGTTTTTGTCTTGTTTCAAGACTCTTTTTATATTAAATACCTTTTTGTTTGAAACCTCTGCATCCTGGGTCCATCTCCTCCCTCAAACCGTAACAATAACCAAAATCCAAATTTGGTGGGAGGGTACCTTAGTGCATATCTTCAACAAATACCCAATAATAACTTTTCATAATATATAGACGAGCTGTGCCATGAGATTCACAGATTTTGTTTTTAATGAAACAGGCTTTAGACATGACCACCAACCAGGTGCAGGGCTAGGGGGTCACTGGCTCCTGCTGAAATCTGATTGGTCGTGTTCCTGTCCTTAATAAAACCAGGGATGTTTGGCTTTGCGCTGAGCACGGGTCAAATGTGCACCTTACTGAATGAGGAACTGTGCATGGATGCTGGACTTACAAATGGCCTCTCTGTGTAAATTGTGGCCCCTGAGAGACCCCGGATTTAGAACATCACAGAAGCACCTGCCAACATTGGTATTGATTGTTGGTTATTTGAGGCATGAGACATAGAGAAGGGGAGGGAAGCTTGCCCACAACTTCCAGGCAAATGTAATGTATACAGTACAGGGAGCTTGGCCATGGTTACAAAACAGAACTGAATAACTTTGGAGCCACAATTGCTCCATCAGCTTAATGTCACTGTGGTCATGTCAGTGTTTAGAGGAGTACCCTCCATCTTCTCTGCCTAGTGTGGACTGTGGATGTGTCCCTTTGTTTTCCGAGTGGATATTTCTCCATCAGCACAAAGAACTTCAGATAATTAACGAGAACTCCACGCTCTTACTCATACAGCTGCACTTCAGGAGTTAGATTGAACACATTATGCCTCCTCCAGCCTTAATGTACAGCAAAACATCAAAATCCCCAGCACCCACCCAATCTATATCTTTACTATTCTCCCACCTTGTAAATAAATGCAAAATAAGAAATAACTAACACTATATGTTGAGGTCTTTCACTTTGCTCTGGCTGGATCATTACTTGTAGACTTGATTTATTATCCTTGTAAATAAAATATCCCTTCTGCATCTGCGATTCCATTTGTGCAATGGATGGCAGATTTGTGTCAGCGCGCAGAGAAACCTCCGGGTTTACGATCTCCTCTTCGGGCAACAGATGTATTCCTAGTGCAGATATTCTAATAATCAAACATCTGTTTTGCTCCTGAAACCTTCATCACGCGTGTTGTGGTTTCACTTCAGCTATCATTAACATTTGAATGCTCCATATTTATTATTCAGTATGTCTTGGCCTGACAAGTGAGTTGACAGAAAACTCAGCCACATCGGCTTTTGCGTCCACAGCACCTGTTATGAATACTGATGAAATGGTGCAGGAGAAGGTGCAGGGGTTCAATATCTGGATGCATTTGAGGGAATGATTCGCATAAGTCATCATGTGTTCGAACATTGCATCTTCAAGATGTCCTGCCTGGCTGCAGGTGTCTCGCCTGGATGTCGATAATAATATGTACATTGCTTTCTGACAACATCATAATTTCAAACCTCTTGAGAGATGCAGAGTAGTTAATTGGAATCATAATCCGTGTGGGCCTATGATTACATTACACACAGGGAGCGACAGACACACACTCAAATGGTTTAGTGAAATCCATTTTGCTACAACTCTGTCTGTTTTCCTTTCTCTTTGTTATATGTGTAATACTGTAAATGTCTTCTTTCAATTTCAATTTGCCTGAACTGGTAAAACAATGACTATGGGAACACATAGCTTAATTTTCCTTGATTCTGGACGTATGTCCCATCTTCACAAAGTTTCTCAGAAGCTCAGCCAGTGACTTGGGTTCTTAGTCAACGCTGTTACAAAGGACCTTCTGTCCTGATTACTGTTAGGCTTTCCCACAGTAAGATCACAATCAAGACCAAGATGTGAAAAAAACGTATTTATTTCAAAAATAGAAAAAAACAAGGATCAGGTAACCAGAGCTAAAAAATTCAGGGTGAGGTTTCGGGAACAGGTGAGGGAGAAAAAGAGCGGGAAGTAACAGAGGGCGGAGTCTCCGGACAATAACAGAACACACATGGTCTGACATCATAAACACAACAAGCACATGACAACATAAATAAACAGGGGGAAACACATGACATAACAAAACACAAAGTGCCCCGCCCCCCTCTCACCCCCCTCACTAGCCGGGAAGCCGGGGAGCCGGGCCGTCTCTCCCCGGAGCCGGTGAGATGATGGTGGGGGTCCAAGGCCATGTAGCGGGACTATGAAGTTTATTTCGGTCGTAATCCCATTTGACGCCATCTAGCGTATCGTTTCTGAAATAGAGGAACCACAACAAATAGCGGGAGTTGTTTTTTTTCCAGAGTTTTTGGGACGGTAGACATGCCAGATACCCAAATTAACATGTAGAAACACTACAAAAGTGGAATTTTAGGGTTAGGGTTCTCAACCGTCTTAATTTGATACTTCAAATTTTCCTTTCAAATCTCCAAATATTGGATATGGAGTGTAGACTAAAGACAGTTTATATCTGTGTAAGAGTGCAGTGCCCATGCTACACTGGTCGGTTCCTTGGCCAGTGATTCTGCTGGTTTCAGCTTTCCTTCTGAAATGTGAAGCCACCCCTGCCTCGCAAAGAGCTTGAGAATCGGTTGGTGTGACTGTCGCCGCGAATGAGGCCTTCGTCACTGACATTGTAATATACTTGTGTTGAGACCCAGCCGCCACTGCTGCAGAGCGCCGGCCCCCTGTTTATCCATTTCTGGTGTCCAAATCACACCAAATTGTTCACTTCCTTGGGCCCCTAACAACACATGTCAAGTGTGAAGCTGATAAGATGAATGTTCATGAGATATGTGAGTCACATACAGACAGAGATTTCTGGAATTAGTAGATGTTTTAGTAGATAGAATAAAATGATTGCTAATATTTCGAGCTGCTTTAAAATACACAGGAGCTTGGCATGCAACGATGGACAGTTACTTTTAGTATTTCAATGTTGTGACAAGCTGTCTGCATCAATGTCACCCTCTTCACATTCTCAGCTGAAAGTAGAGGAAGGAAGAAAGAGAGGAGGAGGAAGAGGAGGAAGAAGAAGATGAGTCCCTGGGTGACTGGGCCTAATTGAAATGAATTCTGACTAAAGCAATGACTTTAATGACATTTTGAATCCAGGACTGGAGTAATGACATGGACAGGCCCCGAGGGAGAGCGGCACTTTAAAAAGCTCGAGCGAGAGAGAGGACGAGGGGGAAAAGAGACATAAGGAGAGAGGCAATAGAGGAGAAGCGAGACACAAAGGGAGAGGTTGAAGAGGTTAAGTTTGGAGAGAGGGTATTTATTAAGAGACCCACGGGAGACGGAGGAACCCAGAGAGACACATAAAGAAAGAGAGATGGAATAATTTACAACTGGAGTGAGAGAGAAAGAGACTTTAAAAATACATCCAGGGAGAGAGGAGTCTTTTCCTTTGACTTTTCATCAGGCCGTCATGCTATTTCTCCTTTTAGCTCATTTCCCTGACTGCGAGACACTGCCGATGGGTCAACCTTATGAAATCACCACCTGAGACTCTGAGTCAAACCAGCTGAGGCCTCGGCACCAGAAAATATGGTAAAACTCTGCTCTGTGATCAAATATGAATGACCTAATGACATATTCATGAGGCTAAAATCTAATATTGTGCTTCTTTGAAAAGATGATATCTTGGCGTTGCAAAGAATAAAGTGCTTTTGTTTTCACAAATCACATCTTTCAGCAGATTGTAAAGTCAGTCCGACTGAGAGAGAGTCCCACGTGTCCACTGATAAGACAATCTTAGGCTCTTTACAGTGGTATCCCCAAGTCTGGTAAGGCAGAGCAGTATGAGGAGTCATATATTAAGCTTCTACATCTATTTACTGATTCCAGAAACCTCTGTCTGCGTGTGACTCACATATCTCCAGAGCTGTTTATCTTATCATCTTTGTACTTGATGTGTGTGTTGGTAAGAGCCTAAGGAAGAGCAGCAACGAATTTGGTGCTGTTTAGACATGTGATGCTTTGAATTTCATAAAAATACTTTAAAAGACAGGCGCCCAGTTCTATGTAGCAGTGGTGGCTGGGACTCCTCATCATGACTAACTTTCACAACAAAGGCAGCAACAACTGATTCTCCAGTTCAGGGTTCTGTTGACTGAGTCCAGCTGTCAAGTCGCTCTTACAGTTTCAGAAATGAAGCAGCAACCAACCATTCCAAACAGGCAGGTTTGAAATTGGCTGTGAGGATTTAGGAGTGGGCAGCTGTGGCTCAGTAGAGAGGGTCTTCCACTGAGCAGAAGGTTGGTGGCTGCTCCAGTCTCCAAGTGTCCTTTGGCAACATACTAAACCTATTGCTCCTCACGGTTGTGCCAGCTGCGTATGAATAGTGCATGTGAAAATAGTGCTGCATGTAGAAGCCCTGAATGAATGTGACCTATACTGTAAAGCATTTTGAGTGGTTGATAATCTCTAATTTTAGGATTTAGGCTTTTACTTCATTTTAGTTTGTATGAACAAACAGCTAAATGCATTTATCTTCACATCTCCCCTTATAACAAACAAACACTGCAATATCTGTTTTACCAGTTCAACCAATGTGAGGCAGCAGCATTAAAAGTGGTAGTTTTGCATTAAGCATTAAGTCATTTATTACAGCTCTGTTGGGTGAGTCTGAAGTCAGGAAGCCAGATCAAATCTGAAAGGGTAATGACAGATTAACATGCTGCCGCATGTTCTTTGATTTCACTGTGCATGAGGAGATTTTAGCCACTGATGATGAAAAGTACACAATGACACACTATTTAACAGTTACTGCATTAGAATGCGAATAACCTGAATATAAAGTGAGTTTTCCATTTCAAGTAATGTGATTTTAGTTAAGATACGTTAACTCAAAACAAATAGCTATAAATAAATGTACTACTCTGCACATTAGACATTTCTACCTCCTGTGTGTGGTGGAGGGGGATTCAGTGTAAAAGCACAGTGCATGAGCAGATTTGAAACATGGTGCCGCTGTAACTACCTCCTTATCCGTGCAACACAGTTTAATACCTATAATAAATTGTAATACTCTTTTGTTCCTCATCCCATTACACTGCTTAATCAACAGCAAAGGTGATAGTCTATTCACCTGCCTCCATATGCACCCCCCCCCCCCCCCTCCCGGACACACACACACAAACACACACACAAACACACACAGAGGGACTATTGCTATTGACAAATGAACATTCAAGACTTATCTCATCGTTCAGTGACCCCGAAAATGAAGAGCACAGAGAGAGCTGTACATCGTTTCATATGTTACCAAACAAGATTCAGGTATTAGCACTCCGGCATCGTTTCTTTCCTTTCACTGTGATTTAATGTTTTTAAAAAGTCAAAACAACTGCTGTGATGCTTTCATATGAAACCATTCCCCTGAACGTTAATCCTCTAAATGAGTATTCATTCTATGGACAACTGAACACCATTAAAAACCAAGCTGCAACTTTTTATTTAGTGCCCAGCATTTGAACTGCGCCTCATCATTTGCCTCTCCAATGATTGACTTTAATACACCGGTACAGCAGGACTTTATTCTACTTACCTGGTAAATAAAAGAGACGACCAATGGGACATTAATGAGATGAGGCTCCTAAAAAATAATGAGAGTGAAACAGTGAAATGATACAAAGACAGCTGTAAGAATTGAAATGCTCTCTTCAATCATGTGGAAAGTAGCACAAATTAAAGCTGGCAGCGTGCACTTTATCCTCATAAAGAATATGTCATTTCATATTAACAGTAATATGAATATGCAGCCAAAACATGATAAAATAGGGCTGCTGTTCAAACTGAATGTGAAGTCAACACGAGATGCTGTGCTGCAGTGTGTATACAAAAGGGTGTGTTAAGGCATAATATATATAAATGTATATATACAAAGAGTAACCAGACATAAATCTACTTTCCCTAACCCTAACACAATTTTCAACTGATCTTTTGATTATTTCATTTTTCAGCTGATCTCATGATGGCAACATTCATGGAAACGATCTTTAGCAGGTTGTCTTCAAATAACAAGCACAACGTTCGTTCTGTTGCTTTATATCGAGCTGAATTATAGAGCGTTTGAAAGGTTGGGCACCTGGGTCGGAAAAAGCAGTTTAGTAAATCATTCAAATGTCTTTTATAAACCGCACGTGCACAGTAATAGAGTAATTTCAGTTTCATTTATGAAAAACATTGACTATAAAATCTTCTTTGCAGATAAATCAGGTAGGATGAACAAAAAGTTTTCCAACTTCCTCTGCACCTGCTTATAAAAAGCTCTGCATACAACTTCCAGCATTGAAGCACTAAATAGCGACAGTTTATTGTAGAGCTGTTTGAGGAGAACTCGCTGAGGACAAAAAAAATGTCAGATGTAGCAGATATATTAGATTGACACAGGACAGGAGCAGGTTTCTAACAGGCACTGCATCAGTCCCTTAAATAAGAACAAAATACTATCTACAAATACTCACATTCTGCAATATGTGAACTTCCTGTGTGTATGTGATTGGTCAATGTTGATATAAAATGCAAAAGTCCTTGGTCTTCGCCTGTTTCCCACTCACATCTGTTGCCAGTGGGTGTTCAAAACAGTGGGGAGCATTTTAGAATGCATGTTCTTTTAATTCCATATCAACCTAAAAAATGTGAAGCTTAAATTTGCCTTGAATCAGGTGCTCTTATTTTGATTGTCCCAGGGCAAAATTGGAAAAGTCTCTTTATCACCAACGTCAGAAGAAACACCAGCATTTTACCACAGTGCTTGGTGGTGCCGTTTAACACAGACCAGTGCTTAATGTGTTTGACTCTGTAGGCAAAATACGATTAGGATATATAAATGCAAAGTCCAAAATTCTGTCTGTTTGAAAATTAAAAGTCCATGCAGGTTTAATACAATTTCATTTTAAAGTAGCTTAAAATGTTATCTTTGTCCAGAGCAAATTTCTTACTCGTTTTAGTATGTTGAAAATGGACCAATCTAAATTGACACTGACAATAAAAACGTATTTTCTAAGAAGTACTTGTATTTTTTGTTTTCCCACACAGCACATGCAGCTGGATCTCTAAATCCTTGCTTTTTATTTAGGAACCTCATTTTTCCTATCAGCCATTCCTGTCTGTGCAGCCTTTTGTGCAATCTGTTACACTGTATATATATATTTATATTTACAATTTTATAATTCTTTGTGTTTATATTGCATGTTATTTATTACATTCACTGATGCCTATTTTTGACTGTCCTTTTTGTTGCGAATTTTTCCATTGCAGGACTAATATAGGATTATTTCAACAACGCCTTTATAATAGTGTCATTCCAGGAAATGTATTGGCTCCATTGATAATCTGTGCTGCAATGTGTAGGGCCTGAATCCCCCATGAGTCCTCATGAGTGATTCTGTGCATTTTCTTTCATATAAACGTGTTATAACTCATGCCGGTGCTTAGTTAGCGCCTGCTCCCAGAATAGAGAAATCTTCCGAAAGTGACAGGTCACACAAAGACGACACCGTGCTGCCGTATTAATAGCGAGTCTCTTCTAAGGGGTGAGGAGAAAATACAAGGAAGGCCCCCTCTATTCAAGTAGTAATTGCTCACAGTTAATCATTGGTGCCTGCGTGTCATGAGACTGGGCAAATTTTGCTTTGGGGGGAAAATTAGAATGTGATTGTACAACAGCGGTCGCCACAAAAGTCAGTCGTCAAATTAAAGATAAGAGAAAGTAGTACGGGGATTTTATGGCACTGGATACATTAGATCTAATAGATTGACACAGAAAGCAATACACCTGGGAGGGCAATTTCAAGAGCCTTCGTTACAGGGGAATACTGCTTCATTTATGAATTCCCATTCCCCCCCTTGCTCTTTAATTGATATTAGAACATTATCTCCCAATGGACAAAGTTCAACTGCAGATGTTGAGTTTCTTTTTGTTAAGAGGAGGTTGCACGGAAGTCGCGTGTCGAGATGGAGAGGAGAAGCTTGAGCACTGTGAGGGCAATGTAATGCATTCAATTACACAGTTTAGGAATGAGCGGGCATCAGACAAGGGAGAATGGGAGAGTCGGAGATAATTGCGCGAGTTCCGTTTCTCTCGTCCTTGTCCATCACGTGTAACGAGCCGGTGAACAGTGAATAAATCAAGACTTACAGCTGCCACAGTACGTCTCTGAGAAAGCAACCATCTGTGGCACGGAGATGATCTTACTGTCTCACTTTGACTCAAAGAGGTGACGTGCTTTACAGTGAAGTTTATATAGAATATATATTGTCAGTCACGCGCACAGATAGACCCCTACTGGGGCTCAAGCACTGGCGCTTTGGCCCTGGATGAGAAAAGTGCCCTTCTGCTGGAGCCCAATTTTTTCTTCATTCATCAATATTTAAGAATAAAAACTACTCTCTCTGTCATCAATTCCCCCCCAATGTGTTTTGATATCTGACGGGGCATTTATTTGAGTTCTTGTGAGAATTTCGCCCTGACATGCTCCGTGGCACTCACAGGTAGGTCTTAAGTTGAGCTCCATGACAGTCTGGTGAGGTAAATTGTGGTATATTAAACGTGTAATGCTGCTTATGCTTCAAATCTGTCAGAAAAAAGTTTACAAAAAAATTGTGTACTGTGTTGTCAGCTTTATAGAGATTATGTAAGTCACTCTTGATAATTATGCACAACATTGATTTATCTCATTTACAAAATTTACAGCATAATGCCGAGAAAAGAGAGATTCCAAAAGCAGGACAGGGAAATGCAGCAAGCAGCTCAGTAGCAGCTCGCTTTTATCTTTGATCAGGCCATCAACTAGTAAAACAGATGAGGGAGAATCACTAACCCTACCTGGTCCAGAGGAGCCCATCACATCACCAACCCTAACACTAACATATTTTTTGGTTATTCAATATGGCCTTGTTTTGTCTGTTTTTGCCTATTATTCATTTATTAATCCAAATTAATGATTTGAGTTAGTTTGTTAACAAAAATAAATATATAAGTTGAAAATATCCTACTGTGTTTTCTATTTATTTTTTATTATTATTTTTAATTTCGTGAATAATTTTGGTGACGGGTGCCCTTTTTTGGGGGTTTGACCACCTGCCCCCCAAAATGTCTGTGCACGTGACTGTATATTGTGTATATATAGGCTGTATAGAGTTATCCGTGTTCTGATGCAACTGTGCAGAGTTGTATGTTAGGTCATCATTTACAGTGGCATTTGAAATGTGGCACTGAAAAGGAAAAAAAGGGCCGTCTGTGTTCAGCTCAAACAACCATCACCGCTATTACTAACAGTGTGTGTTCGAGTCTCGGCCAAGTCTGAAAAAAACCATCAAAACCACAGAAAACGCTCCAGCTGTTTTCAAACAGCGGAGTGGGGCTTTGTGTGGACGTCTCGTCGACTAATCAACGGCAATCACGGAAAACGTCCGAGAAGCACGAACTAGAAATTAGATTCCTCCTCATTTAGCATACTTAAGAGTTTCAAGCAGATTTTCATGTTTTGTTGATTGGCTTACTTGATTGTGCCTCCTCCCAAAATAAGACGAATGGATATTGCACGACCATATATCCATGGCGACAGTCTAACAACTGTCCTGCAGCCTGATCCACTTCACCAACAGTGGCTCTCTGTGCACCTGGGAAGTTGCAGGAAGTATCTACTTCTTCACACTGTCTCATCAGTAGAGAGTGTTCAGGATTAATGAGCCGGTATCACAGAGCATCCCCTCGTTTTCAATTTATGTAAATCTCTGTATTGTGTCTGGTCCGATGCAGTCTCTTAGTTAGCTTCACCAAGGAGGTTGTTTTTCTTCAGCATCAGGCAAAAATTACTGAACCGATTTCCATTAAGTTTAATGGAGGGGTGGGGCATGAACCATACATCTGTTACATTTTTTGGACACTTTTAACATGAAGAATAGGATGTTAGCCTTGGTGGAGATATGTGCCCATCCTAGTTTCAGATTTGTTCAAGTGTCAGTGAGAAGACACATGCACAAGCCTTCAGACCACTGGATAAAACAACTCCCGTCTTAAAGGCCTGACAATAGTAGTTATGAATACAAGGCCAATAATATGAATGAAAACCTTTTAGTTACATAAAGTTAATGATATGCAAGTCACGTCTCTGGTGGGAGTCAGAAATGTGCTCAATGATTCAGTCAAATAAGTTCCCTGCAGAATTAACTGAATATGCAAAAACACGGTGATTGAGCTAAAACAAATCTGTCTATGAATTGCATTACTCACGTCGACTCACACCTCGAGATATTTATGTTTACAGTTGGTTGAGTGTGTTAAATATACTGTTTATTGACAAAGTACCAACTCTGTGCAGTCTCTGTCGGATGTGACAAATCTATATTTTTTTTTTTTTTTAATACTGTAACTGCAAAGTGATAATCATATGCTTTAAGAAAAGGTCATGTTAAAATAATAGACCTTGATATAGATGTGATTGCTTTTCAGACGTGTGAAGGGGGTTATTACTGTTCACAGGAGGTCAGGCTGATGATTAAAAGAGCAGGACAGCCTATAGTGAGGAGACAGGCACTGAAGTTTAGAACAGCAAGAGAGCTTGACAAGGAGACAAAAGACATCTGAAGACATTGACTGGAACGGTCTGGAGTAATGGGAAGCGACTGGAGGGTAATAGAGGACGTGTCTAACAGCTGGACAGGAGTCATGCTAGTGTTATTCGTTATTCATCCCCGAGCACGCAAAGGAGGCGCTGGGGTCTGAGTTACAAAAACATCACAGGATGTAAATGCAGCTTGATGCATCCATGTACCGACCGATTTGTTTGCGCACACTGAAATGCAAAGACACCATATTATCCACACCAACCACACTCCAAGACTCCTACAAGGAAGCAGCATGACAAAGAAAAAGATTTGAATCTGTGGTGTCTGCTGTGTGTGCGACTGCAAAGCAGTTTGGGACGTAGCAGGCGATTTGTGGGGGGATGAGAAGGAAGGCCTTCCACTTTAGTCAAAAATGACAAAGAGAACTAACCTCATGAATAATAACCTGCCAATCCTATGATCCTCTCTCAGCCATGTCCCCATCTCCTATGAGAGAGACGGCAACACGTCCACATCGAGAACTTGTGTGAACAGGTGCACATCCTGTCGTTAATGTCGCTAACTGAATCCCAGGATTCTCAGTTTATTCTTAGAAGTCGCGACTGCATGGCATTGAAAAGAACAGGAGGAGAGAACAGATCGCAACACTCTCTCATAAAAACAACCTGACCGTCGGCAGCACCACGAGAAAGCCTATCTGTGTCAGTGGCCCTTAAAACATCCATAACGATTTCCATCTTCAGCAGGCAGGCTTTGGTGACCATCCCCCTGGTAAGAACGATCAAATTGCCTTCTGACTACGGGAAGGATCAGATAAGGCCAAATACTCATAAATATAAGATAGTTGATCTGGTATTTTAATAGTAATGCAGGCATCATGGGTTCAAACACACTAAAGTTAGATAAAGGTCTATATTTGTTTAAAAGGGTAATCCTACAGCAGTGTCAACTGGGTACTGTCGCTCTTTTTGCTGTGACATATCACAACTTTACAATTAAACTTGACAGGGTCTTGTGTAAAACCCACTCGGACTGGTAAACACATTTAATACGTTTTATTAAAGGGAACATGTAAACCATTTACAAGATGGTTCACTGAAATGGGCTCTCACTCTCTGCATGCGTGGGTGCGTGTGCGCGTGTGCGTGTTAGTCACCGCGGAAAATGTATTCACGGTTGCATGTTCACGGTTCGTAAATCTCCGATTGGACATTGATTTTATGTATATTTACTGTTTCTGTGAGCCATTTGATTCAGGGACACCCTCCGAGTGCCTGAACAATGCTGGTGTCCTTGCTCAAAACAAATGACTGTTGCTGGCGATGGAAACTCTCTGGAAACACTCACTGCAGCTCAGGAGGAGGTAAATGGCTGCCCGCTGAATGGAGGCTAGAGTGGACGGCCCTTCAGGGAAAAACACCCGCGAGCATGTTCACCGTACCTCATGTAGGGTGCATACTATGCATACCACTTTTCCAGTATGGAGTCAAATAAGGGTAATTAATATTTGTAGCTTGGGAAACTTGCTTATACAGTGGAATTCTCTCTCTCTCTCTCTCTCTCTCTCTCTCTCTCTCTCTCTCTCTCTCTCTCTCTCTCTCTCTCTCTCTCTCTCTCTCTCTCTCTCTCTCTCTCTCTCTCTCTCTCTGAGTGTGGTGGTGTAGTGCGTGCGAGTTGAGAGCGGTGGCGGTAAATGAGCGGTTTGTGCGATTTTGATCTCTTTATTGATAATTCTGATTATAGTTATATAGTGTATTGTTGGTTATAGTGTTGGTGGTGTTACGGTGTACACAGAGGAGGTGTTAGGTGGTGTGTGTGTGTGTGTGAGTGTTTGCAGTCGGCCGCGGGCCGGCGTGCTAAACGCCATGGACCTCGCCAGGTTAACCCGGAAGCACGGCATTAAGATCGCTACGGCTTTCCCGTGCTCCGTGGAGGAGTGTAGTCTGGCCGTGGGGCGGGTAGTCGGCAACAGCAGCGTGAAGTCCGCTGCGAGGATGAACAACGCGGTTGTCATTTTTCTGGACAGTGTAGAGAAGGTGAACACGGTGGTGGCGAACGGGATTGAAGTGAACGATACCTTCGTGTCTGTTCTGCCTCTCGCCACACCGGCGGTAAAAGTGACTCTGTCCAATGTCCCTCCGTTCATAAGAGATGAGACGTTGTTGAGAGAATTAGCGAGACACGGTAAGATCGTGTCTCAGATTAAGAAAGTGTCCTCAGGATGCAAGTCCCCGCTGTTAAAACACGTGGTGTCCCACAGAAGACATCTCTTTATGATTCTTAATAACAGGACTGAGGATCTGAACCTGGTGTTCAAGATAAGGGTGGAGGAGTTTGATTATGTCATATACAAAGTGTTTCAGCTGTGGAAAAGAAGGACACCAAGCTAAAGGGTGTCCTCAGAGAAATAAAACAGCTGACACTCAGGAGCAACAAGAGGGGACAGGGGGGGTTCAGCAGGAGCGTCAGATGAGTGAGGAGAGACAGGAGGGGACAAGTGGAGTCCAACAGGAGGTTCAGGCGAATGAGGAGGGGACAGGGGAGATCCCAAAGGAGGGTCAGTTGAATGAAGAAGGGACAGGGGGGATCCCGAAGGAGGTTCCGGTGAGTGAGGAAAGACAAGAGGGGACAGAGGTTGTCCAACAGGCAGATCAGGTGAGCGAGGAAAGACGAGAGGGGACAGAGGTGGTCCAACAGGCAGAGCAGGTGAGCAAGGAAAGACAAGAGGGGACAGAGGTGGTCCAACAGGCAGAGCAGGTGAGCAAGGAAAGACAAGAGGGGACAGAGGTGGTCCAACAGGCAAATCAGGTGAGTGAGGAAAGACAGGAGGAGACAGGCCGAGTCAGTGATATTGACATGGAGAGGGACGAGGAGGCGCTTAAAGTTCCTCGTCTTAAAAGAAAAACCAGGAGCGACAGTGGAACCTCAAAAGCTAAGAAAGGGACAGTGAAGAAAGGAGGGAGAGGAGCAGGAGAGTCTGAGTCTAACATGGAGACCGACTCTGCTGACAGTGAATCCTCCGACTTCAAGACAGGAAGCCAGAAGAGCTCAAGAAGCTACAGTGCGGGGAAGATGAAAGTGTTTCTCCAGAAAACAAAGAACATGAAGGGTTTGAAATTGGAGGATTACTTCTCTGATAAAGAGCAGTTTTCAAACTCTGCCCGGCTGCACATGAGCAGCAAAGGCAGAGGAGGTTTCACTGACCAGGAGATATACAGACTCAAGAAAATTGTTCAGAAAATTAGACAGGATAAAAACAATGATGATGATGATGATGAATAAAGTGCATCCTGATTACAAATCAGTCCTGTTTTTTTGTGGGTTTTTTATATTTTTCATTATGAGTCTTTTAAACATCAGTTCTTTGAACGTTAACGGAGCCAGAGACGCTGTGAAGAGGTCTCTGATGATCCAGCAAATGCAACTGAAAGGGACTGAAGTGATGTTCTTACAAGAAACACATAGTGACATTAATAATGAGAACGACTGGAAAAGAGAGTGGGAGGGGCAGGTGGTCCTGAGCCACCTAAGCACAACCAGTGGGGGGGTGGGCATCATCTTCTCCAGGAGCTTCGCACCGGAGTCTTTAGAAGTGGAGGAGGTGGTGGAGGGCAGACTCCTGGTGGTGAGGGCAAAGGTCGAGGAGTTTTATTTTGTTTTTATGAATGTGTATGCTCCGGTCTCAGGACCTGACAGAGTCTGTTTTTTAAGGGTTTTAGACATGGCATTAAGCAGAGTAAAAGTTGATGATTTTTTATTTCTAGGAGGTGATTTTAATTGTACAGAAGATGATGTTTTAGACCGGAACCACCTGGAGCCCCACAGAGCTTCACAGAGTGCACTGAGGCAGCTGCTGCAGGCTCATGAGCTGTGTGATGTGTGGAGAAGGATGAATGATAGTAAGAGGCAGTACACCTGGACTCATTGCAGAGGGAATCTCATTTCCATGGCGAGGTTGGACCGGTTTTATTGTTTTAAACACAATTTTAGCATCTTCAGAAAGTGCAGCATACTACCAGTTGGTTTTACAGATCACGCGCTGGTTGTGTGCAACGTTTTTATTTCAAAGCTCAAGTCTAGAAGCGCCTACTGGCATTTTAACACGTCTCTTTTATGTGATGCACATTTTAAGGATGTTTTTAAGTTTTTTTGGAGCGGTTTTAAAGAAAGAAAGAATGATTTTATTTCTTTAAAGCTGTGGTGGGACTGTGGTAAGGTTGAGATAAAGCAGCTCTGTCAACAGTATACCCTCAATGTTACAAGAGACATAACCAGATCTATGGAGGATCTAGAGTCGGAAATTGTGGTGGTGCTGAATTTAATAGATTCCACTGGAAATCGAGATCATATTAAAGATCTCAAGTCTAAAAAATCTGCTCTTACAGACCTACTTGGCATGAAGGCCCAGGGGGCGCTGGTTAGGTCACGGTTC
Source organism: Platichthys flesus (assembly GCF_949316205.1). Lineage (NCBI taxonomy): Eukaryota > Metazoa > Chordata > Actinopteri > Pleuronectiformes > Pleuronectidae > Platichthys > Platichthys flesus. Next base: position 22,351,364 of record NC_084952.1, read on the forward strand.
CAGACGGCAGCGCTTATGGATGCACCGACTAAATTCTTCTTTGGACTGGAGAAGAAGAATGGACAAAGCAGAATCATCCACACTCTTCGATCTCCTGAAGGAGAAGAACTCAGCGACAGCAAAGATATCCGGAAGAGAGCCGTGAGTTTTTATAAGGACCTGTACAAGACTGAATACACTGAGAACAATGGCCTGTTTGACTCCTTCTGTGGAGAGCTGCCCAAAGTCCCCCAAGACATGAACGCTGGGTTGGACGGCCCCCTGTCGATGCAGGAACTCTACACGGCCCTGCAGAGCATGGCGGGGGGGAAGGCCCCGGGCATCGACGGCATTCCAGTCGAGTTTTTTAAGGAGTTCTGGAGCGAGATGGGGGAAGATCTTTTAACTGTTTTTAACGAGAGTTTTAGAGACTTGGTGCTGCCGATAAGCTGCAGGAGGGCAGTGATAACTCTCCTGCCAAAGAAAGGAGACCTTCAGGAGATCAAGAACTGGCGTCCGGTGTCGCTGCTATGTACTGATTATAAGATCCTGTCCAAAGCGCTGGCAAACCGTCTGAGGGAGGTGATGGAGGAAGTGATACACCAGGACCAGACTTACTGTGTGCCTGGTAGGTCTATCCTGGACAACGTGTCCTTGATTCGCGATATTGTGGACTTCTCTAGTTCTTTAGGCATAAAAACTGGTCTGATTTCTCTGGACCAGGAAAAGGCTTTTGACCGGGTTGAGCACCTTTACCTCTGGAAGACTCTGGAGAGGTTTGGCCTCAGCCCTTGTCTCATAGCTATGATCAAGGTTCTGTATCAGGAAATTGAGAGTGTACTGAAGATCAATGGAGGCCTGAGTGCACCTTTTAAAGTATACAGGGGGGTGAGACAGGGCTGCTCGCTCTCAGGGATGTTATACGCACTTTCTATTGAACCTATGCTAAAGAAGATAAGAGCAAATATTGAAGGGTTGATTTTAAGTGATTTTAAAAAAAGTCACATTTTATCAGCATATGCGGACGACATTATCGTTTTTGTAAGAAATCAGGAAGACCTCCAGGAACTTGGAAAAATTGTCGATGATTTTAAAACAATGTCAGCTGCCAGGGTGAACTGGGGGAAAAGTGAGGCGCTGGCAGTTGGAAGGTGGGAAGGGGGTCTACCAAGTCTTCCGGGGGGGTTAACATGGAGGAGAGACGGTCTCAAATACCTCGGGGTTTATTTAGGCAATGAGTCCATGGTCCAGAAGAACTGGGAGGGAGTGGCTGAGAAAATGAAAGGGAGGCTCAGCAAGTGGAAATGGCTGAAGCCACAATTATCCTACAGAGGGAGAACATTGATTTTAAATAACCTGGTGGCTTCTGCTCTGTGGCATCGACTGGCCTGCATGGAACCACCGAAAGGCTTAGTAATGAAACTACAAGCCATTTTAACAGACTTCTTTTGGGACAGGTTGCACTGGGTGCCCCAGTGTGTGTTGTTTTTACCAAAGGAGGAGGGGGGGCAAGGGTTGGTGCACATTCAGAGTAGAATATCCACTTTTAGATTACAGTTTTTACAAAAGTATCTTTTAGGTCCACAGGATGTTGTTTGGAGACGAGTGACAAGCAGCATCCTGAGGGAGACAACTGGGCTGGTTTTAGACATGCAACTGTTCTTAATGGATTTTAAGCTTTTTAACATGTATGGATTATCTACTTTTTATCAGTCACTTTTTAAGACATGGAGTCTTTTTAAATGGAGAAGGCTGGAACATACAAACTCTCTACACTGGCTGTTAGAAGAGCCGCTGATCAACGGAGCCAGGCTGGATGTCCAGAGCAGCTCCACACCAGGCCTCACCAGCATGCTGTGCACCGCCGGAGCTGTGACCCTGAGGACTATCGTCGATGCAGCGGGTCCTGGACTAAAAAACATCCCGGCGGTGGCGACCCTCATCGGGCAGAGGTCCAGGCGACAGACAGAACGGATTTTAAACGAATGGATTAAAAGACTCACGGACGTGGAGGTCGAAATGCTGAAGGATTATTCTGATGGAGCGGAAACCCCTGACAACAGCGACCCCTTTCCGGAGCTAGGTTTTAACCCGAATCTGGATGGGCTCTCAGGACCTTTTTTAAATAAAACAGACTGGAAGCAAGTGGACCTGTACACAGCAAAAGGGAGAGCCATGTATGAATGCTGTGTTTTAACCTTGAACAGAAGCAAGCTGGATGTGAGGCCTGACACGGTGTGGAGGAGGAGACTGGATCTGGACATCAATGACAAACCGGTGTGGAGGGTTTTATACAAACCGCCTGTAAGAAAGAGGACTGGGGACCTGCAGTGGAGGATTTTACACGGAGCCATTGCGGTTAACAGTTTTATATCCATCATCAACCCAACAGTCATGAACAATTGCCCGTTTTGTGGAGAAGAAGAGACAGTGTTCCATGCTTTTTATGATTGCGAAAGACTCTGTTTCCTTTTTAATACACTACAAAAGGTTTTTAAACAGTTTGGTGAGACATGGTCTAAGAGTGTCTTCATTTTAGGAGTAGGGTATAGGAAAACGAATGAGTGCAAATGGAAACTTTTAAATTGGATCGTAGGAGAAGCAAAAATGGCAGTCTACAGCAGCAGGAAGAACAGAGTGGAGGACAGGACAGGACAAGAAGCTCTTCCTGTTTTTATCTCGCTGCTGAAAGCAAGAGTGTGGGTAGATTTTAGGTTTTTTAAAGAGATGAAGGACATGGATGGCTTCACCAAACAGTGGTGTTTTAATGATGTAGTATGTTCTGTGGTTGATGATGTTTTAATTTTTAATATTACTTTCTAGGTAGGTTTTAGTATTGTGCTGAAACTGTACAGATCCGTTGAAACCTTGACAGTAGTTGTGTTTTAATTTTGAAAATAAAGGTTTCAAAAATCAAAAAAAAAATCTCTCTCTCTCTCTCTCTCTCTCTCTCTCTCTCTCTCTCCACAGAATGTGTACATTTACACACAAACACTCACACGTAGGCAAAACTGTGGTGTTTTTAGCTAATTGAAGTGTTGAGTGAGTGAGCACATTGCATCATTTGTCTTCCTGTCAGTTTGGGGGCATGATCCCGAGCCCTGCATATTCATGACAGTGTCAAATCGTGAAATACTGTATGTGTGTGCGTGCACGTGTGACAGAGTGAGTAATGATGTGTTCAAATCACTGATACACAACAAACGCTAATTTAAAAGAGAAAAGTTGGGGAGTTCAGTCAGTTATAAGAATAAGAGAAGAAAAGAAAGATAGAAAGAAACTTTTATCAGTTATTAATCAAAACAGTAAATATTTATAACTACCGAATACTTTAGTCGGTTTAGACCTATAGTACAGACTGAATATAAATCAGCAGCAGCATATCAAAGCAAATAATTTAGTATATTATTCACTGAATGCATGAAAAAATCAGATTGGAGCTAAATGTCTTTACAAATACATTTACAAGTCTTTTCTGGTAAATGATGGTTTATTTACCATGCCAGGCTTGCTGCCTGCTTAGTATCATTAATTGCATCATGTCTCTAATGAGGTTGATGATAAATCTCAGGTTAATGAGCCATGATGATTGTAAATTTATATAAATTGATATGTTAGTGTCCTCTGCCAGCATCCTCTTAAACTCCTAGATGAGGCAACACCAGCAGAGATATAAAGCCATCTTACTGTAAATAAAGCTAGAGAGATTATATGGTGAGTTCAAACACTTCAAAGTCGGTTTAGTTTGAATGCCTAGAAGGCTTTGATGTAGGATAATGTCAATAGAGTGGTGTTGCTGTGGAAATAGATGACGATCAAAACGCCGGAATAATACCAATAATAATAATATATTCACCTGAAACTGTTTATTACCATGTGGGAGAAGGTCACACACATTCTTACTCTCTCTCTCACTCTCACTCTCTCTCTCATGCACACTACCATAAACTAAACTTGATTTGCATAAAATTAGCATTGAACTCTATAGGGTATTTTGTGTGCGACTGAGACCCAGAAGAATCTAGGGTTTGCTGAACTCCTCGCCGAGGGCGTCTTTATACATGAGCACTCGTCCCTCGTGTGATAATCACTTTTCCTTTGAGAGTTTGGGGTGATAACTATAATGTCTTTCCGTGAGATGCTGAACTTGTGGCGCTCGCCTCGCATATGCCTCATACTGCACTGGACAACTTGGCCTGTAAATATTTTAGGATTTAAACAGTGACAATTGGGGGGTCCATCCATCGGGGAGTTGTGAAGCTGCATGCCTGAAGACGGACCGCATGGGGAAGATAAATTATCCCCAAGGGAGTCTAGTGTGTGCAGTGTGTACCACAATCTCATTATCACCCAAACTTGTCGGCCACAGTGGGCCGTTTCTCACTTTTATGTATTTGTGGATGCAACAGAAGATTAAGTTCCAGGAGACAGATGGAACAAATGAGACAAAGAGAAAGAGATAAAACAGAAATCAACAGATACATTCTAAAGTTCTCTGTTGTAAACAAAAAAACATTTCTTTTAATGTCCTAATGCTATGCCATGGTGGTTAATGTCCGGGCCCATCATTCTTGTTTCTTCATCATCAATCACAATCACAATCACAGCAACAGGCACCACAGTCTCTCCACAGAAGAAATAGCAAAGCATGTTATAGCCATATTTGACCAATCTCTGAGCTGCTCCTAACCCTCTGCATGTAACACCACTGTATGATCGCCAGAGTTTATGATGTTATTACACTGAAGTCAGTGTGCAGTGTGGGATCCACCAAGGATAACTAGAAGTATATTTAAGGCAGCCGTTACATACCATTAATTCCTGGTGCATATATACAGTGTCCAGACTTAGTGTTGGGAATGATTGGAATTGTTAAATGTCAGTTGTATATTAGAGGGAATAGTTAAGGTCAGACCAGCAAAACCCAGAACTGCTTCTGGTGATTAATACACAAAAGCAGTGTGAAGGATTTATATTTCCAGTATGAATATTTTTGTTTAGCCCTTGTGTGGTTATTTCAGTTAGACCATCCCAGCTTGGTTTTTGGATTGGTGATACTGGGTGATTGACCCGCCATTTTGGTCCAGACTGAAATCGACTACAATCATCAGATCAGCTGAGATAACAAGAACTAACTTTCTCGATTGTTGCCATCCCCTGGCACCACCACCAGGTCCAGATTCTCCAGTACATGAATTCAATAGCTGCAAATCTAATGACATTCACTCCATTTCCTTTGTTTTACTTTTAACTTTAACTGCAAATTCTCAAATGTTAGCATGCTAACATGTAAAACTAAGGTAGTGAACAAAACAAAGAATATGAACAAGTGCAGCCTCACAGTCAGCTTGGTTTCATAACTGGAGGTGACTTGATTATAATATCTAGCAAATTGCAGCTCTTTGTTTTTTATAGTTTTTCTTTAATGAGATGCGTTTCTTCAGGTCACCCCCTTGAGACTACCACCAGGGAGTGCCAGGGTTAGACATTTTTTAACACAAAAAAGTGCTTGATTTGTTGTTGTATTTACATTTTTGAATTACAGCTATTGTTGACTGGTGAGTTGGCTAACATGCCATTTTGGCCAAGACTGATATATTTTGATAGTTCTCAGAGGAACTGCCATGAAATTTGGTCTTGAAATTGAAAGAACCCAGAGGATGTCATTGTGATACCCTGACATTTCCTCTGCCAAATGCTTCTGTGAAATTTACAAACATCTATGATGCCACATTTTGGTTAAATTAAGATTCCATTATTTTGGGTTACCTTTTAAAGTATTATCGTGACTAAAACACCACCGTGCCTGAGCATAGCCCCACCGACCAGATGCTATTGCTATTGGCTTTAGGTCTTTATGTATCCTGTGAGAATTTTACCTTTGAGAGTCTAAGTTTAGTGATTTCTAGAATATTAATCCATTGAAGTTCCTTCTACAACAGAGGCTTTTCATTACACAGCACAATGCATTTCTCAGAATCTTCACTAAACTCTTCGTCACAAAGAGTTCCTGTTCTGGGTCACTGTTAAATTCACTCTAAGGGGTAACTGATATTCAGACTTTCAACACTTGAAGACATTCAGTTCTTTCACTGTAATCGTCATCTTTCAGAAATCCTTTTAATAAGTGGTGAGAGTAGCGCTTGACAACAAAGGCAAGGGTTTCCCTGCTGTGCTTTCTGCGTACATTTCCCCTAAAAGGACAAAACAGTGGAAATTACAAAGGAACAAGTTCATAAAGGGAGCCTATAAGGCCTGCAGTTTTATTTATATTGGTGGAGTGTGCTTTATGAAAATACCCCCTCAGTGGGAATTCGCCCGAAGGAACGGATGTACAATGTTTGTTGGAGAAAACCAAATGAAAAATGCAGTCACTCAGTAGCACTCAGATCATTAAAACATGTCAATAACACCATCAAACATGGTCTAGAATGTGCAGGCCCTTTTCATGTGTTTCTTTCAATATCAATATTGTCATATTAACAGTAGATCAGATGACTGTGTGATGGGGAAGGGATGCTATTAGTGATTAAACTCAATATTTTTGTTATAATTATTATTACTATCATTATAAGTAGAAGAAATAATTAGAAATACATTCTACACTACTGTCCACCTGGCACGAGATATAAGGTAGGTACCATTATTCGGCACTTAGGTACTCTTAGTTGATATTTTTGCTTACTGCTCACTTGAAAGCTTTACCAAGAAACCGGGGAGACTTTGATCCAGTCCTTGACATTAAAGATTATGTCTCTAACCCCCTCATGCTAACGGATCATTAGTCCAGATAATCGGCAACGCCCCTGTAACTGTCGGCAGGCCTGAATCAAACGCCAAACCGGCCTCTAGTGAGGGGCCAGAATTAGTATGGGCAGCAATGTCCTTTTAAAGCAGATACATTTATCTGTTTTTGTTGGCAGTTCCAAAAACACTTATCATTTGACATGTCAATTAAAACCAATAGAAAATACTTACCGCCTTGGTTAAGTTTTAATGCAGTCAGTGTATTGATGATTGCCCTAACAGTCCTGTAAAGATTTAACCCTTCGCATCTGACTTTTTACAGTTGAGTCAACCTCTTGGTAAGCGACTGGTATCCATGTTTCCATTACCTGTGTTGTAACAGTGGTGTCGCCATGGGAACTGGCTAAATGAATATATATATATATATACAGCAAATTCATGAGTTACATTTTCCATGTTGGTCAAATTTGAACAAAAAGAAAAAGCTGCTGTGCCATTATACTCTTATATTTAACTCTCTGTTGGCAAATAGTTGGTGTTACAACGGAGTGTCTCTAAATCAAATCTTCAAGTGTAAATCTATTAACTCTTTACTTTCCACTGTAAACCCTGAACTAGTCTGTGACAGCTCAGGACAGAATTTCAATAAATTAATCCCGCCCCCATCATCGGACACACAGACACACAGAGTGAAGCAGAGAAAGGGAGCATTCTTGACATGTAAAAACTGCTTTGGACCGTGGAGGTACTCCACTTTATATATTAGGTTTATAAAGTATATATACAGTATATATACCTTATTGTTATATGTTTTAATGGTGGTTAAAGAGAAAAGGACAGCAGAATATGAATGAGAGAGGAACGGGAAAAGGAGAAGGAGAGGATGGAGAGAAAAGACATGGGCCTTGGGATCCCCCGACACCTCTTTCTCATTATTGCACTGTAAAAGGAACGAGCTAGGGGAAGACAAATAAGAAAAAACTGTAAGGGCGGAGCAGAGTGAGAAAGTGAGCAAAGGACAAATGGAGGGATACGAATGAAGAAATCAAAGAGCAAATGCTGGGGAGAAGGTAAAATGGGGGGGTAGAGCAGACAGATGGGTGGGACGATGTCAAGGAATAACGTGTCATAACTTGACAGCGAGCCTGCATCACATAATGAATGAATACGTGCACGTGAGAGACAGGAAGGAGAGTAAGCCAGTGACAAAGTACAATTATAGCAAAGAATGACAGATGACAGAGGAAATATGACAGAAAAAGAAGTGGAAGAGGAGGAACTCACATCCCCCTTTCATGTTACATTTGGTTTGATGGTTGACAGAGGAGAGACGTCTGTAACCGTCCAAAATGAAAAGAAATGTATATCTTTAGAAAAACAGCGACCATAAAATATAATATCAAACGTATCAGTGACGTAGGATGGTCTGACTGTTGTTCCAAAGACTTTTCACATCACTCAAGGCTAAAAAGCTGTTGGGTGAGGAATGGAACATAACACGTTTTTAGTCTCTATTGAAAACCAGAAATGAAGTCTCATAATAAATCCTATTAAAACATGAGGCAAAGGACAAATACTTGAGAAGTGAGAGACAAGAAGAGGGATGGAGAAGGGCTTTCAAAGATGAAGGGGTGAAAACACGTGGGAGTGCAGGCACCTGCAGGGCACTGCTGCCTGTCACTCCTCCGTCAGTGCCCTTGGCTTCTGCTGCAGGGTCGCTAGCTGGGAGCTTCTCATCTCAGATGTTTTATATACGAGTCCAATTAAGTCACATTGGGAGAATTTTCCAACAAAGTTCTGCAGCAGAACTCTACCAGGTTGGTATCTGACTTCTGACCTGCCATTTTGACTTTCTTCCTCTTGAAGACTGCCTCCATACCTTCCTTTTTGACATGACAGTAATATCAACTATGATCACTGTCGTGACAATGTTTGGTTGTAGGAAAGTTGTGGCGATCTCACATTGGAAATGTAGCTGTTAGTCAAATCTCGTGTTCTTCTTGCACACAAGTGTCAGGATTGACCACTCCTTCTGGTTGATGTATTGTGCGACCGTTCGTGCCTGCCATTTTGATGTTGATGTCATAACTGAGGCGCTGAGGCGCAACATACATGAAGATGTATGTTATTAGGATTTAGGGGTTGTCGTGAGTTGACATAATGTGGAAGCTCAGTTTTGTCTTATGGGATCTTCCACTTGTCCGCCTGCCTTGATGATGTTGGCTTACAGCTCGGATCTTGTATGGCTTATACCCCCCCCCCCCCCCCCCCCCCCCAGGGTTTTGGTCCCGACCTGGGCCCAGCCCAGCCTGGTTGCAATAAACCTTTTTGTTGGTGCTTCAGCCTGCATCAAGTAGGTAAATTCTTCACCTTAGGATTAGTGGTTTAAGTAAACATTTCATGAATGACATTCTACAGTGCTTTTTCAGGTCACTTTCTTAACAAGCAGAGAGTGAGGCTTAGACTGGAAAATGTGGGTCGGAAAGCTTCGAGGGACCATATTGTGTAAATATAGACGGTACTCTGGACTGACACTCCATCGTGAAACTGGTTCCTGAAACTCTCGACGATACACCTTCAGCTGAGTTTACCGGAGAGATCGGCAATCTGCAGAATAAGAGAGATGATCACATGCCACTCAAAGTTCAGTCAGCTAATAAGAGGTGGGGCTCATAAATAATTAAAGAGGCAGGCGAAAACAACTTGTCCTGTCTGGAGGGCCAGAGCGAGGCAGAAGAGAGGACATGGAAATACACATAGCAGCAGTTTTTTTTTTATTGTAAACCACTGGCCCTTTAAAGTCAAACCATTTCTAACCGTGTCCTATTAAGATGCTTGGTATTAAAACTGTGAAAAAATACTTTTTCCATTGATACTAGATAGATATTATGTTTACAAATAATAAAGTTGGTAGTTGTGATTTTAGAGCTGTTGTATTATTAGTACACACACCAAGCCACAATGTTAAATGCAATGACCAATTTTAAAGCTTTTTGAAGTTTTCCCTTGTCTTTGGTGTATTATTCTGTTTGCACAAAGACTCTCTAGAAAACTATTATTTGTAACGCCTTGTTTATATTCCTGGCTTTTTTTCTGTCTACATCAGGAGGTAACATATAACATGCTCCACGCTCAAAGCAGTCGACCAATCGTGGCAGACTGGGCCGAAACAGAGTATTTAAGAAGGGTAAAGAGGACTGCAGCAGTGAACAGTATCAGACAAATAATGTTCATTCAAAACATTGCAGCTTGTAAAACTATTATAAGTATGAGTCTAATAATAGCCCAAACTATGAGCATCTAATAGTAGGACTGAACAGGTGATAAAACCAATATACAAATAAACCTGCTTGGGGAATTCTTATTTCATGCTAAAGGCAAATTAAAGTAGATATGGGCTCTTTCCAGTCCCTGAGATGTTTCTCTTCTAACAAACAGACCCAGGATATAAAAATGGTTTATTTGTTTCTTTCTCAAACACACAGACTTATCTTTAGTAAAATTACCTTTTTAACTTTCTTTCTTCGATACACAGTTCAGCTTGAGTTTTCCTTCTGTTCCTGTGCTCTTAGCTTGGATCTGGCTGCTGGTGACTGCAGTCTCCCTCTGTCACCTTAATACTCCCCCCACCATGATCATTATTTTCCTTTCCATCCTCGCCTCCTTGGCAACTTGTGGAAGACTGTGTTCAAACGCTGTAGAGCCGACTCCAGGGGGCGGGTAAGAACAATGCCAATGTCATTAGCGTTGTTTGTCTGCTCTTATGGAATATTAACATGACTTAACTGAGATGAACCAAGTGTACTAAATATCATTAGCTCAGTTTGTCACGTTACCAGAGCAAACAGAGTGAATCATGTGTACACTGGAACTTCACCCTAGGCCCTAACTCTCACTTAATACCCTGTGGCTGTTGAACCTGAAACTAGTTTATGGACATAGTGGCCAATTTTTATTCAGAATCATTTAATATTCAGTGAGAGACTCGTATGGAGTGTTGTCAGTGTTTCATTTGGTAAAAAATAGAAACTCAGCAGCAGAGTGGCGATTACGACATGATCGTTGTGTATTTACAGAGTTAGACCCGTGAAACGTGCGTTAAACTTAAAATCAAGAACGAAAATGCTAGGGAAGAATACAGGAAGAGGTTTTATTATCAAGGAATTTCTATTTTGAACGACATCTTTTGAAGGCCATACTGAATTGTAGAGCTCGTACATATCACGCCAAACAGCATATTTTGGTCCAGCGTCTGATGTCAGATGGTAATGATGATAAGTTTGACAAAACTTTTCAAATAAATGTTTTCCTTTGGTAAAATGCCACGCATGGATTGCAGAGACGTTAATTTCTCCCTTGTATCAAACTCAATCTGACAACTAAAGGAACAATTGGCCTTTTGTTGGATTCTATCAGCTCACCAGCAGCAACAGAGCTCCTCTAGTCCCTGTCATTCTGAATGAGGGTTTGGCTTCTTGGATATTCACTTATTTTACACAAAACGTAGCTGCATAACACTCTCTTTCAGAATCCTGCGAGTTGCCTTTTATATCACTCTGACATTCACATCCATTATATGCTGTTGCCATGACACTGGTCAGCAACACGCGTAACGGCGGTGAGTGTCGTATGATCATGACATAACAGACACACAGCCAGGAGAGACCAAGCGGCTGAAGTCATGTTAGTCTTCTAATTATACCTGTAAATGCAGAATATGTAATCTCTATATTGAGAATTAACCGGTATATTTGAGTTGCTTTTTTGTAGGTTATTTCTAAAATGAAAGTTAAAAGTCGTGTGGGCCGTTTCGCTGTCTCTGTCTCGGGCTAGAGATTCTCTCTTCCTCCTCTAATGCAAGCTCGCTTTTAATAGGGCCAGCTTCTCTCTGCTGTTGATGCAAAAGCCACTTTGTAGCCCTGCAGCCACCAAGAGCAGCTTTCTAAATGTATTCACGTTAAAGGAAATATTAGTCACGTTAAGTTATTTTTTATATTTTAATCAGAGCGAGTTCACGTTTAATTTGATTTGTTTGCCTAATTGCTGCTGAGCTGGATAGTTCCACCCCTTGAGGTCTAACGCAACCAATTAGATCATTTGTGCATCCAAACAAGCGCTGCCTCCAAGAAATATTTGCTTTAGTAAACACCAATCTGCCTCTTGCTAGTGCGTATGTTTCTGTGAAAGATCTCCCCAGCATCCCTCTCTCACTGTGGCCTGCCCCTCTCTCTCTCTCTCTCTCTCTCTCTCACTCCGTAGTCTTCTCTATGCTTTGCTTTGTAAATTTAACACAGACGAATAGGCAGCCTGCTGGAGGACACGCACATACACACACAGTCTGAAGTAGATACAGCTCTCGACAGAAAAGTAGAGGATGACTGAAGCAGATGAGAGAAGGAAGACAGAGATAAGACGGGGAAAGAGGACTAAGGAAGAGTGAGATAGTGTGGATGGATGGAGGAGAAAAGGAGAAGAGAGAGAGGGATGGAGAGCCTCCAAAGTGGCTCTTAAACTGCTTCAAATTGCTAATTAGTGTAGTCAGGGAGAAAAGCATTGCAGAGGCCTGCTCCATTAGGGGGAATGGTGACTCTGTCTCTCTCTCCTTTTTCTCCCTCTTTCTGTCACTTACTCTCTCATCATTTCTTCTCCGCTCCTTCTCCTGCTTCCTCTAAGACCTATCCATCTTTTTTGTTAAAGAAGAAGAGGAAGCCTACTACCCACCACTCACTGTAAATCTCATTACCTCCACTGCCATGTGTGTAAAAACCTTATTGGCATTTGGATTCAGTTGGGTTGCCACAGATACCTTTCATACATTTTGACTTTCATATGACAGCAAGTCGTAAATCTCTTTGTTGGAGTCTGTCTGAGAGTGGTAAATACTGTATTGTAAACCGAATTAAAGTCAAAGCAGGTTTGGACTTACATGCAAGATTTACTGGAGCAGAACAAATCCAAAACAGTCTCACACTGAACAAGAGTAGAGGTTGAACTTTGTGTAGCCCTAATCATGCTGGAAAGTTCATGTGAACTATAGAGTCCAAAACAGGCTGTGATACGGTTGAGTGGCTGCTCACAAGGCTCGTCCTGGAACTATGAAGCTAGAGTGAGCAAACCACTAACATACTACCCACCCAGAAAACCATCCAGGCGTTCACAACTAGCCACCAACTACCATACTCAGTAACCAGTTAGCCTGGCTGCGGATAAGCCACTGATTATAACTGAAGATTTGTGTTCAGCTAAGAATTGAATACTTTCCACTCCTTATCCCTCAGACGGTAAATAAAAGATCTGAAAGGATCCAGTGGTGTTAATAAAGTTGCATAGTTTTAATGAGCCAGTCATCTTTGCTGCTCAACCTTTTTGAATCTCTCATAATTTGCTCTTCCTCTCTGTCTTCTAAGGACTGAACACCCCTCCCCTCTTCTTTCACCTTCTCACTTCTACATCTGTTCTTCCTTGTTGAGAAAAGCCAAAACAGGCAAATCCATTTCTGCCATATGACTGTGTTGGACCTGTTCTAAACTAAGCTGCCACATTTTAGATCACATTGAGCATCAGGAAGAATCAATAGTACCAATTACCTGCATAAACTGCTTCTTTCCTTTAAACACGTCTAATTGGTTTCAATTGTCATTGTTTAATTAATACGAATTAAGAACATTAAGGCACTATGCTTTAAACCTTTCTGTGGCCTGCATAATTGAAATACACAACCTTGGTATTGCATTTTCAGACAAATTCTTTCTTGTAATAGAAAAAAAACTATACGCCAACACCATAAATATAGAGAGTGAGAACAGACATCTGAACTTTTATTTAACGCTAGCTGTGAGGCCAGGGGAAGTTCTCCGTTGCCCAGTGATACATGTACTAGGGGTATTGAATTGGTTTAGCCGATCCTCTGGTCTTGACATTAGCTCAGCCAGAGAAGGTCCGTGTAAACGTGATGAATTGCTAAATGCTGCAGTTAGCTGCGACTGTGTGCATCCGCGTTCAACAGGAAACAGACATTTCATTCTGGACACGTGGAAGGAGGACAAGAGACTGATTTAGAGATGAAAGGGGCAGCTATTGAAAATATAACAGTTCTGATATGAACACACCAGTTCAGTTCATGAAGTGTGAGAGATCCTGCAGTGTAGTGTGAAATGTACGTGTGGCTTTAATTTCCTAATGTGAACAAACACTTAATTTGAAACAAGGTTAAGGATCTGAATCAGTGGCTACAACCATATGGACAGTTTTTTTTTTTCAATCAACAGTTATTACAAGTTTTAAATCGTCCACTGTTCCATTTCGTAGATCCTGTATTTATTGATAAATTGTAGACATGGATCTTTTATGCAGTAGAAACACTTCTGATCTTCCTGCAGGTGACTCCAGGATCATATTTTTGCCAAGATGAAGGCCACACAAACACATTTTATGTGCAGGCCATTGGCTTGATTCTTAAGGTTAATCATTTAAAGTTATTAACCTAAAGTTAAATCATGGACACTTGAGCTAGTGTATGTCATTCTCTTTTGAAAAGTCTGCAGGCTAATCGTTTCGTGTGTAAAGCCTTGTAAATTTGTGGATCCTATATGATTCCTGTTTTACTGCTGCGTTTTTGAGGGTCAACCATAGCCATAGCATATATTGATAATTCTGCATTCAAAGAGAGTACTAATTGGTCAGTCCCAAATGTTTGTATTTTGTAATTTGGATAACCTTCCTCACTTGATCAAAGGCTGAGCGTTTGTGGCCAAATCGTAACTCGTCTGGTGGCTGCTACATAACAAAACAGGAATAGCCTACAAAATCAGAGCTCTGGTGCTTTGCGTGAAAAGAGTGCCCTGGAATGGAGTTATTGTCCCAGTCCGTCTCTGATGAATAGTCCTGTATATTTGCTGCTTTACATTAATGTTCATTTTAATGCACTGTATCCTATCATGTGGGGACATGACATTTGCAATCATATTGTGACAAATTTTAATTTGGTTTTTATTTCATTGACTTTAACCACCACAGGACGTGTCCGCAAGGGCTGCTGATACTGAGGTATGTTTCTGAGTTAATGTTTAATAACAAATAATACAAATAAAAAACTTATTTTTGTGCTTGGACTAAGGTAATAAGTGTCCGATGTCAGAAAGCTGATGTGTCTGTGCTTGCCAGAGGTTGTATAACATCATATGAGACAATGACATTTTTTTGTTATATCAGTTTTAAATTCCACATTAATGATTCCTCCCACTGGAATAATGATCTGCCTTTTTGATTTGAATATATCCTTCCCTCAAAGATAACCTACACACAATATATGTTCCTCATTTTCACAGCAAAAGAGCTCTCCCACACAATTTTTGAGCCAATTCTCTGTATATTATAATCAAATACAGGCTTTCTAGTATATATTTAATATTTATATAGGTGGAATTCAAATAGTACTAGAGTAATGCAATATTTCCCAACATCAATCCCCAAAGTTATCCTTTGAAAATTACTATCAAATGTCTCATTAAATTATTTAAACAAATTCTGCAGCAGCTTTTTGACTTCACAATAGTGTGGCAGAAACAGCGAAAGTAAAATGGTGATAAAACTTTTAAATGCAAAAGATTAAAAAAGCTTGTATGTGACTTGAATACTGAATTGAGTTTTCATTTATTCAAATAACAAGACTGCAGATTTTATGCTGGATATATCAATGCAGACTGGAAAAATAAATAAACCAAGGCAGACTGTCCTAAGGTGAACCAGTAGCCCATTAAAGGAAGACAAACAGACCACAACATATCATCAGGTCTTCCAGCCGTTTTATTTAAAGCTGAGAGGCCCTTCTCTTACCTTCACAGGTCTCGAACTTGCTAGCACCGATCAGTTTGCTTACATTCTCTTTTCTTTTTTGATGACATCTTAAATATTGGTTTGGTGTGACCTGGAAACTTTCAGTTTGATGATTAAAAGAGGAAAGAGTGTTATCGGTTACTCACAGAAAACAAGGACTTCTCTGGAGTCTGAATTAATGTCTTCGGAGCATCAGTAACGTTGTGTTACTATATCTTTATTAGACACTGCTGCCAACTCCCAGTGTGTCCGTCCTGGAAAGGTCGCAGAGAGTGACAAAAAGAGACAGACAAAGAGGGAGAGAGGAAGAAAGTGGGAGTGAGGAGGATACTCAACACCCAGAGGCAGACGGCAGGGAGAGAACAGAAACTGGACAAGAAAGGACAAAGCGAGAGGTAGTATTAGAAAATTGGGAGGGCTGTGAGAGAGAGAGAGAGCGAGAGAGAGAGAGAGATAGATCAGGCAACAGAGAGTATTAAAGAGAGATCCAAGAGTCAGGCAGACACTAGTGACGGACTCATTTATTAATGGGGTTGCCATGGAGAGCAGCACATAAGATGAATGTGTGGGTTGATTATGCAACAAATTAACTATAATTCACCCGTTTGACAGGACATCATGAACTCTAATCCACAGGGAGGTTACTGAAAATGAAATGTGGGCTGAGTACATCCATGTGCAACAGTTAGATACACAGCAACATACTGTAACTGGTGTTTTGACAAAAACAGCACCAGGCCAGACATCTGAAAACACAATGTTAGTACAGTGGAGGAAGTAGCCCTCTGTGTTTATTTTCGGATTAGTGTCAGACTGTAAATATGGCAGCTATGGCAGCCGCTATGGGATTAGGCTATGTGAGCAGTTGAATAATGTCTTCTCTAATTCTGTAAGAGCTTTGTCAAGCTTGAGAAAATGTGGACAGGGAGGAGCTAATGAAAGACACTTGTCGAGCAGGTTTAGTATCAACTACTATTTTGAGCTTGTCCTTCCGAAGCCTGCCGTTGATGTCAGAGCCTTAAATTGTTGCGTTGTTCGAAATCACTGGATGGGTTGGTAAACTAGGGAAAACATATAAGTCAAAAGTGCTTAAAGCGCCATTTACTCTCTATTGGTAAGGTACTTCTGGGACATGAATGAAGCAGGACCTCATATATCAAGAAGTATCTTCATGAAAAGGCTATTGGTGTCCAATGTCCCCATGATAATTTCGTGAGATGAGTAGGACAAGAAATCTCAAATGTAATCTCCATTGTACGCTGGTAAAGTTTGGACACATGGCTTGATAAGGAAGTCAACAAACTGACCGAGGAAACAAAAGCAAAGCTGTCTGGGCGACCATGGATTAGCCTGCACATGTAGGGCGCTAGCAATACAAAAACAAAAAACATTCAGCTTTGGTAAAATACCTTAGTTGACCATCTTCTAAACAAACCCTCATGTCTCATTGCAATGTACTATCGGCTCATACTTGAACTGTTGGGCACTTGGGCAGCAAAACAAAGGGTTAACACGAAACGCCAGGGAACAGAGCTGGAACAACTGAAAGAAGACTGGTGAGCACAGGCACTAATACAACAGGGAGGCACGCCATAACACGAGCTGATGGAATTATCTAAAGAATAAACAAATAGGTTGTTTATTCATCCCCACAATCTCCTGTTCAACTATTCTACGGAAAGTATTAATGGTTGTGTTGGATGCGATAGTGGTGGAAAAGGTATTTCAGGTTTGAAAGTAGTGGTGGAAGCTGTTGATATAGTGTCCATGTTTTGGAAATGAAATATAGTCTGCCTCAGTCTAAGCTGATTAAAACACTTGAAAAGTTCCAACTTTGGTCTAAAGGCATTAACATGTGTTCCTGTATTTGCTGGTTATATATCGTTGTTTCTTCTTTGGTTATCTGTAGCACATCAGTTGTATTTCTTCACCTTTGTAGTTTAAAGCTAGTCTTTATATTTATTCAGTCTTTTTACAAACTGATCAATAACTGACAAATTGCCTCCAAACTTCTCTTTGATTCTCTTATTGTGCTTGAAATTCAGTTTTCAACTCACATCCTTCAGCAGATACTTGTTTGAAGATAAACAGCATGAGGTCCAGGCAATATTTATTAAAGATTTCGCCCCATCATTTAATAATGTTCTCATCTTATTTCCCAAGTTTGAGCTTTTTTCATTTGAACCAGCCCAGAGGAGTCTTTTTATTTCTCCAATATAATGACACACTGCAGAATCCTGTGTTTTCCTGCCTCAGTGTGCCTCAACCCTTAACTCATCGTCACACATGTTGACCAAAGTGATTAGAAAGAAAAATTATACCAATTTGAGACGATAAATCACAGCGCAATTTGTCTACTGGCTACTGCTACCTCCTAACACTTAGGAGGAGAGAGAGCATTTTGAATTCAGTTCTTCATCCCAATGACAGTTTCTACATATAGCTGCACACGTGTGTAATTTTAAATGCACATCATCACAGGACATAAGATCAGCATGACAGGCCCATTGAGCTGGCATGCGGCTAGCTGTAAGTAGTCACCTGTCAATGCTATCGACACTATGCACAGTGGAATGTCTATAACATTCTGCTCCCACTCTTCTTGACAATGGCTGCAACTCGTTCTGTGTGTTTGTGTAGATTTATCATTGAGCCTTTAACAGAAATTTGCAAAAATAATAAAGATGACGCTCCTAAGTGTGTTCTTTGGAAGGTTTCATGGTGGTAGATCTCAGTCTATATTTGGAATTAAGCTTGGCCTGAAAAGGATGGTGACCCCTGCTTGTACAGGCTTGTTTATGTTCTGATATGTAAGGAGAGATGTCAGATCA